>NC_135972.1:16598179-16930225 GCF_053455715.1 Rhinoraja longicauda | reverse complement strand
CCCTCCCCCCCCCTCCCCTCCCCTCCTCCCTCCACACCTCCCTCCTCCCTCCCTCCCCTTCCCTCCCTCCCCTCCTCCCGGTTACAATGGAAACCCTACGAGGATGGGCCCAACGGGGAAAGAGGGGTACTGGGAAAAGGGGAGGTCCCCCTCCCTCCCCCTCCCTCCCTACCCCCCTCCCTCCCCTCTCCCTCCCCCGTCCCCCTTCCCCCCTCCCCTCCCCTCCCCAACTCCCTCCCCCTCCCCTCCTCCCTCCACACCTCCCTCCTCCCCTTCCCTCCCTCCCCTCCTCCCGGTTACAATGGAAACCCTACGAGGACAGGCACAGCGGGGAAAGAGCGGTACTGGGAAAAGGGGAGGTCCCCCTCCCTCCCCCTCCCTCCCTTCCCCTCTCCCTCCCCCGTCCCCCCTTCCCCCTCCCCTCCCCTCCCCCCCTCCCTCCCCCTCCCCTCCTCCCTGCACACCTCCCTCCTCCCCTTCCCTCTCTCCCCTCCTCCCGGTTACAATGGAAACCCTACGAGGACAGGCACAACGGGGAAAGAGGGGTACTGGGAAAAGGGGAGGTCCCCCTCCATCCCCCTTCCCCTCCCCCCTCCCTCCCCCTCCCCCCTACCCCTCTCCCTCCCCCCTCCCCCCCCCTTCCCCCCCTCCCCCCCTCCCTCCCCCTCCCCTCCTCCCTCCACACCTCCCTCCTCCCTCCCTCCCCCTTTCCTCCCTCCCCTCCTCCCGGTTACAATGGAAACCCTACGAGGACAGGCCCAACGGGCACACTCGTGCTAGTATACTATTAAAACTCACTTCTTGTGTATATATTTTTTGGGGGTTTGACCTGGTATGCGCGTAACAACGGTTTCTCTGATTTCGTCAAAACGGTGAACCGTAGCGCCACGATTTTTGCACCACCTTAATCACCACGCGGTTATCTGCTGCAAAATTGTTTTTTATTTAATTCGGTCGCATGTTTTTTAAGTTACAGAGGTTTTAAAGCGCTCCCCCCCCCCCCCCCTAATTTATAGGGGGCGCTGTGGTGCGGATTTATTGAAGGTCTTCAGCTTGTGATGTCACAATGCCCCTGTGAGATGAGCTCGAGCTGACCCCCCTTCCCCCCCCCCCTTCAGCGTGTGATGTCATAATGGACAAGCAGCTGCTATTGGGTGTCTACTCTTTACAAATTTACATCTTTTTATTTTTAACCTTTTTTTTCAAGGTCTTCAGCGTGTGACGTCACAATGCTTGTGTGAGATGGGTTCAACATTGTTGCGAAAAGCAGCTGATTGTTTTTTAAAGTTGTGTTTTTTATTGCAAGTCACTTAACATACACAGATCAGCATGGGGCCCCTATGCTCGTGGGCCACCGGGGCAAGTGTTTCGAAAAAAGAAAGGGGAGGTCCCCCTTCCCCCCTCAACCCCTTCCTCCCCACTCCTTCCCACCTCCATCCCCACTCCCTCCCCCCCTCCTCCCCAACTCCCTCACCATCCGTCCCCACCTCCCTCACCCCTCGGGGACGGGCCCAACGGGGAAAGAGAGGTACTGGGAAAAGGGGAGGTCCCCCTCCCTCCTTCCCCCCTCCCTCCACCTCCCCCCCTCCCCTCGCACCCCTTCCCCCCTCCCCTCCCACCCCTTCCCCCTCCCCTCCCCTCCTCCCTCCCTCCCCCCTCCCTCCCCGCCTCCCGGTTACAATGGAAACCATACGAGGACGGGCCCAACGGGGAAAGAGGGGTACTAGGAAAAGGGGAGGTCCCCCTCCCTCCCCCCTTCCCCCACCCCTCCCCCCTTCCCCCTCCCCTCCCTCCCCCTCCCCCCCATTCCCCCCTCCATCCCCTCTCCCTCCCCCCTTCCCCACTCCCCACCCCTCCCCTCCCCCTCCCCTCCTCCCTCCACACCTCCCTCCTCCCTTCCCTCCCTCCCCTCCTCCCGGTTACAATGGAAACCCTACAAGGACGGGCCCAAAGGGGAAAGAGGGGTACTGGGAAAAGGGAAGGTCCCCCCCTTCCTCCCTACCCCTCCCCTCCCCCCTCCACACCTCCCTCCCTCCCCCTTCCCTCCCCCCCACTCCCCTCCCGGTTACAATAGAAACCCTACGAGGACGGGCCCAACGGGGAAGAGGGGTACTGGGAAAAGGGGAGGTCCCCCTCCCACCTTCCCTCCCCCCTCCCACCACCTCCCCCCCTTCTCCCCTCCCCCCTTCTCCCCTCCCCCCCTTCCCTCCCCTCCTCCCTCCACACCTCCCTCCTCCCTCCCTCCCCGCCTCCCGGTTACAATGGAAACCCTACGAGGACGGGCCCAACGGGGAAAGAGGGGTACTGGGAAAACGGGTGGTCCGCCTCCCTCCCCCCTTCCCCCTCCCTCCCCCCTACCCCCTCCTTCCCCCCTTCCCCCCTCCCCCCTCCCTCCCCCTACCTCCCCCTCCACACCTCCCTCCTCCCTTCCCTCCCCCCCCACTCCCCTCCCGGTTACAATGGAAACGCTACGAGGACGGGCCCAACGCGGAAAGAGGGGTACTGGGAAAAGGGGAGGTCCCCCTCTCTCCCCCCCTCCCCTCCCCCTCCCCCTCCCCTCCTCCCTCCACTCCTCCCTCCCCTTCTCTCCCTCCCCTCCTCCCGGTTACAATGGAAACCCTACGAGGACGGGCCCAACGGGGAAAGAGGGGTACTGGGAAAAGGGGAGGTCCTCCTCCCTCCCCCCCCCTACCCCCCTCGCTCCCCTCTCCCCTCCCCCCTCCCCCTCCCCCCTCCCCCTCCCCCTCCCTCCCCCCCTCCCTCCCCTCTCCCTCCCCCCTCCCCCCCTTCCCCCCCCTCCCCCCCTCCACACCTCCCTCCTCCCTCCCTCCCCTTCCCTCCCTCCCCTCCTCCCGGTTACAATGGAAACCCTACGAGGATGGGCCCAACGGGGAAAGAGGGGTACTGGGAAAAGGGGAGGTCCCCCTCCCTCCCCCTCCCTCCCTACCCCCCTCCCTCCCCTCTCCCTCCCCCGTCCCCCTTCCCCCCTCCCCTCCCCTCCCCAACTCCCTCCCCCTCCCCTCCTCCCTCCACACCTCCCTCCTCCCCTTCCCTCCCTCCCCTCCTCCCGGTTACAATGGAAACCCTACGAGGACAGGCACAGCGGGGAAAGAGCGGTACTGGGAAAAGGGGAGGTCCCCCTCCCTCCCCCTCCCTCCCTTCCCCTCTCCCTCCCCCGTCCCCCCTTCCCCCTCCCCTCCCCTCCCCCCCTCCCTCCCCCTCCCCTCCTCCCTGCACACCTCCCTCCTCCCCTTCCCTCTCTCCCCTCCTCCCGGTTACAATGGAAACCCTACGAGGACAGGCACAACGGGGAAAGAGGGGTACTGGGAAAAGGGGAGGTCCCCCTCCATCCCCCTTCCCCTCCCCCCTCCCTCCCCCCTACCCCTCTCCCTCCCCCCTCCCCCCCCCTTCCCCCCCTCCCCCCCTCCCTCCCCCTCCCCTCCTCCCTCCACACCTCCCTCCTCCCTCCCTCCCCCTTTCCTCCCTCCCCTCCTCCCGGTTACAATGGAAACCCTACGAGGACGGGCCCAACGGGCACACTCGTGCTAGTATACTATTAAAACTCACTTCTTGTGTATATATTTTTTTGGGGTTTGACCTGGTATGCGCGTAACAACGGTTTCTCTGATTTCGTCAAAACGGTGAACCGTAGCGCCACGATTTTTGCACCACCTTAATCACCACGCGGTTATCTGCTGCAAAATTGTTTTTTATTTAATTCGGTCGCATGTTTTTTAAGTTACAGAGGTTTTAAAGCGCTCCCCCACCCCCCTAATTTATAGGGGGCGCTGTGGTGCGGATTTATTGAAGGTCTTCAGCTTGTGATGTCACAATGCCCCTGTGAGATGAGCTCGAGCTGACCCCCCTTCCCCCCCCCCCCTTCAGCGTGTGATGTCATAATGGACAAGCAGCTGCTATTGGGTGTCTACTCTTTACAAATTTACATCTTTTTATTTTTAACCTTTTTTTTCAAGGTCTTCAGCGTGTGACGTCACAATGCTTGTGTGAGATGGGTTCAACATTGTTGCGAAAAGCAGCTGATTGTTTTTTAAAGTTGTGTTTTTTATTGCAAGTCACTTAACATACACAGATCAGCATGGGGCCCCTATGCTCGTGGGCCACCGGGGCAAGTGTTTCGAAAAAAGAAAGGGGAGGTCCCCCTTCCCCCCTCAACCCCTTCCTCCCCACTCCTTCCCACCTCCATCCCCACTCCCTCCCCCCCTCCTCCCCAACTCCCTCACCATCCGTCCCCACCTCCCTCACCCCTCGGGGACGGGCCCAACGGGGAAAGAGAGGTACTGGGAAAAGGGGAGGTCCCCCTCCCTCCTTCCCCCCTCCCTCCACCTCCCCCCCTCCCCTCGCACCCCTTCCCCCCTCCCCTCCCACCCCTTCCCCCTCCCCTCCCCTCCTCCCTCCCTCCCCCCTCCCTCCCCGCCTCCCGGTTACAATGGAAACCATACGAGGACGGGCCCAACGGGGAAAGAGGGGTACTAGGAAAAGGGGAGGTCCCCCTCCCTCCCCCCTTCCCCCACCCCTCCCCCCTTCCCCCTCCCCTCCCTCCCCCTCCCCCCCATTCCCCCCTCCATCCCCTCTCCCTCCCCCCTTCCCCACTCCCCCACCCCTCCCCCTCCCCTCCTCCCTCCACACCTCCCTCCTCCCTTCCCTCCCTCCCCTCCTCCCGGTTACAATGGAAACCCTACAAGGACGGGCCCAAAGGGGAAAGAGGGGTACTGGGAAAAGGGAAGGTCCCCCCCTTCCTCCCTACCCCTCCCCTCCCCCCTCCACACCTCCCTCCCTCCCCCTTCCCTCCCCCCCACTCCCCTCCCGGTTACAATAGAAACCCTACGAGGACGGGCCCAACGGGGAAGAGGGGTACTGGGAAAAGGGGAGGTCCCCCTCCCACCTTCCCTCCCCCCTCCCACCACCTCCCCCCCTTCTCCCCTCCCCCCTTCTCCCCTCCCCCCCTTCCCTCCCCTCCTCCCTCCACACCTCCCTCCTCCCTCCCTCCCCGCCTCCCGGTTACAATGGAAACCCTACGAGGACGGGCCCAACGGGGAAAGAGGGGTACTGGGAAAACGGGTGGTCCGCCTCCCTCCCCCCTTCCCCCTCCCTCCCCCCTACCCCCTCCTTCCCCCCTTCCCCCCTCCCCCCTCCCTCCCCTACCTCCCCCTCCACACCTCCCTCCTCCCTTCCCTCCCCCCCCACTCCCCTCCCGGTTACAATGGAAACGCTACGAGGACGGGCCCAACGCGGAAAGAGGGGTACTGGGAAAAGGGGAGGTCCCCCTCTCTCCCCCCCTCCCCTCCCCCTCCCCCTCCCCTCCTCCCTCCACTCCTCCCTCCCCTTCTCTCCCTCCCCTCCTCCCGGTTACAATGGAAACCCTACGAGGACGGGCCCAACGGGGAAAGAGGGGTACTGGGAAAAGGGGAGGTCCTCCTCCCTCCCCCCCCCCTACCCCCCTCGCTCCCCTCTCCCCTCCCCCCTCCCCCCTCCCCCTCCCCCTCCCTCCCCCCCTCCCTCCCCTCTCCCTCCCCCCTCCCCCCCTTCCCCCCCCTCCCCCCCTCCACACCTCCCTCCTCCCTCCCTCCCCCTTCCCTCCCCACCACTCCCCTCCCGGTTACAATGGAAACCCTACGAGGACGGGCCCAACGGGCACACTTGTGCTAGTATCTATATACTATTAAAACTCACTTCTTGTTTATAAATATGTTTGTATCCTGGGTTTGTGTATGTATCACTGATTGCGGCAAAACTGTAAACCGTCGCGTCACGGTTTTTGCACCGCCTTGATCACCAACCTCCCATCTGACCGGCCGCGATATTTTCATTTAATTTGGTCATATATTTTTTAAGTTACAGAGGTTTTAAAGCGCTGCCCCCCCTGATTTATCGAAGTTTTGACAGAAGGGGGGCGCTGCGGTGCGGATTAATCTTCATTGTGAAGTCACAATGCCCCTGTGCCAAGCAGCTGCTATTGGGTGTCTGCTCTTTACAAATTTACATTTTTTAATTTTTAACCTTTTTTTTCCAAGGTCTTCAGCTTGTGACGTCACAATGCTTGTGCTACATTGTTGCGAAAAGCAAATGGTTGTTTTTTAAAGTTGTGTTTTTAATTGCAAGTCACTTAACATACACAGATCAGCATGGGGCCCCTATGCTCGTGGGCCACCGGGGCAAGTGTTACGAAAAAAGAAAGGGGAGGTCCCCCTTCCCCCCTCAACCCCTTCCTCCCCACTCCTTCCCACCTCCATCCCCACTCCCTCCCCCCCTCCTCCCCAACTCCCTCCCCATCCCTCCCCACCTCCCTCACCCCTCGGGGACGGGCCCAACGGGGAAAGAGGGGTACTGGGAAAAGGAGAGGTCCCCCTCCCTCCCCCCTCCCCCCTTCCCCCTCCCTCCCCCCTCCCTCCCCCTCCCTCCACCTCCCCCCCTTCCCCCCTCCCCCCCTTCCCCTCCCACCCCTTCCCCCTCCCCTCCCCCCCTCCATCCCCCTCCCCTCCTCCATCCCTCCCCCCTCCCTCCCCACCTCCCGGTTACAATGGAAACCCTACGAGGACGGGCCCAACGGGGAAAGAGGGGTACTGGGAAAAGGGGAGGTCCCCCTCCCTCCTCCCTTCCCCCCTCCCTCCCCTCTCCCTCCACCTCCCCCTCTTCCCCCCTCCCCTTCCCCCCTCCCCTCCCCCCTTCCCTCCCCTCCTCCCTCCTCCCTCCCTCCCCCCTCCCTCCCCGCCTCCCGGTTACAATGGAAACCCTACGAGGACGGGCCCAACGGGGAAAGAAGGGTACTGGGAAAACGGGTGGTCCCCCTCCCTCCCTCCCTCCCCCTCCCCATAACCCCTCCATCCACTCTCCCTCCCCCCTCCCCCCCTCCCCTCCCCCACTCCCTCCCCCTCCCCTCCCCCCTCCCTCCTCCCTTCCCTCCCCCCCACTCCCCTCCCGGTTACAATGGAAACCCTACGAGGACGGGCCCAACGGGGAAAGAGGGGTACTGGGAAAAGGGGAGGTCCCCCTCCCTCCCCCTTCTCCCCTCCCCTCCCCCTCCCTCCCCCCTACCCCCCTCCCTCCCCTCTCCCTCCCCCCCCTTCCCCTCTCCAACCCTCCCCTCCCCCTCCCCTCCTCCCTCCACACCTCCCTCCTCCCTCCCTCCCCCTTCCCTCCCTCCCCTCCTCCCGGTAACAATGGAAACCCTACGAGGACGGGCCCAACGGGGAAAGCGGGGTACTGGGAAAAGGGGAGGTCCCCCTCCCTCCCCCTTTCCCCCTCCCTACCCCCTCCATCCTCTCTCCCTCCCCCTCCCCTCCCCCCTCCCCCCTCCCCTCCCCTCCCCTCCTCCCTCCCTCCCCCTCCCCCCCTCCCTCCCCCTCCCTTCCTCCCTCCCTTCCCCTTCCCTCCCCCCCACTCCCCTCCCGGTTACAATGGAAACCCTACGAGGACGGGCCCAACGGGCACACTTGTGCTAGTATACTATTAAAACTCAGATCTTGTAGGTTTGTATCGGGATTTGTGTATGTATCAGTGATTCCGGCAAAACGGTAAACCGTGGCGCCACGGTTTTTGCACCGCCTTGATCACCAACCTCCCGGCTGACCGGCCGCGATATTTTCATTTAATTTGTTCGTATGTTTTTAAAGTTACAGAGGTTTTAAAGCGCTGCCCCCCCCCATATTGAAGTTTCTATAGAGGGCGCTGCGGTGCGGATTTAGTCTTCAGCGTGTGATGTCACAATGGACAAGCAGCTGCTATTGGGTGTCTGCTCTTTACAAATTTACATCTTTTTATTTTTAACCTTTTTTTTCAAGGTCTTCAGCTTGTGACGTCACAATGCTTGTGTGAGATAGTTGCGACATTGTTGCGAAAGGCAGCTGATTGTTTTTTAAAGTTGTGTTTTTTATTGCAAGTCATTTAACATACACAGATCAGCATGGGGCCCCTATGCTCGTGGGCCACCGGGGCAAGTGTTTCGAAAAAAGAAAGGGGAGGTCCCCCTTCCCCCCTCAACCCCTCCCTCCCCCCTTCCCCCCTCCCCTCCCCCCTCCAACTCCCCCCTTCCCCCTCCCCTCCTACCCCTTCCCCCCTCCCCTCCCCTCCCCCCTCCATCCCCCTCCCCTCCTCCCTCCCTCCCCCCTCCCTCCCCGCCTCCCAGTTACAATGGAAACCCTACGGGGACGGGCCCAACGGGGAAAGAGGGGTACTGGGAAAAGGGGAGGTCCCCTCCCTCCCCCCTCCCTCCCCCCCTACCCCCTCCCTCCCCTCTCCCTCCCCCCTTCCCCCCTCCCCCCTCCCCTCCCCCTCCCCTCCTCCCTCCACACCTCCCTACTCCCTCCCTCCCCCTTCCCTCCCTCCCCTCCTCCCGGTTACAATGGAAACCTTACGAGGACGGGCCCAACGGGGAAAGAGGGGTACTGGGAAAACGGGTGGTCCCCCTCCCTCCCCCCTTCCCCCTCCCTCCCCCTCCCCATAACCCCTCCCTCCACTCTCCCTCCCCCCTCCCCCCCTCCCCTCCCCCACTCCCTCCCCCTCCTCTCCCCCCTCCCTCCTCCCTTCCCTCCCCCCCACTCCCCTCCCGGTTACAATGGAAACCCTACGAGGACGGGCCCAACGGGGAAAGAGGGGTACTGGGAAAAGGGGAGGTCCCCCTCCCTCCCCCTTCTCCCCTCCCCTCCCCCTCCCTCCCCCCCTACCCCCCTCCCTCCCCTCTCCCTCCCCCCCTTCCCCTCTCCAACCCTCCCCTCCCCCTCCCCTCCTCCCTCCACACCTCCCTCTTCCCTCCCTCCCCCTTCCCTCCCTCCCCTCCTCCCGGTAACAATGGAAACCCTACGAGGACGGGCCCAACGGGGAAAGCGGGGTACTGGGAAAAGGGGAGGTCCCCCTCCCTCCCCCTTTCCCCCCTCCCCTCCCCTCCTCCCTCCCCCCTCCCTCCCCCTCCCCTCACCCCTCCCCTCCTCCCTCCCTCCCCCTCCCCCCCTCCCTCCCCCTCCCTTCCTCCCTCCCTCCCCCTTCCCTCCCCCCCACTCCCCTCCCGGTTACAATGGAAACCCTACGAGGACGGGCCCAACGGGCACACTTGTGCTAGTCTAACATATAAAATTCTTAAGGGGTTGGAGAGGCTAGATGCGGGAAGATTGTTCCCGATGTTGGGGGAGTCCAGAACCAGGGGTCACAGCTTAAGGATAAGGGGGAAGTCTTTTAGGACCGAGATGAGAAAACATTTCTTCACACAGAGAGTGGTGAGTCTGTGGAATTCTCTGCCACAGAAGGTAGTTGAGGCCAGTTCATTGGCTATATTTAAGAGGGAGTTAGATGTGGCCCTTGTGGCTAAAGGGATCAGGGGGTATGGAGAGAAGGCAGGTACAGGTTACTGATCTGAATGATCAGCCATGATCATATTGAATGGCGGTGCAGGCTCGAAGGGCCGAATGGCCTACTCCTGCACCTATTTTCTATGTTTCTATGTTTCTAACATGTCTCTCATGAAAGTAACCATATAACAGATCAGCATTTCAGTCTGTAGAATGCAGATATAAGGTGCTGGAATCTTGAGCAAAAAAACAAAATGCTAGAGGAACTTAATGGGTCAGGCAGCATATGTAAAGGGAAATGGACAGACTACGTTTTGGGTTAGGACTCTTCATGGAAGTCCAACTTCCATGGAGTTCCAAAGGAATCTAAGCTGGGACCTCTATTCATGATAATATATAAACAACGTGGACATAAATGTAAATAGGTTGGTTAGTATTTTTGCAAATGACACCAACATTAGTGGAGTTGTAGACAGTGAGGAAGGTTGTCAAAGTATACAATGGGATATGGAGCGGCAACAGAAATGGGCAGAGAAAATGCAAATGAAATATAATCCGAGCAAGTGTGTAATTATGCAGTCTCATAAACAACCCTTCACCACTACCCTCTGCTTCTTACCATAATACCATAAAGCAAAATAGACAACATCTACAGCACCTTAACCACCAACGCACCTGCTCCCCCTCAAACCACCTGCCCCCCCTTATCCTGTCAGCCCCTGCCTCAGTTCTCCCCAATCTCCACCACCGACCTCTCTGACCTCTTCACAGGAATAAAAACTGCCACCTGCTCTCTGGACCCCATCCCCTCCAGCTTTGTCAAGGCCTGCCTTCCTGCTCTCTCTCCACTTATCACTGCAACAATAAACTCCTCCCTGTCCACTGGCATCGTCCCGCCATCCCTCAAAATCGCTGCTGTCACCCCCATTCTGAAAAAACCTGGTCTAAACCCTGACACCCCAAACAACTTCAGACCAATCTCCAACCTACCCTTTCTGTCCAAAGTTTTGGAACGTGCTGTAGCTTCCCAACTCAAATACCACCTCTCTACTAATAACCTGTATGAAACTTTCCAATCCGGATTCCGCTCAAACCACTGTACTGAAACTGCGCTCCTCAAAATCACAAACGACATTCTCCTCTCCTCCGACGCTGGCAACCTCAACATCCTCATCCTACTTGACCTCAGCGCCGCCTTTGACACCATAAATCACTCCATTCTCCTCACCCGACTTGAAACCTCCCTTAACATCACCGGCACAGCCCTATCCTGGTTCAAATCTTACCTCTCTGACAGACACCAGTTCATCTCCATTAACAACTGTAAATCCCCCACCGCTCCTCTCCCCCAAGGTGTCCCCCAAGGCTCAGTCCTTGGCCCCCTCCTCTTCATCCTCTACCAGTTCCCCCTTGGTCAATTAATCCGCCGTCATGGTCTCAACTTCCACTGCTTCGCCGATGATATCCAGCTCCTCATCTCCACCAAGTCAATCTCCCCCACCACACACTCTACACTGACAAACTGCATCACTGAAATAAAATCTTGGCTTCAATCAAACTTCCTCAAACTCAATTGCAACAAATCTGAAATCATCATCATTGGTCCAAAAACGCTCACCAAATCCACCCAAAACTTCATCCTCAACATTGATGGTCTCCCAGTATCCACCTCACCTCACATCCGGAATCTTGGAATCATCCTTGATCAAACCCTCTCCTTCGACAAACACATCAAACACATCACAAAGACAGCCTTCTTCCACCTCAAAAACATTGCCCGTCTCCGTCCATCCCTCTCCTCCACAGCTGCAGAAACCCTCATCCACGCCTTCATCACCTCCCGTCTGGACTACTGCAACAGCCTCCTCTATGGCGCACCCTCAAAAATCATCAATAAACTTCAATACATTCAAAACTCCGCTGCCCGTCTACTCACACACACCTCGATCCGTGACCATATCACCCCCGTCCTTTATAAACTCCACTGGCTCCCCATCCCCCAGAGAATCCAGTACAAAATCCTCCTCATAACATACAAAGCCCTCCATAACCTGGCCCCATCCTACCTGACCGACCTCCTCCACAGGCACACTCCCACCTGCACCCTCCGCTCTGCCGCTGCCAATCTCCTATCCCCCCACATCCGGACCAAACTCAGATCCTGGGGGGACAGGGCTTTCTCCATCGCTGCTCCCACCCTATGGAACTCACTACCCCAAACCGTTAGAGACTCCTCCACACTCACCACATTCAAAACATCACTGAAGTCTCACCTGTTCAGTACTGCCTTCAACCACTGAAGGTCACCTCACCTTCTGTCTCCTTTCTCTGTTCATTTATTTATTTACTTATTTATCTATTTATTCATTTCCCTATGTTCTCAAAATCTCTGTAAAGCGTCTTTGAGTATATGAAAAGCGCTATATAAATAAAATGCATTATTATTATTATTATTATGAAGCCACTTCTGCATCCAGTTAACTAGCGCTTGCTGAATCTAACCGTCCAGAGCAGCCAACCGTGTAGAACCTTATCAAAGGTTTTGTTGAAGTCCATTTAGACCAAGTCTATGGCCCTGCCCTTATCAACCTTTATGGTTACTTCGTCAAAAAACTCAATCAAATTTGTAAGGCACGATCTCCCACATAAAAAAACTATGCTGACTATCTATAATCAATCCCTGCATATCCAAATGCATGTATACCTTATTCCTCAGAATACTCTCCAGTAACTTTCCTACCACAGATGTTAGCCTTACTGGTTTATAGTTCCTAGTTTTTCTTAGCAATTCTTCTTAATTAGAGGCACATTAGTCACCCACCAGTCCTCCGGCACTTCATCAGTGTCTAACAATGAATCATATATCTCAGCCAGGACTCTTGCAATTTCTTCTCAAGCTTCCCACAGTATCTTGCATATATCTGATCAGGCCTGGGGGATATATCTACCTTCATCTACATACTTTAGAGATGTTGGCATTGCATTCATCCAGGCAAGCAGAGAGTATTGCAATACATTCCTGACGTATCTTATACATGATATAAAGGCCTTGGAGTCTTCCACTGCAGGACATCCAGCCTTTCACTTGCCTTTGGAGACACAATATTTATAAGGCTGCTTCCATTGTATATTTGTTCATAGGTGACCTCTGAAGAAGGAAGACTGGATCATGACACCACTGAATGTCAAGGATTGGATTAGATTCTCTCTTGTAAGGGATGATTATCTACTGGCACTTTTGCAACATTAACATTCCTCTTCACCTATGCCAATGACTTAATGTTGCCAGACAGGGCTGACTTGTTTCATTTGCAAAGGAAATTCAACACTGTGCATTCATCAGTGAACAGCCTTAATTTTGACTGAAAAGTTGAAAGGTAATGAATGAAGGAATTGAAGATAGTTGGGTTTGATTTGACTGCCATTAACTAAATTCAACTAATCAACTGATAAATAAATGGTTTTAAACTAGTTTACTATATGTACAAAACTATTCTGAACGTTTTGAAATGTTTATTTCATTGTAAGACTTAATCTGGTTTTGATAGAAGCCACCATATCACAAAGTACACCATCTTCCTCAGAAAGTCTAACTTGGGTGTTTGAAATGTGAACGTGCCAAATTTGATTTAACTACCTACTTAAAAGGACACTGCCGTGGGAATGTTCAGTAATGTCAAGGCGTCGAGATGATTAACCTCTCAAACCACAATCTTTGTGCAAGGTATTTCATATTTTCATAACCATTGGTAGAATGGAGAGACATAAGCATACAAGTACATCGTTTCCAGAAAGGGATGGTAGGTATATGTACGGAGCAGCCAGTAAAAACGCTAGAGGTGGGTAGAATTACAATATTTAAAAGACATTTTGATGGGTTTATGGATAGAAAAGATTTAGAGGGATATGGGCCAAATGCAGGCAAATGGGATGAGCTCAGGAAGACACCTTGGTGTGTATGGATGAGTTGAGCATGCAATCAGATTGGTTCATGGTCTTGTCAGAGTTGTGTGATGCATTCTGATAGAATGCTGTCTATGGTGCATCTGTAGAATCATTGAGGACATACCAAACTTAGTCTTCTGAGAAAGCAGAGGCATTGGAGTGCTTTCTTGGCATGGTTTTAATGTGCTTGGACAAATTGTTGGTAATATTTACGGCTGGAACTTGAAACTCAACCATTTCCATTGATGCTGACTGGGAGTGTACACCCCCTCGTTTCCTGAGGTTAATGCCAAGCTCTTTCCTGCAGCACTCCCCTCCCCCCTCATCCCGATGCACACAATACCCCCTTAATCCCTCTTTCCTGTGCTTGCTCCCACACTGCAGTGCAAACATTTCTCCCACCCCCCAGTCACCCTGCTCCCTTTGCCTCCTTCCCTCATTCATCTCCCATTTCCAAGTCCCCCATTTCACTTTTCTTTTTCCCTTCTCCTTTGTTCCCTTCCACCCATACCCCTCCCTCAGGCTTTACATTTCCCTCCTCTCTTCATCTGACATCCTTTTGTCTCCTTTTCATGTCTAGGTATTGTCACTTACTCCACCCAATTAACCCCCCCCCCCCCCCACCTGTATCCACCTATCACTTGCTATGCTTTATCATATCCCCACCTCTCTTTTCCAGCCATCTCCCCCTACACCAATCTGTACGATGATAGGTGCTGGCCTGAAATGTTGTCTGTCCTTTCTCTACACAGATGCTGCGTGACCCGCTGAATACCTCAAGCACTTTGTTTTATATTCAGTAACTAGCTCCTTGGCCTTGCTGAAATTGAGGGAGTGGGCGTTGTCTTAACGCTATGTTACAAAGCTCTCTATCTCCTTTCTTCTTGTAATCCCATCATTGTTTGAGATCCGGCCTACTACAATGCAGTCATCTGCACATTTGAATGAAGTTAGAGTAGAATTTATCTGCACAGTCATGGTTGATAGGTCGTGAGGGGCTGAGAGTGCATCATTGCGGGGCACCAGTGGAGAATTGTCATGGAAGATGTTTTTCTGGTTGTCCTCACTGATAGTCATCTATGGGTCAGGAAGTTGAGGATTCAGGTGCAGACATGGGTACTGTATCCTAGGTCCATGTGTTTGGAGATGCGTTTGGCAGTGTTTAATTATCAATAATACTCCAATATAGTACAGCCTGCAGGATAAGCCCCAGCTTCTATTTCCTGTTCTTGTTATGCTTCCGTAATGCCAATGTTGAACAAACTGAGCACATTTCTAATTCTAAAGATATTGCAAAATTGTGCTGGGTATTTTCATCCCAATGTGAGCCTTGCAGACGTAATCATGGCAAAACAGGCCAATCAGTCAATCATGCTTTTGAAAGAGTTATCAAATTAATTCCACTTGTCTGCTTATAGTCTGTACCCCTACTTTTGCTTTATTTATCCTACCATGATTTTGTAGCACAATCATTGTAATCAAAAGGGAGATGTTTTTATCAACTTTGTGTGAAAGAATTACTAAGCTTCAAGCTATAAAGTCACAGTGGCTATTAAGTAACCATCACCTCATCCAACATCTTCCCAAAAGTAAGGCAGATTCTCAGAACCTGGAGATTCAGTTATTAGAGAAACTTTCTTATTACAATAAAGCATAAGACTTTACTGTCGGCAGATACGAAGTTGCAAGTAAGGGATATGATGATTAAAATAATGACAAATTGAGTGAAAGAGAAAGATTCAAATTTTATCATACAATAATTTGTATGTATATTTTGAGGATAAAGGAGAATGGTGCAGGAGATAACTATATAATTTACCCAATCCAGAATGTTCCCTGCAGTCAATCGCAAAGTGGTCTTCTTCAAAACATGTCATGGATCTTTCACAAAACATAAAAACATGCTTCTTTGAGAATACAAACGCACATATACAGATAGAGTGAGTGAAAATAATGAAAAATACAGATGCTGGAACATGAAATTTCTGATTCATAACAAGAGATTTAAGACCTGGAATGTTAACTCTTTGTGTTTCCAGCATCTTCTATTTGTATAGCTGTAAGATTTTGGATAAAGTGCTAGGTCTGTGAAGGAAATCAGACAAACACTGATCGGTTTAAAATATATAGTGTTGACAATTAGTAGAGCTTTGTTTCTTGGTTTCATAATCCCTGCAGACAGCTCTCCATGACATTCACTATCCAGTGCTATACTTCTTGTTTTTTATAGCTGTAGAATACAAACCAAAGCTAACAAAGTACTTTTGTTATATATTGTGAGAATACATTGGTATTCAAGCCCTTAGGTGCAGTCACACTAATCAGTATTTGTTTTCTTCTTCTTCTTAGGTCTTTCATCAAGTTTGTTTCTAAAAGTTAAAAATGATGTGGCAATTCTTTAAGGAAACTTGAAGCACATCCTTGAATATTTTTCTTCCTCTTCCGAAGAGAGCTCAGAATAGAGGGAAGTTAGGAAGCCACCCCACGTAGTTTGCCCCTATGTAATTGATTGAGAATAACCACCAGATTACTCAAGGGTACATTGCATTCTGTTCAAAGGATACTTCTTGTACCCTACGTTAGAACACACAACATTAAACTGCATGAATAAACAAGCTATTGAACTGTAGATTTAGTTTGAAAACAAACATGTTATTAAAGAAGTCTTTCTTATTACTATCCAATTTCTCAGGATAGAAGCTATGAATTTCACGATTAATTTTGAGACGACTAATGAATCATCTGCAGGCTCCACAGACTCTGTCATGGGTGCAGTGCTAAAAGGGGCAGGTGGGAGGGTAGTTTGTGGAGATGTATGGGCCTTCTGCTGTTTGCACTCAGCCTCTGCAGGCTCCCCTCATAGAAACTCAACATGGTCAATGGCTTCCTTAACCACTCCATTTTTGAGTGGTCACAGGCCAGGGATACCTATGAGTCAGCAAAAAGTTTTAATTTTTCTTATGGAGACTTGATTTTTTTTTTCCTGTCTTAGGTTCAATGACCATGATGGACTTCATGCAAGACACTTGGTTTGGGAATCAAGTGTTAGGCATGCAGATAATGTGGACTCTCCAAGAGCGCTGATTGAGCACCTTCAGGAACTCTATGTTGTGGATGTTGATCCAGGCAAAGATACTGACAAGTTTATCTGATGAAGGGTCTCGACCCAAAACGTTACCCATTCCCTCTCTCCAGAGATGGTGCCTGTCCCGCTGAGTTACTCCAGCATTTTGTGTCTATACACAGTTTATCTATCCTACCAATGGTTTCAGAGGACCTTACACAGACTACATTAATGATACTTCTGCAGTCCTTGAGCTATCCACAATAGATTACCTCTTTCTCTGACCCAGATTACAAAAAAGGCGGCACAATGGCTCAGCTGGTAGAGCCATTGCCCTACAGTACCACAGACCCGGGTGGAACCTGACCTTAGGAGCTGTCTGTATGGAGTTTGCACGTTCTCCGTGTGACTGAATGGGTTTCCTCCGGCACTCCAGTTTCCTCCCACATTGGGTTTGTAGGTTAATCAGCTTCTGTAAATTGCCGCTAGTGTGTAGGGAGTGGATGTGAAAGTGGAATAACTGGTGTGAATGGGTGATCTATGGTTGGTGAGGACTCGTGGGCCGAAGGACTTATTTCCATGCTGTATCAGTAAACTAAAAGCTAAACTAAACAAAACAGACAGGAAAGTGGGAAACATTACCACTCATTAAATCCATGTTTAATGCTAGTTTTGAGTTCTTTGCATTATAAAACTTTTCTTTAGTTGGCAGAAGGATGTGCATGAACTGGAGTCAGTAATGAATTTTATCATCAGTATCCGTCTTGATTTAATTATGTGGAAAGTGATCCACATATTATTCTTATTCACAAATCTTGATTATTGGGGAGTGGTCATAAGGAATAGAAGTAGAACTAGGCCATTCGGCCCATGAAGTCTACTCCGCCATTCAATCATGGCTGATCTATCTCTCCCTCTTAACCCCATTCTCCTGCCTTCTCCCCATAACATTTGACATCCATACTAATCAAGAAATTGGTATTGTGTGGCAGGGCAAATGTGTAGACCAATCCCATTATTTTCTCAAATTAAGGAATTAATGATGGCATGGAGCTCAACCTCCAAATGTGCACTTACTTAAGGATCTGCGCATTGTAACTAGATGACTCAGGTTTGTTCTGTAGTATGACAAAATGTGTAGAAAGTAACTGCTGATGCCGGTTTACACCAAAGATAGACACAAAATGCTGGAGTAACTCAGCAGGTCAGGCAGCATCTCTGGAGAAAAGAAACCCGTGATGTTTCGGGTCAAGACCCTTCTTCAGACTGAGAGTCAGGGGAGAGGGACGCTTGGGACATGAAAAGGTACAGAACAAACCAGAGCCGACAAGAAAGGTGGAGCCCACAATGGTCCATTGTTGCCTGTGGAAGAGGTGATAATGAAGGGATACAAACAATGAAACTAGCAAGATGACTACGGTGGAGGAGGAACGGAGAGAGGTGGAATGCAAGGGTTACTTGAAATTAGAGAAGTCAATATTCTGGTGTGGACTCCTATATATCAGCGAGACCAAGCGCAGACTGGGTGATCGTCTCGCTGAACATGTCTGCTCAGTCTGCCTTGGTCTACGTGATCTCCCAATTGTCAAACATTTCAACTCCCCTTCCTATTCCCACACTGACCTTTCTGTCCCGGGCCTCCTCCATTGTCAAAGTGAGGCCACGTGCAAATTGGAGTAACAGCACCTCATATTTTGCTTGGGCAGCTTACAACCCAGTGATATGAATATGGATTTCTCTCATTTTAAGTAACACTTGCATTCCCTCTTTCTGTGTCCCTCCCAACCTAGTCGTCCTGCTAGTTTCACTGTTTGTATTGCTTCATTATCACCTCTTCCACAGCAAACAGTGGACCATTGAGTGCTCTACCCTTTTCTTGAGTCAGAGCCGGCTATGATTTGTGCTGTACCTTTTCACACCTCTAGTTTCCCTCGTCCCTGACTCTCAGTCTGAGGAAGGGTCTCGACCCAAAACCACCTATTCCTTTTCTCCAGATTCTGCCTGACCCACTATCTTATTCTTTGGTAGATATCTGCTACTTCATTGTTCACAAAAAGTACTATCCAGTTCCTTTACATCATTATTGCAGCAAGTCACAGCTCCAGCCTTTCTCTGATACGAAATGCATTGGATGCATATTTAGTATTGGTAGTCAAAAGAACTGCTGCTTTAAGGTCATTACCTTATTATGTAATCATCGTAATCATGTAATCACTGCCTTCTGATGCAGCAATCTGTTACAAAGAAATAGGTAATAGGTGCAGGAGTAAGCCATTCGGCCCTTCAAGACAGCACTGCCATTCAATATGATCAAGCCTGATCATCCAGAATCAGTACCCTGTTCCTGCCTTCTCGCTATATTCCTTGTTAGCCCTAAGAGCTATATCTAACTCTCTCTTGAATACTGTTGGGACATGCCAAATCTATTTGTAGAGCCTGTTGGTGTAAACGGTCTTGATATGCTGAGCTATTGATTGCATGTCTGTTCAGATCCCATCCCAAGGAAGCACAAAGAACCCACGCATTACACTAGTGATATGGGTGAGATTGACCGCTGAAAGATAAGGATGGGAGCAGCAGAGCTGGATGCACATCTTGGCTCCGTGCCTGAGTAGAGGCCCAGCAGGCTTATTTTTCGTTACCCAATGTAGCGGCCAGAGACTATGACAATGTCAAAGTGGAAGTACTGTACTGCCCTGGCCTCTCCCGTGTGGTTGCAGCACAGCAATTCCATGACTGGGCATACCACCGCAACAAACCGCCCCGAGATGAGCTGGCTCAAACAAGAAAGCTTGCCACAACCTGGCTGCAGCCCCACTGGCATACCTCGAAAGAAGTTATGGATCGTGTGGTAACGGAACATTATCTAAGGTGCCTGCCGGCTAAGGGCCAGCACTCAGTTGCACAACAAGCCCCTTGGACACACAAGAAAATAATTGACTGTGCCGAATGAACCCAAGCCATACAAGCCATGGCTCGGGATCCCCACATGGGCAGGCTCCCCACTCAACCCTGAAGGGAGGCGGCGCCCCAACCCACTCGACCAGTAGACAGGATGGAAAGGCATGAGCATGCCTCATGGCCAGAGCATTGGAACTACGCCAGGAACAAGCCCATGCTACACAGAGCCAGGATTCCCCTTGACCCAGTCCAAACCATGGACTGCACCATTCATGGGGGCCAGAAGAAAGGCAATCACCCTGAACATGCACACTATATATTAACCTGCCTACGTCAGCATTATTAGACGGGCAACCACATTACTCTGGTCCAGCCAGAACTATTATACATAGGCCAGCAGGTATCTGAGACTCTACCCAATATGTGTGCAAGGTAATGCACGCCAGGTTGCAGCTGCCCGTATATCTATTGCCAACAAGCAGCCCAGTTGGCCACTCACAGTAGGGGTGGTTGAAGAATCCCCGGTCCCACTCATCATTGGATGTGACTGTCCAGGGTTTGAGGACCTGCACGTCGGCACCAGGAGACCCACACCCTCCGTTCTTGGAGAAGATGCAGTCGATGATGAGCAAAAGGCCGACAATGAAGGTGGGTTATCCCCACAAATTAACCCTCTGTTCGATTATTTTGAACAAGTAGGAAAGGAAGGGTAATTCGCAGCAGAACAGAAGCGAGATGACCGATTAAAGAATTGTGGAACTCAGGTTCTGGTCAAAGAGGGAATAACGAGAGGAGGTGGACAATGCCCAGACTACTACTTCATGGTAAAAAACGGCCTCTTGCATTATGTTAAGCAGCAGAGAGGGGGTCAATTAATAATTCATCTGGCTCACCCCCTGTGAGATGCAAATGTGAGTGCTCACAATACCACCCAACTCTGCAGACTTGCAAATAAAATATACTTGTTTCTCTAGATTGTCTCGAGCATCGTTATTGTGAGCACTCACATTTGCATCTCACAGGGGGTGAGCCAGATGAATTATTAATTGAACCATGCTTCAAAATAGATATTGTAATGCAACTGGCTCACACTCATCCACTAGGAGAGCACCTGAGAGCCCAGAGCACTATAGAACATAATACGGGACCAATTCCACTGGCCTTCCCTAAACGCCAAGGCCTGGAACTTTTGCCAATTGTCCAGACTGCCAGAAGATAGCACCCAATCGCCCAGCCCCTGCCCCCCTAGTACTGCTGCCCATCATTGAAATGTCCTTCGAAAGTATTGGTCTGGACTTGATTGGAGGTATATATGCATGTGTGCATTGTAAGTCAAACAATGAGTGCAGTTAAAATCGAGGACAACAAACAAAACTACATTTTGCTGGAATCTGAACATAAACGGAAGTGTTGGAAGAACTCAATCAATCAAACTGTATCTGTGAAACAAGAAACCAGTCGATGTTTCCAGTCAATCACCCTTCCTCAGCACGACATCTTTGCTGAAGGGTGATCTTGGCAAAAAAGATTTATGTTTGTACATTCAGAATAGTTTAATGATTTCATTACAACAAAGTAGGATGCAGAAAGCCAATGGAATGTTGGCCCTCATAGAAAATAGGTGCAGGAGTAGGCCATTCGGCCCTTCGAGCCGAGCATAACAAGGGGAGTTGAGTATAGGAGCAAAGTTGTACAGGGCCCTAGTGAGACCGCACCTGGAGTACTGTGTGCAGTTTTGGTCTCCAAATTTGAGGAAGGATATTCTTGCTATTGAGGGCGTGCAGCGTAGGTTTACTGGGTTAATTCCCGGAATGGCGGGACTGTCATATGTTGAAAGACTGGAGCGACTAGGCTTGTATACACTGGAATTTAGAAGGATGAGAGGGGATCTTATCGAAACGTATAAGATTATTAAGGGGTTGGACACGTTAGAGGCAGGAAACATGTTCCCAATGTTGGGGGAGTCCAGAACAAGGGGCCACAGTTTAAGAATAAGGGGTAGGCCATTTAGAACTGAGATGAGGAAAAACTTTTTCTGTCAGAGAGTTGTGAATCTGTGGAATTCTCTGCCTCAGAAGGCAGTGGAGGCCAATTCTCTGAATGCATTCAAGAGAGAGCTAGATAGAGCTCTTAAGGATAGCGGAGCCAGGGGGTATGGGGAGAAGGCAGGAACGGGGTACTGATTGAGAATGATCAGCCATGATCACATTGAATGGCGGTGCTGGCTCGAAGGGCCGAATGGCCTCCTCCTGCACCTATTGTCTATTGATTAATCCCATGGTGTTCTGTTTATAAGGTGCGTCCAAATTCTAAAATCAGCAATCTCTTTGCCCCAGGGGAATAATCTTTCAACCATGAAGGAGGTTATTGAAAACATACATGTGATGCAGGGCTGGACAGAAAACCTGGAATGCAATAAAATTGAAACACAAGTTCAGTGGAGCAATTGTAAAGAAAACCTGGAAACATTTTCAATAAAAAGAAAGAACTTGTATTCATATACAGTACTGTAATACTTCACCTGGTCATATCAAAGTCTTCCCAATTAATTAAACATTTGAGTAGTACAGTAGTTGTTATCTTGGAAAACACAACTGCTAATTTGTGAAGAGCTTCTCACAATGGTAAATGAGATGAGCGTCCAGTTAATTTGTTGTGATAATATTGGTTGAGGGAGGAATGCCTGCCAGAACACCCAGCACACTCTTCTAGCAGTGAAAAGGGGTCCATACACCACCCGCTACTTTAATTAAAGGTGAAAAACGCGTGATTGTAAGTTCAGTAGAGATTGTACGCAGTAGAGATTGTACGCAGCATAAGAGGAAATATGATTTTAATTTTAATGTTGTGATAGATCTAGTAATTTGTAGGGTTTTGAGAGGGAATTTGCACATCCTTTCTTATGCCATTTTTATGACAGTCATCTCTCTGATACTCCTCCTGAGAGCCCAGTGGTCTTCCTTAACCACCATGGTTATAACTTTGGAAGGAATCCCAAAAGAAAAAAAATAATGTTTGCCCATTTACATTATTTCAATGGTGTTTCTTTAACATCTAAACCACAGAATAGCTGGAAAAATACCAGCGTTTAGAATGGTTCATTGGCATGGCCAAACCTCTCCCAAAATGAATTCTTCAAATATTTCTATACTCTCAGAATTTTTTTCTCTCAGAAGTTAGTTAATGTCTGGAATTCATAGGGGTAGTGGAAACTAATGCATTAGTTATATTTGAAAGAACAAAAAGTTGTGGTTTATGGTAAACTGGCATAGATAAAGAGTTAAGGCCAGAATAAATCAGTCTTGATCATATTGAATTGCAGGGCAGGCTTGAGAGGTCAAGTGACCTAGTCCTGCTCCTGTTTACTTGTGATCTTGTGTTCCCCTTCTTCACCCAGTGGTATTGAGCAGATCCCAGTTTATGATTATTTGCAGTTGCACAAATCAGAAATTAGGCTGGACAGCCACAAAGAATCTGCTGGAGCAACTCAAGTATGGATCATTCCCTTCCACCGGCACATGTTGCTTGACCCACTGAGTTTCTCCGCAGATGTTTGTTGCTCCAGATTACGAATGGGTTTGTTTTTAAACTTACATCAACATTACTATCAATAACATCTTGTTTTTGTCTCTTTTTTCGGCATTTCAATTTTTCATTCTGCAATCACCTAACACCTACTTCCCATCTGTCAGCACTTTCCCATTCAACTAAAGGAAATGAAGAACTTGCTCTTTAACCTTATTTCCCATGATCCAAGCTCCAAACACTCCTGGTTTTCAGAGATTCATATTTAATCTAGTGTATTTGCCTTTTATTTATGTTTTATTAAAAATAACAGAGCAATGTGGATGAAATCTATTATTTTGTCCATGGATCAACAATATACTTTGCTATAAAAATGTTGGGAACATAGTTACTTGACCAGTCACATTTGTTTATGAATGCGTATTAGAATATGCATGTCAATAATGACACTGGGGGACTATTGAGACAAAAAAAAAACTGGAATAATTTTAAAAATGTGCAGGTATCATTATCGTCACTAAAAATGTTGTTTCATTTTTATAAAAATCCAGAGCATAATGTTAACTTAATAACTAAAAGTTTCATTTTTGACAAATGGTAATAAGCAAAAGAACACACTGAACTTTCCAAAACTAAGAAATGGCAACTTTCAAGCCGTAAGTGTACACGGGAAGATTAAATTTGTTGCATGACCTCTGTGTGGAAAGCCTTTATTCAGCCAACAAAGGAGATTATGACACTAAAACAGAAATACTGGAAGGGCTCAGCAAGTCAAGCAGCACACACGAATCAGCCAAAACATTATGACGTAATGAGCCAAAACATTATGACCACCGTGCCTAATATACTGTTAGTCCTCCGTGTGCAGCCCCTTACGCAGCAGGGTGTGATGCACTGTGTATTGTGACACATTCCTCCTGTGACCACCGTTAAAAATTTCTGTGACTTGTGCCATAGTAGACCTTCTGTCGGTTCGGACCAGACGGGATAGTCTTCGGTGCCCTCGCGCATCGATGAGCCTGTCCCTCCTCGGACCACTGTCGGTAGGTACTCACCACTGCTGACCGGAGGCACCCCACAAGCCTTGCCTTTTCAGAGATGCTCTGACCTAGTCGTCTGGCCATAACAATTTGGCCCTTGTCAAAGTCCCTCAGGTCTTTACTGCTGCCCATTTCTCCTGCATCCAACAATCAACTTCAAGAACTGACTGTTCACTTGCTGCCTAATATATCCCACCCCTTGACAAGTGCCATTGTAACAAGATAAACAATGTTGTTCACTTCATCTGTCAGTGGTCGTAATGTTTTGGCTGATCGGTGTATATGGAAAGAAAAAACAGTCAATGTTTGAAGTTAAAGACCTCTCATCAGAAATGAACTAGTGAACTTTCCTTTCATAGGTGCTGTTGTCTTTCCACAAATACAGCTTGACTGGCTGTTTTCCCAGCATTTTTGTGGTTTTGTTTCAATTTGACATCTGCAATTTTATTTGTATTCCGAATGATAATGAACTTCCATTTTACAATCACTGTTATTCTCAGTTCCATTCCTGTCCTGACCTTTCCCCTCTACCTCACCCCATGATCTGTGTGAATGTTTCCCATTATTGGTTCTCTTTTCCTGATGCCTCCTTAATCACCACTTCTCTCCATCCTCCTTTCCCCAATCCCTTCCTCCTTTTCCTACCTTCTTCCTCTCACCCTTTGAAAGTCAGTGGGTTAGGCAGCATCTATGGAGGGAATTTGATGTTCCCAGGGAAGTGATGCTCTCAGATGGCTGATATAGACTAACGTTGAACTACTCATTGCCTTCGGAAAGTTGTAATGTGATTGGATTATGTCTTGCAGCTCAGGAATGCCCCAGCATTTCTTGTGCTGACAGATTCACTCTAAGGTAAGTTTAATGGTGCCAATGAGACTGACAGTGTTCTCCCTGATTGTAAAGGAAATAAAATGTTTCATGTTGATCTCATATGGCACAATCTACTTTCTATTGAAACATGGAATTTTGTTTTTAATCCTACGCTGAAATCCTTACACAGAGCCTTGAGAGCTAGCCTGGAATTTTGTGTACTGGTCTGGGCTCCCTGCACAAGGATATACTTTCCACAGGAGAGCAACAATGGTGCTGCAGATTGATTCCTAGAATGTAGGGCTTGTTTATATCAGGACAAAGCAAGTTGTGCTTGCCAGCATCTAGAAGAACGAGATGCACTCTCAACAAATCAATCAAAATCCTTACATAACTTAACAGGACAATTGACCAGGTGGTTATTACCTTGGTGGGGGTGTCTTGGAACAGGAGATATACTGCCTTAAAGGGAAGGCTCAGCCTTTCAGGAAATGAAGGGGAACCACAAAAACACTTCACCCAATAAATCTTTGGTAATCCTGTCCAAGACACCTGTGGCAGTTCTGTCATTGGGTGCATTTAAGAAAGAAACAATACACATGTTTTAATTATTTGTTTTACATTGGGAGATAAAGTACATATTTCAGCAAGCCACATTCCAGCTTTCAGCAATGAGTTATACAATTTCTGATTATGGTTTTATTCCCACCTGTTACACCTCCTTCACAATGACTTTTTGTGTCTTTGCCTGCCCCTGCTTTGGTTGTAAGCTTCAAATTCCTAGGGGTAAGTATCACCAACAACTTCTCCTGGACAACCCATTTTGAAGAAATGGCCAAGAAAGCAACCAATGTCCCTACTTCCTTAGAACGCTTAGAAAGTTTGGTATGTCCCCAACAACTCTCACCAACTTCTTCAGATGCACCAGAGAAAGCATTTTATCAGGATGCATCACAGCATGTGTTTGAGAACAGCCATTCAATACCACAAGAAATTGCAGCAAATTGTGGACACAAGCCAGACCATCACACAAACCAACCTCCCGGTCACTCCACCCCTCTCCCATCAGGCCAAAGGTATAGAAGTATGAAAACGCACACCTCCAGATTAAGAGACATTTTCTTCCCAGCAGTTATTAGGCAACTGAACCATGATACAACAACTAGAGAACAGTCCTGAGCTACTATCTACCTCATTGGAGACCCTCAGACTATCTTAGATCGGACTTCACTGGGCTTTATCTTGCACTAAACTATATTCATGTTATTCCTTTATCATGCATATGTACACTATGGATGGATTGATTGTGAGCACGTATGGTATTTCCGCTGACTGGTTAGCAGGCAACAAACGCTTTTCACTGTACACGTGACAATAAACTAAATTCAAACTCACTGCCACCCTCCTTAACTTCTTGTGTAGGTGGAAACTGCAAATGCAGGTTTAAACCAAAGCTAGACACAAAAAGCTGGAGTAACACAGCATGTTACGCAGCATCTCTGGAGGAAAGAACTGCAGATGCTGGTTTAAATCAAAGGTAGACACAAAGTGCTGGAGTAACTCAGCGGGACAAGCAGCATTTCTGGGTGACGTTTCAGGTCGAGACCCTTCTTCAGACTGATGTCAGGGGAGTGGGCGGGACAGAGATAGAATGTAAGAGATAGAATTAAGACTGATGAGAGAACTGGGAAGGAGGAGGGGATGGAGTGAGAGGGAAAGCACAGGCTATTTGAAGTTAGAGAAGTCAATGTTCATACCGCTGGGGTGTAAGCTACCCAAGTGAAATATGAGATGCTGTTCCTCCAATTTGCGATGGGACTCACTCTGACAATGGACGAGGCCCAGGACAGAAATGTCAGATTAGGAATGGGAGTGGGAATTAAAGTGCTGAGCAACCGAGAGATCAGGTAGATTAAGGCTGTGAGTTGACACCTGGAACAGCGGATACAGTAGATGAGGTTGGAGGAGGTGCAAGTGAACATCTGACTCACCTAAAAAGACTGTCGGGGTCCTTGGATGGAGTCGAGGGGGGAGGTAAAGGGACAGGTGTTGCATCTCCTGCGGTTGCAGGGGAAAGTACTTGGGGAGCGGGTGGTTTGGGTGGGAAGGAACGAGTTGACTTGGGAGTTGCGGAGGGAATGGTCTCTTCGGAAAGAAAGAGTGGAGATGGGAAGATGTGGCCAGTAATGGGATCCCATTGGAGGTGGCGAAAGTGTTGTAGGATTATATGCTGCATGCGACGGCTGATGGATTGGAAGGTGAGGACAAGGGGAACTCTGTCCTTGTTGTGATTGGGGGGGGCGGGGGGAGGGGGAGCAAGAGCGGAGCTGCTATATATCGAGGAGACCCTAGTGAGAGCCTCATTTATACTGGAAGAGTGGGAACCCCAGCGGTATGAACATTGATTTCTGTAACTTCAAACCGCCGTTGTTTACCCTCTCTCTCCATCCCCTCCCCTTCCCAGTTCTCCCACCAGTCTTACTGTCCCCGACTACATTCTATCTCTGTCCCGCCCACTCCCCCTGACATCAGTCTGAAAAAGGGTCTCGACCCGAAGCATCGCCCGTTCCTTCTCTCCAGAGATGCTGCCTGTCAGCAATTTGTGTCTACCTTCCAAAAGGGGTCGAGACCCCGCCTGAGGGTCAGGGGGGAGGGGAACGAGAGATATAGATGGTACTTAGGACAAATTAATGGAAAGTATGTAGAAAAATCGATAATCATGGAAAATGTAGAGGCCACAATGGTCAATTGGTGGCTTTGGGATAGATGATAACGAGTTATACTGACAAGTAAACCTCATTTCTTGTGTCATGTAACCCGCCCTCCCTCCAAG
The DNA here is from genome assembly GCF_053455715.1 of Rhinoraja longicauda. Taxonomy (NCBI): domain Eukaryota; kingdom Metazoa; phylum Chordata; class Chondrichthyes; order Rajiformes; family Arhynchobatidae; genus Rhinoraja; species Rhinoraja longicauda. The sequence continues at coordinate 16,902,808 of NC_135972.1, read as the reverse complement.
CACCGATCTTTTCCATTTTTGCTCTCTCAAATTACTTTTATTTGTCGTGACTATTTCCAGTCCACGTCAAAATAATGAACTCACTGCTTTTTTTTTTCCTTGCTCCTTGTTTCCCCCTCCCACCCTCTACGACTTATTGATCTGTTGCAGCCTCCGACTCCGGCTGCCTTTGCTTCCTTCGTGCGCGTTGGGCTGGCGGGCTGGCGGGCTGGCGGGCGGGCGGGCGGCGAAGCCGGGGAGGGACGGACGACAGTGGGGCGAGGCGGCGGGAAAGCAGCGGGCAGCCAATGGGGAGGAGGAGCTGGCGCCAGTGTGTTCCATTTAAAGCCGGGCAGGCTGCAGCCCCGCTTTCCAGAACTTTCCACCCTTCTTCGCCAATAGTATACCATGGCTGTCACCCTCAACAACGGAAGTCGCATGCCCAACATCGGCCTGGGCACCTGGAAAGTGAGTGACTCTGCCGACGATCGAGGCAGATATTAGCCCACCCGTGCGGCTTCGGACGCCCGTCTCTGCTGTGTGTTGATCGTGGAGCAAAGCATCTCCAGACGCCGGTTTACTGTCAACCCAGAAGATAGACACAAAATGCTGGAGCAGCTCAAGAGAATGAAGAAGGGCAGGAGAAATCAGTCTGAAGAAGGTTCTCGACCCGAAACGTCACCCATTCCTTCTCTCCCGAGATGCTGCCTGCCTGACCTGCTGAGTTACTCCAGCATTTTGTGAATAGAATGAAGAAGGGTCTCGACCCGAACTGTCACCCATTCAATCTCTCCAGAGATGCCGCCTGGCCCGCCGAGTTTCTCCAGCAGCTTGTCTACTGGGTTGATAGTGAATGGCCTGGCTGGGGTGGGAGGGGGTGCATCTCTCTCTCTCTCTCTCACTCTCTCCCCCTCCTTCCCTCATTCCCTGCTCGCTTTAAACGGACGAATCGACCCAAGGGCGGCATTCGCCGGCCCGTGGGATCACTTCGTGTGCGCGGCCGGCGGTGGCGGGGAGTTGGGTCTGTGTAACGAGAAGCTAAGGTGGAGAGGGAAGAAAGGTACGCGCGTATAGAGTGACAGGAGGGAGGGAGAGGGAGGAATGATGGTGTGCGCGACGGAGGGGGGTGAGTGAGGAGGTGGGGGCGCGCATGAACTCTTGATGAGTGTGTGTGTGGTGGTGATCGTGGTGGGGTATGCCGATGAATCCTGGGGAAAGTGCTGCTGTAATCGGGGCTGGGTAGTTGGGGGCGAGTGGGACAATTTCCCACCTTGGGAAATAAAGAACTTGCTCGCTAAAACGAGAGCGTGCAACCAATTTCTTAAATAATAGAATTTGTGTTTGTTCAAAGCTTCAAATTGTCAAGATTTTCCTTTGTTGAAGGTACACTCAGCATCTCTTATCCATGGCAATTGCCCTACGGAGCTTCGCCTGGCAGAAAGTAACGTGGGGAGGGGGGGGGGGGGGAGATCTTGAGATGGGAGGAGGTAGGGTTGCGGCGATTGAGTCGCATGGTTGGCGTCGAGCTGTGAAGGAATGGACGACTTTTTTTAAGCTTCGGGGAAAGTTGCAGAAGTGGTAAAGCGGTGTCTCGCAAACGAAGAGCATGGCGCGAGACTGCAATTTTCTATTTCGAGACACTATCAGTCAAACATGCCCTAACGCGATCGTAAGTTTTTGTTATATTTCGCCCCTGATGCATCTGTGGGAGGGAGAGGAAATTACACTTGGGTGTGGAAAGGCATTTAATTTTTAAACAGTGTAACCCATTTTTGTGTTGTGAATTGAACTTGTTTTTGTTATTGTCCTTCTTGCAGTAGCAACCTTAATGAATCGTCTCCACCCTTGTCACTTGATTGCTCACAATGTTTAGGCTGCCATCCAACTGACCTGTTCCCTGTACGGCAGCCTCTTTGCCTATTCAGACAACACATTGGGTGTGCAATTCCTGCTTAGCTGCAGGAGGGACCCCCATACCAAATCGGCTGTTGGCACCCAGTTTCTATGCCTATTAAGCCAGGGTACACTAACATTTCTAGACCAGCAAGTATTTGCATCACAATGCTAACGCATGGACAAATTCTGAAGGCCAGGAGCATTTGAATTTTTGATTTTAACTATCTAGTTCTGTACGGTTTTTAAAAATAATTTTTTTTGTATAAATCAATTTTCAGCATTGTTTTCAATTCAATTATTTTGAAATCAGTTGGAAGTCATTGTAACTGATCAAGTTGGTTTTGTAGTGTAAATTGTCCTTCGTGTGTGTGGGCTTGAGTTAATGTGCGGGGATCGCTGGTCAGCGCTGACTCAGTGGGCCGAAGGGCCTGTTTCTGCGCTGTATCTCTAAACTAAACTAAACAAGCCATGGGAAAGCTGAATAACATTAGTCTCTTTTTGCAAAATAGCTTTGGGCTATGAATAAGCAATATGTGCTGTAGTTCTAAAGTTTTTGCTGATGCCTTAAATAGACTTGTATAGGAGGCTGCAGAGTGACTTGGATAGATTAGGCAAGTGGGCAAATGCATGGCAGATGCAATATAATGTGGATAAATGTGAGGTTATCCACTTTGGCGGCAAGAACAGGAAAGCAGAGTATTACCTGAATGGTGACCGATTGGGAGAAGGGGAGATGCAACGTGACCTGGGTGTCATGGTGCACCAGTCATTGAAAGCAAGCATGCAGGTGAAGCAGGCAGTGAAGAAAGCGAATGGTATGTTGGCATTCATAGCAAGAGGATTTGAGTTTAGGAGCAGGGAGGTTCTGCTGCAGTTGTACAGGGCCTTGGTGAGACCGCACCTGGAGTATTGTGTGCAGTTTTGGTCTCCTAACCTGAGGAAAGACGTTCTTGCCTTAGAGGGAGTACAGAGAAGGTTCACCAGATTGATCCCTGGGATGGCGGGACTTACATATGAGGAAAGACTGGATAGACTGGGCTTGTACTCGCTGGAATTTAGAAGACTGAGGGGGGATCTTATAGAAACATATAAAATTCTTAAGGGGTTGGAGAGGCTAGATGCGGGAAGATTGTTCCAGATGTTGGGGGAGTCCAGAACCAGGGGTCACAGCTTAAGGATAAGGGGGAAGTCTTTTAGGACCGAGATGAGAAAACATTTCTTCACACGGAGAGTGGTGAGTCTGTGGAATTCTCTGCCACAGAAGGTAGTTGAGGCCAGTTCATTGGCTATATTTAAGAGGGAGTTAGATGTGGCCCTTTTTGCTAAAGGGATCAGGGGGTATGGAGAGAAGGCAGGTACAGGCTACTGAGCTGAATGATCAGCCATGATCATATTGAATGGCGGTGCAGGCTCGAAGGGCCGAATGGCCTACTCCTGCACCTATTTTCTATGTTTCTATGTATAGTTTTTGCTTGCTTACGTTAAAATGACATACTTATCTTGGAAGCAGTGCAGCAAAGATTCACAAATTTCACAAGATGAGTAGTTTGTTCTAGGATATGAGGAAACATTGTGCAGACTTTTTTCCAATCTTCTCGAGCCATGTGATCTGAAATACAAGATTCTGAAGGAACATGGGAAAGGTGATGTTGAGGGAATACCTCCCATTGGTGGAATGGCTAAAAGTGAAGACCATAGTCTCTTAGTAAGGGGTTGGATGTTTAAGACTAGTTGGATGAACGTTCCTCACATGGATTGATTCTTAAATTCTCTATCCTAGAGAGTTGTGCCTAGAGTTGTTGATCATATGGAAGGGTAAGTTCAGTAAGTTTTTGATTTTGAGAAACATGGATAGTGGGTGAGAAAATGTTGATATTTAGATGATGGAGTCAGTTTTGTGTCTCATACCCAACTCATTTCATGAATATTGCTACAGCTCCATTCATCCAGGCAAATAATGAGTATCACACATTTAACTTGTGCTTTACAGGTGGGAAGTTGGTAATCACTTGCTATTCATGGGACGTGCAACCTGACTTGCACTATAGCCACAATACATACTTGATGCCAGATAACGTAAAGGCTATCAAATATAATAGCATTGCACATTACTACACTGTTGGAGTGGTTGGTCCAAATATGTTTCTGGATAATGCTGATGTTCAGCATGTTAATGGGGAGGATGCAATAATGGCACTGTAGTTGAATTCATGGAGAGGTGGTCAGACTCTCATGTTGGCAATGGTTATTGTCTGGCTCTTGTATGGCACAAATCTTATTTGCCATTTATCACCCAGTGCTGTTTAGGTCTTGGTGGATGTGGGCATGGACCACTTCATTAGCTGAGGAGTAACAAATGGAACTACACTCTATACAATTATTAAAGAACATCTTCACTTCTGATCTTATGAAGAGAATGTCATTGAGGCAGCTGAAGATAGCTCCGAGGGCCTCCTGGAGTGATGTCCTGTGGTTCAAACGATTGACCTCCAACAATTAGAACCAGCTTCTTCCAGGTATGATTAGAGAGTGATGACTCCCTCATTTTCATAAATGCATTGTATTTGGATTCCTTGATGTTGCACTTGATAGGCTGCATCCATGATGTGGAGGAGCAATCTCGTGATTTGTCTTTTGAATTTGTCTCAAACCCCCATATTAGGACCAAGGCCTAAATGTGGTCTTGAACAGTGGCCCTAATGGTGCCAAAGTAAGTATTGGCCAGCTAGTTGAAATCTAGAATTAAGAGATTGTCTTGTGTGAGATAATTGAGTTGTTTGGGTCTACACTCAGAAGTGACCTTATTGAAACACAATATTCTGAGGTGACTAAGAGGATAGGTACTTGGAGGGCTTCCAATTATGGGAAAATCTAGAATGGGTGTGGACAAAGTTTTGGAATAAGTTGTCAGTGAAGGAATCTTTTGAAGATCATGAATCTTTGAAATTCTGTCATTTGCTGTGATGGCCAAGTTATTGTATTTATTGGAGGCTGTTAAAAGCGGATTCTAGGCTGCTGGAATCGAGGCATGGGGATTGGGCAGTAAAATGGAGTTTAAGCTAATGTTAGGTTGGCTGTCATCTTTTTGAATGGTGGATTGGGTTTGAGGGCCATTCTGCCTCCTGCTGCTGTTTCTTGTAGAATGACATTTGATAACATTGGCATTGAACCCCTCCAGTACTTTAGTAATGTGTTTGGTTGAATAAATAGTGTTGTTCCTGTACTGGAGTAGTTTGGCTGAGGCAGGGCACATTTGCAGTATTTCTGTCAGAACCTGTAGTCTGGTGTAACCAGTATCCTTAGATTTGTAATCATTTTGTGAAATGTGGGTGTCACTAGCAAGACCAGCAAATTCCCCTGGATGGTGGTGGGGCTCACCCACTACCTTGAGACATTGCAGTTTTTTCTGGCAAAGTATATCAATAGTGTTTTTTTATTTGAGAGTGCCAGAGTTTAGGCCCATTTTCTATGAAGGGGAATGACATGTTTCCAAGGAAGGATAATGTACAGCTTGAAGAGCTAGCAGCCGGTGATGTTTCCATCACCTGCTGCCTTTGTTCTCCTTGGTGATAAAGATTGTGCTTTTGGGAGGTGCTGGCAGAGTAGCTGAGGTGAATAACTACCTTGTGAAAGTCTGCAATTCTCTGCTGGTGATGGGACTCTACATTTAGCATGGTGAATTGGTTGGCAATAAAGTGGTGGGTGTTGCAAGCTTCCTGCGTATAAATTGAGCTGTGCTGACCAAAATAAGTGGAAAGTTTCCTTGGGCCTCTTGACTTGTGGCTTGTAGGTTCAAGAAAATTTATTGTGCGTCAGGAGGTGTCACTCGTCATAGGATACCCACCCTTTGATCTGCTCTAGTATATCTCGGGTAATCAATTTTGGATAAAATAGAAAATGCTGGAAGATTTTTTAAATCTTTTTAAATGGTCTGTTTTGAAATACTTTGTTTCAATTGATGTAGAAAAATAACTGCAGATGCTGGTACAAATCAAAGGTGTTACAAAATGCTTGAGTAACTCACGGGGTCAGGCAGCATCTCAGGAGAGAAGGAATGGGTGACTTCGGGTCAAGACCCTTCTACAGAAGCGTCACCCATTCCTTCTCTCCTGAGGTGCTGCCTTATCCGCTGAGTTACTCCAGCATTTTGTGATACCTTCAAATGTTTCAATTGATAGTAATTTATATTTATGTTCCATTTGAGCTTTGTCTTTCCATTGATTTTTTTGTTTATAAGCACTTTATTGTTCAGTCTGAGCCAGGTAAAGTGACAGCGGCAGTGAAAGAAGCCATTGACATTGGTTATCGTCACATCGATGGTGCATATGCATATGAAAATGAGAAAGAAGTTGGTGAAGCTATTGCGCAGAAAATTAAGGATGGAATTGTAAAGCGTGAAGACCTTTTCATTGTTAGCAAGGTAAAGAAGCGCACTTTGAATGTCTCTATTTCTTTCCTAAAATGATCTTTGTTGTGCAGCAAAGCAGTACATTTATTTTGAGATGAAAAGAATGGAATTGATGCTGCAATTAAATTTTAGACCCTTACACAGCTTTTTTTTTTGTCCAAGGTATTGACATATAAAAGAATATTTGGTTAATTCCAAATTTAAAAGAATACTGGATGGGCGTGGACCCGTTGGGCCCAAACCTCTCCTGCAGGCACGGCAACCCTCCGTCCAAACCTCTCCTGCGGGCACGGCAACCCTCCGTACAAACCTCTCCTGCGGGCCCGGCAACCCTCCCCCAACTGATGACACTCGCCCACTTCAGCCCCCCTTAAAACTCCCTGGGCCGGGGGCAGGCGAGAGGGGAGAGGGAGCCACTCACCCCAGCCCCAGGCGGCCATTGCGGTGGCCAACAGCAGGAGAGCTCTCCTCACACCCCCCCCCCATCATTGGCCGCCATTCCCGTTACTCGGGTGGATCCCACCCTCTCTGAGCGGCAACCGTGCCCCAACTGCGCACGCGCAGATCCGGCAGCCATCTTATGTAAGTATTAGATCAACTGGTCCCAACTGTGCATGCAGTTGGGTTCCCATTGTGATGTCGAACAATGAGGTATTACTACGCAGGCACGGCTGACGGGCAGGGCAAGTGGAAAAGGGATTTATTAAAGTTTAAAAAGTGATTTTTTAAGTTTAAAAGTGATTTTTAAGTTTAAAAAGTTAATAACTTTTAAAATATAACAACCATTTGAACCGCAGGCCAATGGTGAGTAAGGTGGGCCTAAAATTATTGTGCTATCGTGTACCGTTTTGGCTGTATTTCGAGAATGTACAAACAAACAGCCAAACAATGCATTGATATTGCGACTATGCTGATTAGTGATTTCTGTTTCCTTTTAGCTGTGGTGCACCTTTCATGCAAAGGATCAGGTAAAGAACGCCTGTTCTAAAACCCTAAGTGACCTGAATCTGGAATATCTGGATCTATACCTTATTCACTGGCCTATGGGATTCAAGGTAAACTGCCCCAAAATAATATTTTTGCATGCCTTTCTCTAAACTCACACTGATGCAGGAGTTAACGTACTACAGTAGCCAAATATCCCAAATATCAATAGTAGGTTATATAGAAATCCAGGTTAACCTTGCATATGAAGTACATGGAGTTATTTTCACCTTTTCATTGTACTTTATAAGATACCTCAACCAATTGAATTGCATAGATGTGGCTGATGGAGTAATTGTTAGGGAATGGATGGGCGATATTGGAACATGAATGGCACAAAAAGGGTCTTTTGGCCCACCGTGTCTGCACTTACCATGATGCCAAGCTACACTTTCATCCATAGGCCTCGGGATCCATATACCTCTCCTCCCACACTTCTAAATGATTCTGAAACACTACTATTGTACCTGCTAATGCCACCTCCTCGGGCAGCAAGTTCCAGTCACCTATCAATTTTTGTTTATATTGTTTCTCAAATCTCCTTTAAATTTTCTCCTTAAGCTTATGCCCTGCAGTATTTGATATTTCTACCCTGAGGAAAAAAGGTAAGGTATGTGTTAGCCTCATAATTTATCTATTTTACTAGGTCCCCCCCCCTTGGTGATGCTCCGGAGAAAACAATCAATAATAAGCAATGTGCTCCAATCAAAGCAATATCCTGGTCAACCTCTTCACTCTTTCCAAAGCCTCCAAGTCCTTCCTATACAGCTACAATGTGTCTTCCTAACTTTTATACTCAGTACCCTGACCCATGAAGGCAAGCTTGCATTATGCTGTCCTTAACATTACATCCACTTGTGTTGCCACTTTCAGGGAGCTAGGAACTTCCTGGTACTTATCCATAAAACTGAGCTGTTCAAAGTGGGAGCACCCAGATAATTATGGGGTTATGATAGAGCCAAGGAGAGCCAATTCTATATCTTCCCTGATAGAGTGGCTGGTATGATTTCTGTCCGATGTTCTTGAGATGATTATTATTAATCTTTGTAGTTTAATATTAAATAGTTATTCCACAGATTAAGGTATGGGTAAGAGTTAGACGAATAGAACAGTGCAGCACAGGAACAGGTCCTTTGGCCCACAATGTCCATGCTGAACATAATGTCAAATTAAATGAATGTCAGCCTACAAATGATTTGTATCCCGCAATTCCCTGCAAATCCATGTACTTATCTAAAAGCCTCTTAAATGTCATTATTGTAACTACCTTCACCACCATCAGGAATATTCCAGGCACCCACAACCCAGTAATTTTGCTTTCGAATTTTTACCTCAGCATAAAACTATGCCCTCTTGCCAAACATTTCCATCCTGGGCAAAATGTTCTGACTGTCTACCCTAGAGAAAACAATCTGGGTTTGTCCAACCTCTTTATAGCCAGTGCTCTCTAATCCAGGCAGCATTCTGGTAAACTTATTCAGCACCCAATGCCTCCCCATCATTCTTGTACTTGTTCAACCACAACTGCACAATTGTCCAATTGTGGCCTAACCAAATCGATATAAAGCTGCAGCATGACTTCCTAACTCCTAAATATAATAGACTGGCTGATGAGGGCAAGCATACCATATGCCTCTTTACCACTATCTACTTGTGCTGCCACTTTGAGGGAATAGCATTAGAGGCTGAGATGATGATATCAAAGGACAATGCAGTGATGGAGTAACTCGTGGGTCAGGAGCATCTCCAGAGAATGTGGCTCGGTGATATTTTGGGTTGAGCATTGTGAAGCTCGAGAGACAAAAGTTGTGAATTGTGAAGCTGGAGGAAAGAAAATAGGTGGGAGGTGAGGAGAAACCAATGCAAGATCATCCAGGGTTCGGGGGGTGGGGGAGGGTGATGGTGAGAGAAAATTGTAGGCTATCTAAAATTGGAAAATTCAATGCTCAAGAGGAATATGAGGTGCTGTGCCTCCAGATTGTGTGTGTGGTCTCACTCTGGCAATAGAGGGGGCCCAAGATGAAAAGGTATGGGAATAGGTGCCAAACAGCTAATCCTGTCTCTCCATCTAATCCTGTCTCCTTACATGCCCTCTAGACCTGGTAACACCCTTGTGAATCCTTCTGTGCCCTTCCCAGCTGTTGTGAAAGGAAGTCAGAAGAAACACAAAGGACCATTGCTTTTGCCATTTACTATGTCTTTACCTGAATGATGTCCAGGGAAATGTATTGGGAATGTAATCTAAGAAGTCTTACCCAGGAAGTATATGTCAGGTGCAATACAAATGAAGGATAAAACAATATTGAACTTGCAAACAACTGTTAAATTTGGCATAAATTAACTGTTCATTTCATTCATTTCATTAATACCAAGAATTTTCTTGGCATACAAGTCGTGTTTTTGGCAGTTATTTTAAAGAAATATCTCTCTTTCAAGGCTGGTAAGGTGAACCTTCCTCTTGATAAGAACGAGATGATCATACCGAGCCATACAGATTTTGTTGACACTTGGGAAGTGAGTAAATATAAACTATTTTCCTCAAATATAGTTGAAGAATTTCTAGAGTTATCTGTGGAAAGTAAATTTATAGTACATCTGTTTCTTTCCTGCTGTTGCTGTTTCACTGCTTCGTGACATTAACTGCATAAAATGTTTTTATTTTTGTCTAAATCATTTGATAATCTAAAATCATTTTTTATACCAGATTTTTAACATTTACCATTATTTTCCCTTCACAGGCAATGGAAGATCTAGTTGACAATAAAATGGTTAAAGCTATAGGGGTGTCCAACTTTAATCGTGAGCAGATTGCGCGTATCCTAGAAAAAAAGGATCTGAGGATCAAACCAGCTGTCAACCAGGTAACATTATTATTAGATGTTGACATCCTAGTATTTTGTTTTCTGGAAGCATTTGGTGGTGCATTATCTTTGTCCATGAAAATCTCTCTCCAACATTGAAGTTCATGTTGGCTTTGTTTGCTTTAATAGATTGAATGCCACCCTTATCTGACTCAAGAAGATCTGATCTCCTATTGCAATTCTAAAGATATTGCTGTGACAGCCTATAGTCCACTGGGATCTCCAGATAGACCATGGTACCTGACGTGACTCACTATCTTGCTCCTATTTTAGTGCAAGAGAAATTACTATTAGAATTTAATAATATGTATTTTCTTAAAAATACATTTATAAGCATGTCCATTGTAAATATTTATCTAGAGTTGTAATAAATGTTCAATGTAAATCGGCAAACTGCTCCACATGAAAGCATTGCACTGCAAAGCTTCATAGTCTGTAAACATATACCTTAGAGAGCTTCATCCTTCTCCATTATTAATCTGGTTGATATAATTATAGGGTGAATGCACAGAGATTTTGCCCCCAGCTGGATAGGGATATAGAGAACTAGAGCACATATGTTTAAGGTGACATAGGAAAGATTTAATGGGAACCTGAGGAAGAACATTTGCTCACAGGGTGGTGTATATACTGTACGTAATGAACTGCCAAAGGAAGTAGAGAAGGCAGGTACGTTAACACTATAAAGACATTTGGTCAGAAACTGGATAGGAAAGAAATCATTTTTGGAGAATTACAGTCCCTGGGTTTTTACACATATGAATTCTTTACTTGTCCTCTCATGCTAAACGAGCATCCTCATATTTCGCTTGGGCAGCTTGCAGACCAGCGGTATGAACATTGACTTCTCCAACTTTAGATAGTTCCTCTGTCCCTCTCTTCCCCTCCCCCTTCCCAGTTCTCCCTCTATCTTCCTGTCTCCACCTATATCCTTCCTTTGTCCCGCCCCCTGACATCAGTCTGAAGAAGGGTCTCGACCCGCAACGTCACCCATTCCTTCTCTCCTGAGATGCTGCCTGACCTGCTGAGTTACTCCAGCATTTTGTGAATAAATACCTTCGATTTGTACCAGCATCTGCAGTTATTTTCCTCCACTATCCTTAATCTGTAGTAGTATGCTCCTATTTTCCTCCCCTAATCTCTGAACATATGCCTTGCTCCCATCTAAGCTAATGAATCTCTCATAAGGACATTGGTCCCAGTCTTGTTGACAGATGCAGGCCATTGTTCCAATAAACCTCCCTTTTAATAAATCTTAACGACAGTAGCTATGTATTATCTCAATCTGTTTCTTTGCTCACTATTGCGAGTAATCCTTCAGATTACTGACTTTGAGATCATCATTAACCTTTCTCCATACCAAGCTTCTAAAAATCTAATGGTAACATCTTGATATCTGCTGTCTTCATGTAATTTGTACTAACAAGTATCATATTTCTGGCTTATTCCCTTTCTACCGGACCCACAAAGTCTTGTATCCTGGCACCATGAAGCAATTTACCTTGTTCAACCCACATTGGTATTTTAGAATGTTTCCTTGATGGAATTTTGACAGCTGGATTTCATCAACTCTTTACTGTTTCCCCTATTTCCACCTTCTTCCCCCGAGTCCATTGTGCATTATTCATTCTTTCAATGTATCATTGGTCCCTGGCTAATACATACAAGTTTGAGAGTTGCAAACCTCCAAAGTTACCTGTGCTTCCTAATTCTCAGATCACTACCAATTACTATACTGATGTTACTAGGGCGCACTGCACTAGTGGGGTGCAGGGTGACTACCTTCTGAAACAAATGTTTAGAGTAGGTTTTTAATCTTCCCTCGGACACGACAATAGCTCCAGCATTGACTTCAGCACAAGTATTAGCGCACCATTACTTTTATTTTAAGGATGGATTCATTTTTGGGCAGTGGGGAATTGAGTTTTATGGGGTTGATGCAAAAGAAGGGAGTTGATAACAATCTCGTTGGCAATGAGTGGTGGAGTCGCTTGGAGTGGCTTGAGGAACAATTAGCTTGATGCTCTTAAGTATGTTCTTGTGAAAAGATAGTGGGAATTCTGTGTTTGGTTTGCAAGATAATGATTTGTACTTGATGTACATGCATGAAAACATTGGATGAGGCAACAGCCAAATTGAGTAAAAACAGCATCTACATACAGCGAGTGAAGCATTAATTAAAATTACGAATGGCAAGAAATAAACTTTGATGTTTAAAAAGCCTAGCTCAAAAAGGCACATTTTAAACACTTGTGATCTTTGTTAGCTCTGTCAGCCAAGAGCAGTATACAATATGGATCACAAATTGGAAATTGTGCAGCCAAAAGTTATTATTTTAGAACCTTTTTACAGAAGTAATTCCATTTCCTTTCATTTATTACAGGGCAAAGGCGGATGAACCCAGACTCCTTGAGGATCCTAAGATACTGGAAATAGCAAAATCTCATGGGAAATCATCGGCACAAGTAGGGGGTTTTCTTGCAAAATCTGCAGTAGTGTCAGATTCTGGTTTGTGGGTTCAGTGGCCATAGTTTTACCTTGCACATTACTGTTCTTTCGCTTATTTCAATTGTTCATAAGTTATCTTGTGTATTTGTTATGCTACTTTATGATTAATGCATAATTACTAACCAGCAAAGGACTGATAAGGAGATGCTTCAGTTCTTGATTTTCATTTTATGAAGGTTTTTTATCTACACAAACCAAAGAGGCCATCATTGGCTTGATAGGTTAAATAAATATGTTTTTCTCTGTCCAGCACTGAAACGATTGGTGCCACTGATTCATGTTCAACAATCTCGGGAAAGAATCAAAACCTGTTGTTATTAATTTGCCATTGTGATTTCTGTTCCTCTGTAGAAGTTCTTAGCTTATCTGCTATGATGGCCCTTCGGGTATTCTGGACCAGATAGGTGTAGCCCAGGCCCATTACTTCTCAGCTGTGTTATTGGGACATCTACTAAAATTGCCTTTTGCCAGAGGAATGTTTTCAAGTTAATACTGCCTTCAATTCAGCAAATCTTAAAATTTGCCCTGCATCTAGCAGGCCTCAGTTTGCAATAATCAATGTAGTATTCTACCACAGGCTATTGGTTCTAACTCTTTGGGATTTTGTTTCAGGTATTGATCCGGTTCCATATTCAAAGAGGGCTAATTGTAATTCCAAAGTCTGTCACCCCAAAACGAATTGAGGAAAACTTTAAGGTACGTGAAGGGAGGAACAGCAGATGCTGGTTTCAACCAAAGATAGTCACAAAAAGCTGGATAACTCAGCGGGACGTTTTGGGTCGAGACCCAAAACGTCACCCATTCCTTCTCTCCAGAGATGTTGCCTGTCCCGCTGAGTTACTCCAGATTTTTGTGTCTATTTGAGGTACGTGAGGTTTTTTTTTGAACAAAGTTTATTTCTGAATTTTTATTAATACAGCTTTGACAATTCAATGCATGAACACAATGGAACTGATCGATATCCCCCACCACCCCCACCCACAATACCATTCAGAAGGTATACAACCTAAATTATGCAAGGAAAATAAGTAAATAAATAAACATGAACATAAGCATACAAAAAAAAAGAAAAAGCATACAAAAAAAAAATTGTTAGAGGTTTAAAGCAGTACACCATATTATCTAGGGCACTAACACGCATAAAAATAGACAAGAGGGAAGCAGAAAAATGGGAATGTTAAGACATATCAGGGACCATTCTAATACTTCAATTCCACTCTTAATTACATACACACATATCAAAAACTACTCAACCATAAAATTATCAGAGCCTAAAGCATCAATACAGCTAAGGAAAGGTTGCCATATCAATGTAAACTTGTCAGCTGACTCTCTAACAGTGTACCTAATCTTCTCCAATTTAATAAAATACAACATATTCCTAATCCACTGTGCAAATGTTGGAGGGTTACAATCTTTCCATCTGATCAAGATTTGTCGTCTGGCCACCAGCGTGGCAAAAGACAGAAGATTTAGTTTATTATTCTTTATGCAAGAGTTTGTATTACCACACCGAATAAAGCAAGGGGAGCTGATGGTTCTAAGGATTCATCAGTAGTTTGGGAAAGCATATCGAATATTAATTGCCAAAAATTAGATAACTTAGGACAATCCCAAAACAAGTGGCTTGGTTCTGCCTGCAACGGTCACACATGGGGTCTATTATTGGGTGCGAATTGGGCTAGTTTAACTTGGTCCAGTGCAGTCGGTGGAAAATCTTAAACTGTATAACAGTATGCTTCATGCATATCGAAGGTAAGTATATACCCCCAATCATCTTTGACCAGATGGAGTCTGAAATTTCCATACCCAGATCCCCTTCCCTCTGCTCTTTTAGGGAGTTAAGACGTGTCATATTTTCTCTCGTTAATAAAGAATATATGGCACCTATCTTTCCCTTTCTGGCTGATGTGATGTCATTGATTGAGTCGAGGAGTGTGTCTGAGGGCTGTGAAGGGAATTGAGTGATATTAGAAGATATGAAGCTGCGGATTTGCATAGACCTAAAGAAGTGTGATCTAGAGATATTGAATTTCTGAATAACCTGCGCAAAAGATGCAAACAAACCATTTATAAACATGTCTAAATGAACAGACCCCATGATTGAGCCAAGCACTGAACGAAGCATCTGTCGAAGGTGGCAGGAATGCATGGTTCTTTACAATGGGAGCGATTGAGAATTTACAGATATCAAAGGATTGTCTGAATTGCTTCCATATTTTTTAAGAATTAATAACAACTGGGTTAGACGTGTATTTGGTAATAGGCTCTGAATATGGCAGACGAGAGCATATAATAAGGCAAATAATGAGGTGTTCTTACAAGAGTCTCTCTCTAAAATTAGCCAGTCAGGTACAGTGGTTACCACATTTCTTTCCATCCAATAAGAAATACTTTTAATATTTGCTGCCCAATAGTGAAACTGAAAGTTTGGCAATCCAAACCCTCCCTGCTGGTGAGGTCTCTGTAGTATAGCTTTGCGTATAGGTGGATTCTTTTTATTCCAAATGATGGAAGAAAGCTTTCTATCCAGGGAAATGAAGAACGTTTTAGTTAAGAAAACTGGTATACACTGAAACATATAAAGAAGCTTGGGCAATATGTTCATTTTTATCGTGTTAATCCTACCTGCCAGAGATAGAAGTAACAGATCCCAGCGGTCAATGTCCTCTTTAATAGAGGACAGGAGAGGGGGGAAATTTGCTGAGAAAAGATCATTAAATTTATGTGTGACCCAGACACCAAGATATTTTATTTTGCCCATGCACACTTTAAATGGCACCATACGTATAAACAGGGGTTCTCTTGCTGCCAGATGTAAGGGCATCAATTCACTTTTTTGTGTGTTAACTTTGTAGCCAGAAATTTTGCCAAACTTATTTAAGAGATTAAGAACTGCAGGAAGAGATGACGAAGGGTCAGATAAATATAGTAACATATCGTCTGCATATAGCGACTTTCAGAAAGCCTTCGACAAGGTCCCACATAGGAGATTAGTGGGCAAAATTAGGGCACATGGTATTGGGGGTAGGGTACTGACATGGATAGAAAATTGGTTGACAGACAGAAAGCAAAGAGTGGGGATAAATGGGTCCCTTTCGGAATGGCAGGCAGTGACCAGTGGGGTACCGCAAGGTTCGGTGCTGGGACCCCAGCTATTTACGATATACATTAATGACTTAGACGAAGGGATTAAAAGTACCATTAGCAAATTTGCAGATGATACTAAGTTGGGGGGTAGTGTGAATTGTGAGGAAGATGCAATAAGGCTGCAGGGTGACTTGGACAGGTTGTGTGAGTGGGCGGATACATGGCAGATGCAGTTTAATGTAGATAAGTGTGAGGTTATTCACTTTGGAAGTAAGAATAGAAAGGCAGATTATTATCTGAATGGTGTCAAGTTAGGAGGAGGGGGAGTTCAACGAGATCTGGGTGTCCTAGTGCATCAGTCAATGAAAGGAAGCATGCAGGTACAGCAGGCAGTGAAGAAAGCCAATGGAATGTTGGCCTTCGTAACAAGAGGAGTTGAGTATAGGAGCAAAGAGGTCCTTCTACAGTTGTACCGGGCCCTGGTGAGACCGCACCTGGAGTACTGTGTGAAGTTTTGGTCTCCAAATTTGAGGAAGGATATTCTTGCTATGGAGGGCGTGCAGCGTAGGTTCACTAGGTTAATTCCCGGAATGGCGGGACTGTCGTATGTTGAAAGGCTGGAGCGATTGGGCTTGTATACACTGGAATTTAGAAGGATGAGGGGGGATCTTATTGAAACATATAAGATAATTAGGGGATTGGACACATTAGAGGCAGATAACATGTTCCCAATGTTGGGGGAGTCCAGAACAAGGGGCCACAGTTTAAGAATAAGGGGTAGGCCATTTAGAACGGAGATGAGGAAGAACTTTTTCAGTCAGAGGGTGGTGAAGGTGTGGAATTCTCTGCCTCAGAAGGCAGTGGAGGCCAGTTCGTTGGATGCTTTCAAGAGAGAGCTGGATAGAGCTCTTAAGGATAGCGGAGTGAGTGGGTATGGGGAGAAGGCAGGAACGGGGTACTGATTGAGAGTGATCAGCCATGATCGCATTGAATGGCGGTGCTGGCTCGAAGGGCTGAATGGCCTACTCCTGCACCTATTGTCTATAGCGAAACTTTATGTTCCAACCTTGCCCTTGTAATACCTTTAATATCTTTATTGCTATAGCCAATGGCTCAATTGTAATCGCAAAAAGAAGGGGGAATAGTGGACAGCCCTGTCTTGAGCCTCGTGTCAGTGAAAAATAAGGTGATATATTATTATTAGTACGTACTGCCGCCATTGGCGAGCTATTTAGAATTTTGATCCATGATTAAAAAATTGGTCCAAATCCAAATCTCTCAAGGGTATGAAATAAATAGTCCCACCACCGATCAAAAGCTTTTTCAGCATCTAGAGATATAACCACTGTCGGGTGGAGTGGGAATATAAATAATGTTCTAGGGGCGCCTGATGTTGAAGGAGGATTGCCGACTTTTTATGAAGCCCATCTGGTCTGGTGAGATTATGGTTGGAAGGATTTTTTCAAGATGGCGAGCGATTATTTTTGCAAAAATTTTGATGTCCACATTGAGCAAAGAGATAAGGTACGTGAGTTTAGATGAGGGGATAGGATGGGAGTGAGAACCATTACACCAGCTCCTACATAAATTCTTAGCTCTGCATTAAAACCAATTGCAATGCAGGGTGAAAAGTTTTGGTTATAATACAATATTCCGTAATCTTAGGATAGCTATTGAAGATCAGAGTATTATGATTACTTCAGCTCTATGATATATTAGAGTTTCCTGTTTCAGAATTTTCAAGTCGGCAAACCTTAAAATTTAATTCCTGTTATACTCCTATATGGCATTTCACCATATATCCATAGATTTGACTTTCCATTCTAAAGTTATGTTTCTCCTGGTTGCAGGTGTTTGATTTTCAGTTAAGTGAAGAAGATATGAAGACTATCCTCTCCTTTAACAGGATCTGGCGATGTTGTCCAATGCCGTGGTGAGTTGCATGCACATGTGATGCTCGTATGTTCATTCAAGCAGTCCCATCAAAACAAAGGAAGTTGAGTATCACTTTACTGTCCTCACCACATCAACTGCTATTTTATAATTAGTATTGATGACCCATCTAAACCTTGGCATTGTGATAAGGTAATCTACTGTTGTGCCCTGGCTTTTTGTCCTGGCAAGTAATTGTATGGAAGACATTTGTGCTTGTCTGATAGGAACTGGCGATGCTGTCCATCATCACCTGTTCTCAAGTAAAACACTGCCATTTATTCTGTGGTGTTCCCATGTTTATGGAGGTTGTTGATCAGATAAATCCGGGCCTGAAAGTTAATTCCAAGTACATGATGGATATAGAGGTGCTGTGGCATCAGTGGTTCAGTTTAGTTTAGTTTAGAGATACAGGCCCTTCGACTCACCGTCTGCACCAACCAGCGATCCCCACACATTAACACTATCCTACACACACTAGGGACAATTTACACTTATAGCAATCCAATGTACCTACGTCTTTGGAGTGTGGGAGGAAACCGAATATCTCGGATAAAACCCACGTGATCAAGGGGAGAACGTAAAACTCCGTACAGACAGCACCAGTAGTCAGGATCGAACCCGGGTCTCCGATGCTGCAAGCGCTGTAAGGCAGCAACTCTACCACTACATCACCATACCGTTCTTGATTCTCTTCTGCTTCCGCATATGAATGGACATCACATGTAATGCTGGCACACCAAACAGGATGATACCATGCTTGCAATCCACCACATGATCCTTTCCCCTTGATCACCTATCTATAAAGTAACTGTCTTCTGACATGCTCTATCCACATGTTCTGTGAGACTCCCAGTAACTTCCTCCCTTGCTTTGCTTGATCTAGACCAGGAACTCATCAGGTCCTGGAAATTTAGCTTTTTAATCCCACTAAGATATCTAATGTCTCCTTGCATTCTCTAATTATAATGTCCTCCTTGATAAATACAGATGAGAAGTACTCATTTAAAGCCTCGCCGAAGTTCTCTGGTTCAGTTCACAGTTTGCAACTTTGGTTCCCTAATCTTCCCTGATTATAATATACTTGGAAAGTACTTTGAGATTTTAATCTTGCCCACCAGTGCTAGTTTGCTCTTTGGGGTGCAATGGAATATCAATATTTTGGAATGGACAAAAGGAAAGAGCTTTGCCTTCAACTTTTATTTTTGGTGGGAGA
The DNA here is from genome assembly GCF_053455715.1 of Rhinoraja longicauda. Taxonomy (NCBI): domain Eukaryota; kingdom Metazoa; phylum Chordata; class Chondrichthyes; order Rajiformes; family Arhynchobatidae; genus Rhinoraja; species Rhinoraja longicauda. Next base: position 16,883,934 of record NC_135972.1, on the reverse strand, counting down.
GGGGGAGGTTTGGTAGAAGGAAGGGGCATGTGGCCAAAGTAGTGTTCAGAGAATCAAATTGCCTGACTTCCAGTCAAAGCAACTGAATGTAGATTCCCTGTTTTGGGGGATCATCTCTGCATCTCCCTCCACATCTGTCTGTTTGCCCCTTTCACCTTTGCTGCTCAGTGGTTTTCCATACATCTCCCTAAAGAGTTGCTACTGCTGCTTTCCATCAGCCAGAGCTGAGGCCTATTGTACATTTGGATGTCAGCAGACAGTTGTTCTCTCCAATTTCTGTTCAATGTGAGAAGTAGGGTGGGATGACTAGCAGCAACTGACTGGAGTTAGGCTTCCCAACAGCATCCAGCCTGATGTGGAGATAGATGGTATAAGCACCTGTTTGGATGGGATTTTCTGGTGGAAGGTGTTGGCTCTGGTCTCAGTTTTCAGTAGTGCATTGACCCAGGATGAAGTGGCGGCAGGATCAGCTGCACACTAATCTAAGCTCCTTTAAAGTTTTTCATTCCTTATAGCCATAAATGTAAACTGTAACAATAAGCAATGGAGGCATCCCATGCAACTTCACAAGTGTGGCTTTTTATTTGCTCTTTTTCTAAAGTGGAATATCTAATTTTATTCTCTTTTCTACAGGTGTGTTAAACACAAGGACTATCCATTTGAGATTACAAACTAAACTGTGCTTCAAGTGGAACAAGCTATTCATCTATCAGAAAACTTGTGGCGCTCTGTCTGTAGACTTGAACAGCAGAGTTAACCTAATGTTTTAAAACAAGTTTTTCATATTTTTTACTGTATGGTGATGTGTTTTTGTAACCATGATGCAAATAAACATTCTAGAGAAAGTTAATTTTCCATTGTGCTGGGATGCCTCCATCTTCTTGCTGTGCAAAGCCAGATCAACTGGTTCTTGGCACCAATTTGGAAAATTGCCTGTTTTCTTATTTTAACCACTGCTCTGCGTAATTTCTTTGCTTCTGTTCCTGGGTGTGGTTTTTTAAAGCCTGAAGGGGTTTTGAAACCAATGGAAATTTACTGGTTGGCCACAGGCCCATCATGTGTGTCAAGTGGTAAAGTATGTACAGCCTTTCCTGAATGAATTTGTGGAAAATGTTTTAGGTGAATTCTTTTTTTTTGCTTTAGTATTTTGCAATGCTCAATAGTTCAGAATTATGTAGATTAAAAATGGATGCCTCAAAGTATGCTGCTATACTAAAAAATATATATAAATCAAATATCTAAATCAATGAGTTACTGTAGTAAACTCTTATAGTGCACAAAATCTAATTATGTGGCAAGTCACAACACTCTTTAACCATGGGGCATTTAGCTGAAAATGCTTGTTGAATATTAAAGGTTGATTTAATAATCCAGAACAATTTCTTATGTAATTGAATATATACAATAAAATACAATACAATATATCTTTATTGTCATTGTACAGGGCTACAACGAGATTAGGAATGCGCCTCCCATACGATGCAATAAATCAATTAGCTAATCAGTATTAATTTAAACAACCCAATGAAACAAATTGGAACAGTTTTAAAACAGAATAAAGTGCAAGTAGATCTGTGCCGGTTCACTGTGCGATGTGACCATCCGGCTCAGCAGGAATTGTTCATAGCAGCTATGGCCCTGGGGATGAAGCTGTTCCTGAGTCTGGAGGTGCGGGCGTAGAAGGCCTTGTATCGTCTGCCAGATGGTAGAAGTTCGAACAGACTTGCAGGGGTGTGAAGAGTCTTTATGGGTGTTGGTGGCTTTTCTGAGGCATCGTGTGTTGTAGATGCCCTCCAAGGCTGGTAGCTGTGTTCCGATTGACTTCTGAGCTCTATGGACTACCCGCTGAAGAGCTTTCCTCTCTGCCTCTGTGCAGCTGAGATACCACACAGGGATGCCTTGTGTTAGGATGCTCTCTATGGTGCAGCAGTTGAAGGTTGTCAGCAGCTGTTGGGGTAAACCAGACTTTTTCAGTGTTCTTAGGTAGAACAGTCGTTGCTGTGCCTTCTTGACCAGCGCAGCATGGTAGTCATTCAGGTTGGTGATCTTTGCTTTTTTCGGCACCAGCACTATGGTAGCCGACTTCAGGCACTTGGGGACCGTAGCCAGAGATAACGACAGGTTAAAGATCCTGGTGAATACCTCAGCCAACTGTTCAGCACAGTCCTTAAGTACCCTTCCTTGAACTCCATCCGGGCCTGCAGCCTTGTGTGGGTTGACCCTTTGCAGAGCGCGTTGTACTTCCGGTGTGCTCAATTCCAAGACCTGTCCTTCCGCCTTGGCTGGGGGTCTTCCACTCAAGGTGGTGTTTGTTGCCAGTTTCGAAGCGGGCAAAGAAGGTGTTTAGCTCGTTGGTTAGTGTGATATCGCTGTGGGGGCAGGCAGGGCTGCTCTTGTAATTAGTGATGTCCCTGACACCCTGCCACATGCTTCTGGTGTCCGTGGTATTGAAGTGGTCTTCCACCCATTGCCTGTGGGTGTCTTTGGCCCTTTTTATACCTCTGTTCAGGTTTGACCTGGCAACACTATGCTGAAGTGTCACCAGATTTAAAGCTTCATGTGAAGTTTGTTCCATTTTATTAAGCCCCAAACTGCAGAGTAGAACACTAATGAATGTCACAACAGTGTTAACTTTAAAAACTTTTTTTCAAACAAGAGCCTGAATCTATTTCTGTCTTGAAATCTCTTTCATGAGCTACTTCTTCCAGTTGCTGTACTACTTAAAGTTCCAATCCCTGTAAAACAGTTATTTAAGGGGGCAATTTGCCCTGTGAAGAAAAACTCTACTGCTGATGTGGAAAAAAGCAAAACTATGAATGGCAGAAAGGGCTGCATTGATCTGCTCAGCTATTTTTATGGATAGAAAAGAACTAAAATTACTGAGGATGTGAAGAATCAGTTGTTTGTCACTTATAGCTACCCTGAACAAGCAGAACTGTACTCATAATCATGATCATAATAATACTTTATTAGCCAAGTATGTTTTGCAACATATGAGGAATTTGATTTGCCATACAGTCATACCAATAAAGAGCAACAAGACACCCAAATAAACTTTTAACATGAACATCCACCACAGCGACTTCCCCCACATTCTTCACTGTGATGGAAGCCAAAAAAAAGTTCAATCTTCTTCCCTTCCTAGTTCTCCCGTGGTCGGAGCACCAGAACCCTCCGTTGTCGGGGCGATCTTGGCTCCCGCAGCTGCCGATTGAGCCCTCCGTATTGGGGTGATCGAGCTCCCACATTGGGGGGATCTCAGCTCTTGGCTGGCTTATTACACAGAACTGAACTAATAGACGAAATTACAGGGTAAAAACAAAATTATAATCAATATAATAGCCATAGATCAACGTACTCCAGGCCTATTAAGAATGGTCTGAACAATATTGATGACATTGTGCCATGGTCAATCTAAAAGCTGAAGTTTAGATTTATCAGTTACTGTTGGACTTGCTTCAAGATAGGCATAACAAAAGACGCTGGCACATCCAGTCCAGTCAATTTGCACAATATTGTTCAGCATTCGGTAACAAATTAAAAGTGGGAGAACCACCTTGTGTAGTCATACTCTGAGAGTGTGTGAATATGTATAACTGATTGATAGGGCTAACCCCTTCACCTGGTTTCCCTTTGGCATCATAATATGAAGTTGGAAGAGACTTAAGATAGACGCAAAGTGCTGGAGTAACTCAGGTCTGGCAGCGTCTCTGGAGAAAAAGGATGGATGATGTTTTTGGTTGGAACCCCTCTTCAGACTGAAAGTAGAGGTGCAGAGAACTGGAGGTAAAGTTCTGATCCGAAACGTAAACCATCCCTTTTCTCCAGAGACGCTGCCTGACCTGCTGAGTTACTCTAGCACTTTGTGTCTATTTACAATATAAACCAGCATCTGCAGTTCCTTCCTACACATTTTGTCTCTGCCCAACATGCCAAGACAAACTTATCTGCCTGCAAAAAAAACTTGCCCCACACATTTTAATTTGCCCCTCACCTTAAAGCTATATCCACTAAATTGTGATATTTCTTCCTGGGGGAAAAAAACTCCTTTAGGAACCCCCGTATCCTAAAGAATGAGGACATCTCCGATGACCTGGTATGGAAAACCTCATGCTGGGCACAGATGCAGCATAGATGGAAAAATTGGGAGTAGGGGATAGAGCCTTTACAGGAAGTAGGGTGGGAAGAAGTGCAGTCTAGATAGCTATGGGAGTCAGTGGGTTTGTAATAGGCGTAGGTCCATAGACTGTTTCCAGTGATGGAGACGGTGAGATCTAGAAACAGTAGGGAGATGTCAGATATGGTCCAAGTGAATTTGTGTGCAGGATAGAAATTAGTCGCGAAGTTGATGAAGTCAGTGAGTTCTGTATGGGTGCAGGAGGTAGCACTGATGCAGTCACAGGTGGAGTTCAGGGATAGGGCCAGTGTACGGCTGGAACAAGGATTGTTCAACATACCTACAAGGAGGCAGGTATAGCTGGGACCCATGAGAGTGCCCATAGCTAGGCCTTGGATTTGGAGGAAGTGGGAGGAGCCGAAGGAGAAGTTGTTGGGGGTAAGGATCAGCTCTGCTAGGCGGAGGAGAGTATTAGTAGACGGAAATTGGCTGGTTCTGCGGTCAAGGAAGAAATGGAGGGCTTTAAAACTTTCCTGGTGGGGGATGTAGAGTGACTGGACATCCATAGTAAACATGAGGGAGTGGGGGGCCTGGAAAATGGAAGTAACTGAAGAGACGAAGAATGTGTGAGATGTCTAGGAGATAGGCAGGGAGGAATTGGACCAAGGGGGATAGGATGGAGTCGAGGTATGTGGAAATTAATTCGGTGGGAAATGAACAATCAGAAACAATGGGTCTGCCAGGAGAGTTCTGTTTGTGGATTTTGGGGAGAAGATACAATCGGGCCATGCAGGGCTGGGGAATGATGAGGTTGGAGGCTTTAGAGGGCAGAGAGCCGGAAGTAATGAAATCCGAAATGGTGTGTGATATTAAGGTATGGTGCTCGTCTGTGGGGTCATGGTCCAAGGATAAGTAGGAGGAGGTGTCCTAGAGTTGTCGCCTGGCCTCAGTCCGGTAGAGGTCAGCGCGCCAGTCTACCACGGCACCTCCCTTGTCGGCGGGTTTGATTATCTAGTCAGGGTTGCTGCAGAGTGAGCGGAGGGCTGTACGTTCAGGGGAGGGAGAGGTTAGAGTAAGTAAGGGGAGTGGAAAAGTTGAGGTGGTTGATGAGCCGCCAGCAGTTGGAAATGAAAAGGTCTAAAGAAAGTAGAGGACCATGCGGGGGAGTCCAAGAGGAGGAGGTCCAGTGGAGACGGGAGAAGGGGTCATCACTGGGTGGTGAGGACTCCTTCCCATAGAAAAAGAACATGGAGGCGGAGGCGACAGAAGAGCTCTACATCGTGGCGGACCCGGAACTCGAGGTGGGGGCGGAGGGGGGCAAAGGTGAGGCCCCTGCTGAGGACAGACCATTCCATATCAGAAGGGCGGAGCTCCTTTCCAGTTTGGTGAATGAGGCCAGAGTGTTGGAGCTACTGGCAGTTCTCACAGGTGGTGCACTGATACTAGGATTTAATTGGATGCATGAGTCATCGTGCTTGCAACAATTCTACAGACTGGTATAAGAAATAAACCTTGCTGACATGTCAAAATGAAGGAGTTAAAACATCTTGTGATCATTTGATATGTGGTACAAATTTATTTTGCCCAGAGTAGGGGATTCAAGAGCCAAGGAACGTAGGTTTAAGGTGAGAGGGGAGAGATTTAATGGGAACCTGAGGGGTAACCTTTTTACCCAGAGTTTTGGGGTGTATGGAACAAACTGCCGGAGGTGGTAGTTGAGGATGGTACTATCACAACTTTTAAGAAACTTTTCGACAGGTACATATATGGATAGGATAGGTTTAGAGGGATGTGGGCCCAAAATAGGCAGGTGGGACTAGTATAGATGGGGCATGTGGTTGGCGTGGGGAGGTTGGGCCGATGGGCCTGTTTCTACGCTGTAATTATGTTGTGCACGATTAGAAATCCAAAGCCAGTCTGCCAAGATCTGTAGAGTCAAACGAGATTAATAGACCAAGGGCTTTTGGTGATAATGGAGTTTTTTGTTTAGACTTAGAGGAGAAGGATAAAAAAGAAAAATATGCATTAAAGACACAAATAATATCTAGAAAAAAGGTAGATTTCATTGTAAATATAGTTGAATATTCCCTTTACGATGGTTATCAAGTTGCAACATTCCTTTGTTTTAAGTACCATGGAAATTGCTTGTGGTTGGTTGATTTTACCCACTGCTCTCTTCTTATTTAAAAGTTGTTTAAACTTTTAGTTTGTCTTTAACGTTGGAAGTGTTTCTAAATTGTGTGGCTGTGTAATGTGGTTCTTAAAAGTTTTAGATTGTTATAATTTGAATTATAAATTAAAAGTCAAAGACATTGACCTAAGTTTTCCTTTGTCTCGGAACTACGACTGTGAAAAGTTGATTTTCAAAGATCAGCTTAGACTTTGAAGAATCTTAAAAGCTCTCATGCCTGCTCTTTATTCAACAGAACTTTTTAAAGTATTTTGTTTCATTTGCTTGCAATCAAAAATTACTTTTCGTGGAATTAAAATTTTCATCCTGCTTAACATTAATTGAAATATTTACTGAAACACTACATGATTTGATTATTGGGTTTTTTGTCAAGTGGGGGTATTCTAAAAATGTGAATTAAGTTTGTGAGCTAAAATTAATTTGTGGCAAAAAGGATAGGAAAAGATTTAGCTTTCCTCTACTGTTGCAGGTTTTGTAAGTATTTTTGGTTGTGACCTGTGTTCCTATGTGAATTTTCGGATTTGAGCTACACCTGACTTCAGCCATTTTCTTTTAAACCTCCCTCACCTCTGTCCACCTATCGCTTCCCCCCCCCCCCCCCCCATCAAAATCAGTCTGAAGAAGGGTCCTGACCCAAAACATCAACTTCCCATATTCTTCAGAGATGCTGTCTGACCAGTTGAGTTACTCCAGCACATTGTTTCTGCAACGAGACGTGGGTTGAGCAATGAGACCTGGGTGTGTGCAACCAGACCTGGGTGTGCTTGTACATCAGTCACTGAAAGTAAGCATGCAGGAACAGCAGGCAGTGAAGCCTTCATTGCGAGAGGATTTGAGTTCAGGAGCAAGGAGGTCCAACTGCAGTTGTACAGGGCCCTGGTGAGACTGCACTTGGAGTATTGTGCAATTTTGGTCTCCTAATTTGAGGAAGGACATTATTGCTATTGAGGGAGTGCAGCACAGGTTCACCAGGTTAATTCCTGGGATGGTGGGACTGACATATGATGAGAGAATGGGTCGACTGGGCTTGTATTCTCTGGAATTTAGAAGGATGAGAGGGGATCTTATTGAAACATATAAAATTCTTAGAGGATTGCACAGGCTAGATGCAGGAAAAATGTACCTGATGTTGGAGGAGTCCAGAACCAGGGGTCACAGTTTAAGAATAAGGGGTAGGCCATTTAGGATTGAGATGAAGAAAAACTTTTTCACCCAGAGTTGTGAATCTGTGGAATTCTCTGCTACAGAAGGCAGTGGAGGCCAATTCACTGAACGTTTTCAAGAGAGTTAGATTTAGCTCTTAGGGCGAAAGGGAATTAAGGGATATGGGGAAAAAGCAGGAATGGGGTACTGATTTAGGTTGATCAGCCATGATCATATTGAATGGCAGTGCTGGCTCAAAGGGCCGAATGACCTACTCCTGCACCTATTTTCTATGTTTAATCTGTACCCCAAAAAAAGTGGGGTTTTTTCAAATATGCATGAAATTCTGGTATAGGCAGATGGAGAAGTTGATCAGAGCATAAACTGCACCTGGTAAACTCTTTAATGTGCTATTAATAGGACAGAATTACTGTTGCACATTGAGAATAGATGTTCCCTTTATTAGCGTGCCAAAGATACAGGGTAAGTTTATAATTGTCGGTTGGTTGGCATCTGTCCATCTGCGAGAGATGACGGTGTGGCTTTGACTTTGTTCTGTTTGAAGGGGTATATTTCATCTGTGGGTGCTGTGGCTGACTAGGCCTATCCTCGACAGGCCGATCCTCAGCTTCCACAAGTGAAGTTGTCGCTGGCCATTGGATTGGGGAAGGTGTTGCTGTTGCCATTGACCATTTTGTGGTGTTAGCGCCTGGTCTTGATCCACTGGCTGTTGTGGTGCTTCATTCCCATTGCCTGCTCAGCAGCCCTTTCCCAGTTGTCAGTGCCAATGTTAACATTTGTCAGATCTCTTTTAATTGTAACCTTGTAGCAAGGCTTTAGTCTTCCTCTTGGCCTCCATGCATTGGCGCCCTCCCTTTATAATGAGGAGATATGTACAGTATCCAAGTATATAACTCCAAGTCAGGACAATGTGTGACTTAGAGGAGACTCTGTAAGTGGTGGTGTCCCTATAAACCAGTTACCCTTGTGCCCACATTAGCACCAGAGTCCACCTGGTTTTATTCTTTCTATGTTTAGACATACCGGTACTACTGTAACTGAATAGCTGGTTAGTTCTCTTCTGAAAAATTAGCCACATGCAAAACAAAGCATTTCACTGTACCTGTACATGTGACAATAAAGTATCTTTGAATCATTGACATGGGATAGATCTGGAGTTATGTGCAGGCCAGACGAGGCAAGGACAGATTATTGCCTCTGACCAGATGTTTTTAATAACAATCTAATTCCCTGAGCATCATTACTCAAATTTTTTCTTTGCAGATTCTCCATTGTTAATTGAATTAAAATAGACAATAGGTGCAGGAGTAGGCCATTCGGCCCTTCGAGCCAGCACCACCATTCCATGTGATCATGGCTGATCATTCTCAGCCAAAATCCAATACCTGCCTTGATGGGATTAAAACACAGGCCTCTGCATTAGTTGTCTGGGAATTTAACTGCCACTCCATCAGTGTGCTTACACCCTAAACATGTGACGGTTGGTTAAATGGCTTCTGTTGTTCGTTATTTAGACTAATGACTTGGACATGAATGTAGGTGGCATGGCGGATGTTCAAATCATTAACATAAATAATGAATAACAGTAGCCTATTAACCAACAATCCCATCTTTAGGATGTGAATATGCTGATGGAGTGAGTTAAGTTTGCGGGACACTAAAATTGGTGGTTCGTATTGCAGACCTCCCAACCCTTCCGAATTTGACGGAAAATTTCCGCTTTCTTATTTCATTGCGGCCATTCCGATTTCACCTCACATTTTTCCGCAAAACAGTCGGTAATTGCAATTTGTCAATTCGTCCGCTAGGTTGCTAGGGGTTCCGTGAGAAATCCCCTGCGCCCTGGACGTCTCCCCGAAAATGTAGCACCTAGGCTGGGCAAAGCAGCCAATCTTCACCTCATCGGGACTTCCATGGCCGATCGGGGGGTTGAATTTGCAACCTGCGGCCGGGGCTCTGAAACTCCAGCCCAGCTGGAGCCAGCACATCTGTCCCCATGGCCGACTTCCTTGGCTGGCTGGGTAAACCAGCAAAGCTCCGGAACCAAGAGTGCCAGAAAATCAGTGGTGGAACTGTAATGAGTAAATATTAAATTTAAGTGCAAGATTATATAATTATATTAAATAATTAATATGGGGTTAAAATATAAAACACAGCAGAAAAGCCAATTACCACCTTTTTGGGCTGATTATCAATAAATGTGCGAATTTACTTCAATAAGTACTTTCGTATGCTTAGTCGAGTCGCATATATCAACTCTTTCTTCATAACTTAGTCATACATTTTATGACCATTGTTCTTTTATTCAATACCAAGAGACTTGGGATGTGTAAGGAAAAAGCAAAATAGAAAAAACAAAACAATTTTTTCTTTGTGTTGCAAAAAGTGTCTCTGTTCAATAACCTTTCTATAAATAGCAGAATATACTCATAATAGGCCTGACATTGTACATGTAGTCCGAGAACTAAAGATTGTTGGAAATAATATTGTTTTTCACACACGAATGTAGCGCAACCCGTATACACATTTGGTGTGCATACTTTTTTTTTGCTGAAAAGTTGCATTACGCGCCATATTATGAATTTTTATGTAAAATTCTGAATTTTGGGCATCAAAATTATAAATTTGTAAAATGAAATGTTGGGAGGTCTGGTATTGATTTGGTTTATTATTGCCAAGTGTACTGCGGTGCAGTGAAAATGTTTGTGTGTGCTCTCCAGTCAAATCATACTATACATGCCCCAAATCGGAACTTTAAATTGCTCAGTAATTACTGGAAACGTTTTTGTCTACCCATCTGCCAATTAAACAATACCACCCCTTCTCACTTGTATCCACCTATCATTTGCCAGACTTTGCCCAACCCTTACCATTTTTCTCCCCCTACTACAATCAGTCTGAAGGGTCCCGATCTGAAAACATCATCTATCCATTTTCTCCAGAGATGCTGCCTGACCTGATGAGTTTCTCCAGTACTTGGTGTCATAGTTGGATAACCTAATTAACACTTTCCATCAAACTTGCTTTTTTATTTGTATCCTTTAGCAAACTGCATTTTCAGGTATTGATCCACAAGAGAAAATTCAGATATTGCAACCTTGTTTCAGACGTTTGCAATTTTGATCAATGCTTTGTTTGTATCTCGAACATGATTGCCACATATATCCTATTCTGCAGTGGAGTATGAAGTCAGTGTAGAATCTGGCTTCATCTGTTCTGGTTGAGGATGCTTCATAAATATCCTGTATTTCTTCACCCTCTTAGTGTAACGGGAGTGCTTTGACATCTTCTTTGATTCCTGTCAGTCCCTTTAATCCTGCAAAGCTCCTTTTCCAGCGGGATTTATCTAATTATGACTCGATATACATCAAATGAGATAAGATTAGGCATCCTCGTCACCACAGCAACAGTATTTAAAGGCAGCATTTGGTGCACTGATTGTGCAGAAATTAACTGCTTACTTCAATATATATTCTCAATGTGGATTTGCAGATTGACTCAGTAACATACAATGTGTATGAGATCGAAACTGTGGATTGAAAATCAATACCTAAAGGACATCCTGGACGGTCCACACATACTAACCATTTAGAGTAATAGAGTAACCTTGCAGTTTGTTCATTTTCATCACCAAGTAAATACCCTTGGTGCATGTAGTAATTCATTACGTAGACCTCCCTGGTGCATCATGTAGAAAACACGATAGCTTCATTAATTTCAACACCCAGGAAACTGGACTGACCCTGAATTATACACATGGTGAAAGAGAACATATATATATATACTAGACCAAGTGGACCCGTTCGGCCCAAACTTCTCCTGCATTGGTGCACCACCCTGTCCTCCCCCCCTCCCCTGTATCCTCAACCCCCCCCTCCCCTCTCCCTTCTCCCCCACTCCCCCCTTCTCTCCCCCCTTCCCTCCCTCCTCCCCCTCCCCTCCTTTTAAACTTTAAAATGTGAATAACTTTAAAAATATAACACCGATTTCAATGAAACTACTTGCATTATCACTAAAGTGACAATGGTGAGTAAGGTGGGCCTAAAATTGTTGCGCTATCGTGTACCGTTTTGGCTGAAGTTCAGTCACAAACAAGATAACAAACGAGAGTTTTAGTATATATATATATATATGGGTGTTTCCGTAAATACAGCACTCAGTAGTGAAACTGAAGGTCTCCAAATTTCCAGGTTATTTTTATGTTTTTTATGTAATATTTTCATTGTTCAATATCCTGCATTTTACATAGTATAGATCATGGTGTCTAGCCAAAATAATGAAATGAAGCAAAAATAATAATCTGTTCTTACAAAGAAAAATATCAGATATGTCCCTGTGTTTTCTTGCCCATTTTGGTGACATTTTTCAAACAGGATTTAATCAAATCCTTAAGCTAATTTATACCAGAAATAGTACATTAATTTTGCATTTAAATAACTATATAAGCCAAATTCTAATTATGCTTAAGATTTTTATCATTTATCATTCGATTAGATGGTTTTCTGATGCCTAAAGTTTTTGCAGCACATTGCAAAAACAAGGAGGCAGATTATTATCTCAATGGTGATTAGGTAAGGGGGGAGTACAGCGAGACCTGGGTGTACTTGTACACCAGTCACTGAAAGTTGGCGTGCAGGTACAGCAGGCAGTGAAGAAAGCTAATGGCATGTTGGCCTTCATAACGAGAGGATTTCAGTAAAGGAGTAATGAGGTTCTTCTGCAGTTGTATAGGGCCCTGGTAAGACCACATCTGGCGTATTGTGTACAGTTTTGGTCTCCTAATTTGAGGAAGGACATCCTTGTAATTGTGCAGCGTAGGTTCACGAGATTGATCCCTGGGACGGTGGGACTGTCACATGAGGAAAGATTGAGTAGACTAGGCTTGTATTCACTGGAGTTTAGAAGGATGAGAGGGGATCTTATAGAGACATATAAAATTATAAAAGGACTGGACAAGCTAGATGATCGCTTTCTTCTTGACCAATATGAGCTCATCACCCTCTAGTGGTCTGCACTGCTTTCTGACCCGGGGTTCTAAATAGAGACAGTCACTGTCATTCCTGGGAAGGTTATCTGCACTAATCTTCAGCACCTGTATTCCTATAGACCAGTCCATCTCCCTGGACTGTCTGCGGCTCAAGGCAAAAAGAGCAGCAAAGGCCACAATCTTTAGGAGCTGCAGAAAGAAAATGCTCTGGAAAAAGGAAACAGTAGAAGCAATCAGCCATAACCAAGAGGTTTGTACAGCATATGATAGTCCATAGAATACGATAAACACTGCAGACACAATTGACACTAACCAAACAGTGCACCACGCAAGGTACATGAGACACTGAGAAAATAAAATTGAATGGTTCCTTGGTCCTATGTCTTTGGAGGATAGATGAAATCTATCTTTCACCCTGTTCTGTCTTGCAGATCTAACTTGATGAGGCTTTGCCAATGGCTTGGCCTTCATTGTAACCTTCTTCCCTCCCACATCCTCCTCCGAAATTTGATCTGCCACTGACTGTGGAATGACACAGTTCTTGTTTTCTTTAGCTGAGGGGTCAAGGATGTTATCCTTACCTGCAATAAAGGATAAATAATTGTAATGACCATCCATTGGCATATCCACCACATTCCCGGGAATTTCTTCAGCTTCACTGGCTGGTTTGTCCATCAAGTACCAGTAGTTCAACCTCTCTCTCCAATTTGATTTCACTTTGACATTGCCATTTGAGATGCCGGCAACTTCTTGGTCTTCCTCCACCAATAAGGATTCACCCTTCCTTTGCGCATATACAAACAGACCAGATATTAAGAGCTCTACAGGGATCATCACCAATGCACTTTCAACTGCAATCACAAAAGAAATCCTTATATTGTACCAAAACTCTTCCGGCTTCTCTACTTGGAAGAGCATGATGCCGGTTAGCAGACTGCACAAAAGCATAGCCAAACAGCAGGACAACCGCTGAATCCTGGTAAAGGACTCGTCAACATGGAGGGCAAAGATCGAGAATCACAAGTGTTCTTTCTCAATCCTGCTGGACACTTTGATGAGAAAGACATCCTGTCTCCTCAAAAGGTTACTGGCACTACTAACTGGAAAGGTGCCGAGCAACAGACCTTCACCTTTCAAGGCAGCTAGCCACTTTCTGCAGAAGTGCCATTGCTGCCTAGTTAACACATTTTGCACCTTTACACGGCTGAGATACCAGGAGGGCGAGTGTCCAACATTATTGTGCCAGACTCTGATAAAGGTAAGCTTCCTTAGATCAACTTTGGCGGTGAGCAGGAAGGTATCCACGCTACTTCTTTGGAACGTCTGATGTTCCGGATGACGGAGAAGATAAGCATTGCTCTCAGTAGACATGCCGACCTACTGGACAAGCTAGATGCAGGAAAAATGTTCCCAATGTTGGGCGAGTCCAGAACCAGGGGCCACAGTCTTAGAATAAAGGGAAGGCCATTTAAAACTGAGGTGAGAAGGAACTTTTTCACCCAGAGAGTTGTACATTTGTGGAATTCTCTGCCACAGAGGGCAGTGGAGGCCAAATCACCGGATGGATTTAAGAGTTAGATAGTGCTCTCGGGGCTAGTAAAATCAAGGGATATGGGGAGAAGGCAGGCACGGATTATTGATTGTCGATGATCAGCCATGATCACAATGAATGGCGCTGCTGGATCAAAGGACCGAATGGCCTCCTCCTGCACCTATTTTCTATGTTTCTATGAGTAGCAGTGTCCCTTTGGTCACGCATGAATTGTGTGAATTAAAAGCAGAGTAACAATTTTTATATTTATTGTTTATATTTTGTGTTTATGCTTTCTATTGAAATATTTAATAATGAATAGAACTCAAAATCATGAAATAAAAATCTAGTTTGCTCACATATTTTATTGGTCTCATTCTGTAGTCCCTCCCGTTTTTTGATGTTGTCAATGCTTTAACTTTTTTTTTGCACTCATCACGATTTTCAAAAAATTTAAACAATGCAGTTGTAATGACCCTGACCTGAACTACGGGCCTAGTGGTAGGTTACGTGCCAACATTTTATGAGGGAGCTTGGAAATCAGTATAAGGGACAGTGCCCCAGTGGTCATGTTGTGGGCACGCTGTGCTCTGAAGAACACTTCTTTTTATTTTGCTTGCAATCATTGCTTAGTAAAAATCTCTTTGCACTTTTGTGTTCTTTTCTCGTAAATGTTGCTTCTTGTTTACTATAGAAATATTTAAATTCTATTAAACTTTCATTGCTTTGTGCTATGTTGTTGTAATGTGAATGCACTGCAGCGAAAGGAATCGAAAGTGATCTGGTCCCAGACAACGCCATGTCTCTTTGAAAGTATGCTCCTGTCCACACAGGTGCTTTTGGTTCCGGGCAAATTTCAAGTAAATTAACATTGAAAAGGTAGGCTCATTTTTAATGCCGTGATATTTTGTGATAATTTAATAACTTTCCAATTTGGCCACCCATGTCAGAGTATGGTACCCTTATTTACGGAAACACCCATATACAATGCTCTAAGAATGGAAATGTACCACAGTGAGCCTAAATGGTCTTTTTGCCGAATCCACCAAGCTTCCACATGTTCCTGCTGACACTCAGGAGTTCGGTGATTCTTGCCCATTCAGATCATTAAGATGATTTTTGTCCATTCCGACAATCATGATCCACATATTCCCACTTTCATGAGGATTTTATAATGGAAGATTGTTGTTCAGATTGGAGGTCTGTGACTAGAGTGTGTTGCAGGGCTTGGTGCTGGGTCTCGAATTGCCCATTATATACATTAACAATTCGGATGAGAATATAAGTGGCATGAACAGGAAAATTGCTTCCAGAATGATCTTTCTGATTGGTTCACCCTAGAGTCATGTCTCATTTTCTCATTGGGTATATTATAGGTATATAATATAGGTATATTTTACAACTGAAACTATAAATCAGACATCAAAATGTAGGGATGCTCTATTTAGAACTCTAAAAATGTAGAGTAGGAGAACTCTAAAAATGTAGAGCTCATTTTCTTATTCACCTTGGGAGTAGTTGGTATTTTTTGATAAATTAAAATGATGAGTTCGTAACAAACTCCAATTCTACAGTAGGTCCAATTCTCTTCACATGAAGGTTTAAAATAAATAAGCAATTCAGTCACTGAAAAAAATTAGGGGACGATTTAAGAGAATAAAACATGCAATAATTTGTCAAAGTAAACAGTTGAGAACATTGTTTCAATTACAGGAAAACTGGATAACATCTTGAAACTATTTCATCAGCGTTAATTAAATAAACTCCATGAACATTTAAGCCCGTACATATTGCTCTACCAGTGTGTGGAACAGCTGCAGGCTGTGGCAGTTACCATAGTTTAGCAAGCTGAACTACATGCTGTCAGAGGAATTGTTTGTAATTCCAGATGAATTAACCCATGCATAACTGAAACTATCTTTTTTGCCACTTATGAATCTGGTTAAATGCCTATACCAAAGTAAAACCACCTTAAAAATAAAGCAAAGTATTTTGAACTGACAACCTGCCCACATTTCCTCCATTTCTTAGGAGTCTATCCATGTGGGATTCTTTGCCAGCAGGTTTTGGTAATCAAATAAATAGATAATTCTCCTTCTTCCCTTCACGTTTTGTCCATTTTAACCCATAAGTTCTTTTGGTGCCTTGTCCATAAAGCAAAGATGACAGAAACTCATTGTCACCTTCTGGGGGAGTTTTCCTCCACAATGCATACCAAACACGTTGACATTCCTGCACTATAAAGACTGCCATTTCTGCCTCCTCAGCTGGCTTTTCATAAACGACTTGTCTCATATCTGCATAAGACAGGATGACCACAGATTCAAAAAGATTTATGAGGATACTGTTTATAACAAAGAGAAAAGTTACCAGGTAGATGCCACCAAGAATCCTACTCGAGGGAAAATCTATGTTGTTAAATTGTCCTGTGTAGTATGACACAATGGTCTGTGCTGCATGAGTTAATGTATTGAAATTCTTTTCAAACTGACCAAAGAGCAGGTAGCCAAGATGCATAAAAATAAGTGAACACACAATCGTTAGCAGAGCCATTGAGCAGAGAGTAGGAAGATATACACTAATGGCCTTCTGAACGAGACGTACATGGTAGAGGAATCGTGCGAACCTAAGCAACTTCACAATTGTGACAAAGAGTAGGAAAGTGATATTCATTCTGAGCAGCTGATCCAAGGCAGAAATGACGTGGAAAGCTATGAATGAGGTTGGATTCTTCTCATAGAACTTCAACATACTCTGTGATAATAACAATTTGGCAACATGAAGAACTATTGCTATCAGCAGCAATAAAGTTATGATCAAGTTAGCAATACTTTCCAGTTTCAGGAAGTACATGTATCCTTTCTGTCTCATTGTCCTTAATTCTTGTGTGACAAATATGACAAGGAAAAAGATGAAGAGGATGCTAATGAAGATCCAGTTCGTTTCTCTTCTCCTAAAAAGCCTAAGGGAAAAGCATTTCATTGACAACTTCTTGCTGATCACACCGAGAGGGACTGTCTCCAGAATGAGTGAAATGCTGCATAATAAGTCAACATTTGCATTGTAAACAGTGATTTCAATGATCACCACCCATGTGCTCCTGTCAATCCAGCTGCTCTTCTGGAGGATCATTAATCTTTCTAATGAGGTATGTAAGCTAGATGGGGAGAAGTATATGGAGTAGCCCCCCAATGAATATTGATGATATTCCCCTTGTGTATTATAGAACCAAGGAGAATCTTTGCCTTCGTACAACCAACCGGTGTATTCAAACGCGTCCTTCATGGAAATACTTTCAATCAACAGTTCCCAGGAACCATTGTAATTCTTGGTGTCTTCCTGCCTAATATTAAACAAGGGTCGACAATGGAATTTACCTAGTATGATGGACACTTCATTGGCCTTTATAAAGCAATCTGCTGATCTTTGTTTGGATCTGATCTGCCTCATCCGCAGCAAACCTATGATCACGGAGTTGGTGTCATTAAAAAAATACAGATTTGAGTCAATGTGAATCAAGGGCAAGAAAATGACCTTCATCCAGGTATAGAACTCTTGGACTGTGTTAACATTCTCCAGATCTTCCGAAAATTTGTGCTGAATGATGTGGTTGTAATAGTAAGCATTATTGTAGTCTGCAAAGCACACTGAGTACAGCAGGAGTCCAAGGAAAATCAGATGCAACAACATCCGTCTGCACAGCACAAATGCACGATGTTTGATGATCGCTTTCTTCTTGACCAATATGAGCTCATCACCCTCTAGTGGTCTGTACTGCTTTCTGACCCGGGGTTCTAAATAGAGACAGTCACTGTCATTCCTGGGAAGGTTATCAGCACTAATCTTCAGCACCTGTATTCCTATAGACCAGTCCATCTCCCTGGACTGTCTGCGGCTCAAGGCAAAAAGAGCAGCAAAGGCCACAATCTTTAGGGGCTGCAGAAAGAAAATGCTCTGGAAAAAGGAAACAGTAGCAGCAATCAGCCATAACCAAGAGGTTTGTATACCATATGATAGTCCATAGAATACGATAAACACTGCAGACACAATTGACACTAACCAAACAGTGCACCACGCAAGGTACATGAGACACTGAGAAAATAAAATTGAATGGTTCCTTGGTCCTATGCCTTTGGAGAATAGATGAAATCTACCTTTCACCCTGTTCTGGCTTGCAGATCTAACTTGATGAGGCTTTGCCAATGGCTTGGCCTTCATTGTAACCTTCTTCCCTCCCACATCCTCCTCCGAAATTTGATCTGCAACTGACTGCGGAATGACACAGTTCTTGTTTTCTTTAGCTGAGGGGTCACGGATGTTATCCTTACCTGCAATAAAGGATAAATAATTGTAATGATCATCCATTGGCATATCCACCACATTCCCAGGAATTTCTTCAGCTTCACTGGCTGGTTTGTCCATCAAGTACCAGTAGTTCAACCTCTCTCTCCAATTTGATTTCACGTTGACATTGCCATTTGAGATGCCGGCAACTTCTTGGTCTTCCTCCACCAATAAGGATTCACCCTTCCTTTGCGCATATACAAACAGACCAGATATTAAGAGCTCTACAGGGATCATCACCAATGCACTTTCAACTGCAATCACAAAAGAAATCCTTACATTGTACCAAAACTCTTCCGGCTTCTCTACTTGGAAGAGCATGATGCCGGTTAGCAGACTGGACAAAAGCATAGCCAAACAGCAGGACAACCGCTGAATCCTGGTAAAGGACTCGTCAGCATGGAGGGCAAAGATCGAGAACCACAAGTGTTCTTTCTCAATCCTGCTGGACACTTCGATGAGAAAGACATCCTGTCTCCTCAAAAGGTTACTGGCACTACTAACTGGAAAGGTGCCGAGCAACAGACCTTCACCTTTCAAGACAGCTAGCCACTTTCTGCAGAAGAAGTGCCATTGCTGCCTAGTTAACACATTTTGCACCTTTACACGGCTGAGATACCAGGAGGGCGAGTGTCCAACATTATTGTGCCAGACTCTGATAAAGGTAAGCTCCCCTAGATCAACTTTGGCGGTGAGCAGGAAGGTATCCACGCTACTTCTTTGGAACGTCTGATGTTCCGGATGACGGAGAAGATAAGCATTGCTCTCAGTAGACATGCCGACCAGAATCAGAAAGACATCTGCTGTTGTCCCAGCACCAGGTCGGCCCCCTGAATAGAGGGTTACCAAGTAACAAGCAGCATCACAGGGGTCATTGTCAGGATGAATAATGATCTTTTTCTTGTCGCTCTCACGTTTTCTCCATGCCCACCAAAATAGTATGAAGTAGATGAGGAAAATGATTAAAACTGTAATTAGTGCCACAATATTCTTTGGCAATGTGACAATTAGTTCTCCAATTTCATACAAATCAATAACATTGGGCATGACCAAGATACTGGCAGTCAGGAACCAGGGAAACTTCACGCTCAGGCTCCTCTTGGTTTTGTTACTGTAGACACTTCTGCAGATACAGTGCACTTTCTCGCTGTTTGTTAGAGGGCCTGCTGTGCAAGAGGTAGAATCCCAATTGTCAGCATTCCCTTGAAAGGACAGACAGCTCACAGTAAAAATAGAGATCACAAGCCCCTCCTTAATAACGGCTCGAGGCTTTTTATACTTTGTTTCAACAATGACGCTTACGTATCTGCTATGCTTAGGGTCAGTTACATTTATCTGGAACAGACTGATTGGGATCATAATGACATAAGGATCCGGTATATGGACACCTCTGAGTGGAGTTGAGCCTGTCTCACACTGTGGAATAATATGTTTCTGAGCTGGAACCTGGTCAGCAAATGCCTTCCCCGAGTAAATGCTAACTGTCCATACAGGATTCAAATCCATAGTTAACTGGAGAAAGACTTCTGGAGCGGAGGTGGAGTTCACTACAATCCTGAAAGCAGCTCTGATCATACTAAATGACGTGGGGTCTTTTATTAATTTAATTCTTTGAACGAACATAACATCCCTTCTGACCATAAGTGCTTCTGTTTGTTTGGTGACCAAGTCGTACACACTTCCATTGCTAGCCAGAGTGGTTGTGTGGAAGGCATTCACATCTGTAGCAATGTGTTCTGCATTCCCAAGCCATGGCAAAGGATTATTTTCAAACTTATATATTACAGAGGTCACCAGCTGTGTAGCTCCCATATCACTTTCCTCTGTTACTGGGTAAATGCAATTGGCACAATCCTGGTCAAAAAGAAAGGAATCCTCAAGGTCGCGTTTCTCAACTTTCCTTAATGTTATTTCCCACTGGCTAGTTGTCATTATTGTATCTTTTTGACCCAGGACTTTGCTGCGAGAAACTACTTCTGCCAAAGTCCTTAGGGTAGGGAATATATCAGCCACCACCCGCTGCTGATGTTTGGTTAGAGGGATGACCATTTCAGAGCCCTGAGCAAGAAACTGGGAGATAAAGGCAGCCATCACATTGGAGGCCGCGGTCAGGATACTGCAAGCCAACTGCTCAACACTATTGGAGAGAATCACTGCTTCACCTGTATAGTTCAGAAGAACCAAAGAAAGTTCTAACAGTTTTGTGGAAGCAAGGCGCTGGGCATTTTGATTGAGTTCATCCTCCTTTTGAGCTGCTGCAAAGATTGATGCAGATATTTGATAAATAAGGTTGGGGGATGTGACCGGAATGCTGGCAGAAACATTGACAAGAGTTTCACGGAGCTTAATGACCTTGGCCGTGTCTTTGTCCTTGAAGTTGTTAGAATTCAGAGTGGAAGCAATGATATAAAGCAGCCTGTTTGCTCTCAAATAATCTGTTTCATGAAGCAGAATTGTCAAAAATGCAATCTTTCCTTCCACAAAGCTGGATAGATGGTCCACCAAGGATCTCTTAATTGGATCAAATGGGACATCATATACTCTGACCTTAAGGTTGAATATTGTATAGACATTCTTTTTATCAAATATTTGGACAGCTATAATCAGGACATTATTTCCAAAGATGCTTCCCACGGGAAGGAGAAAAGTTGTAAACTCGGGCCTAAATCCAAAGTATACAATTACACCCAAAAGGTTGTTCTTCAGACTATCAATATTGCCAGTTGAATAGTATGTTTTCGCAATCACCTTGTAAAGGAGGGGTTGATCTTTGTCCTGGAATTTCAAGCATGTCAAGGTAAATTTAGTATGAAGGGCCCATCCGTAATTTGGAGTGATACCACAGCGTCCATCCATTGGGGGGGAGTTAACATAAAAGTTGTATCTGTTGAAACTTTGGGAACCATTGGAAGTGGTGGCTTTCAATTCAAATGTATACCACTCACCGACCAAGTGTATAAACGATACGGGATTTAATGACACATAATACATGGAGTTTCCGGTGAGACTTTTTGACGCCCAATCGAACTTCACTTCAGAGCCTGAGTCCCTTGAAAGCAGTTTCCATTGGTACGTCATCAGACTGGAATCTGGACAATTGGAGCAAACCCCAGCCAAGATGAAACGATCTGTTGGTGACAAGGATTTTTGGCAATTCTCAATGCAAGTTATTAACATCTTTGGCACAAAGCTAGGGAGGACTAAGATGGTTTGGTCAAAATAACTGGTCCTTGTGTCTTTCTGAACTACCACTCGGAAGTGAAAGCTCTTATTCAGAGCCAGTGTGTGGGGAAGGAAGTCCAAGGTTTGGGGTGTAGAGGAGTTCCACTTAAGAGCAAGGTTACTACGATGACAATATCCGTTGGCAGAGAGAGTCACGGTGCTGTAGTCTGAAAGTTTCATTGTACAATACCAAGAGAAGTTCAATCCAACTTGCGGATGGGGTGAGTCAGGATCAGCACTCAGGGCAGCATCCAGTGTGACGGTGTCCTCCAAACCCACTGTCCTAAACGAGCCCCCAGCAATCATTGCAACCAGTGCACTTTTAGTTACCTCTACAGAAACTTGGGTTGAGTTGTTGAGGAATGGCAAGTTGGGATCTGTAGTGGAAATGCTCACATTCAGGATGAGGCGATAGAATCCATAATCTAAACTGAACCTGGGTAGGTGCAGGGTGGCAGTAGTGGTGCGTACACTGGGCGGGAGTGGCACACTATGAGCCCAATCTGGCTCTGAATCCCTGTCTGCCATACTATAGACCTTCCAAGAGATGGTCGCCGATTGAATTTTATTGCAGTGTAAGCCAGCATTTCCATAAATATCCAGAGCAGTGCCTTTGGCGGTCTGGATTCTGGTGTAAGGAGGAGGTGGAATCTCTATGGTAGGCGAGGGCACCTGGCAGCCTGTCAGGAGGCAGAACAGAATGGTGTCCACTGGGGCGGGACTATAACTACCAATGCTTGCATTGATCTGGATCAGCTGATCCCCGGACGCTAAGCAATTGACCTTGGATAAGTAACCCCAATATTGCTTGGGGTCAATGGGTAGCTGGATATCTGGGATATACCGTTGTGCATCCTTAACTATCTGCTTATAACCATGTGAGCTGACTTTGTTATCAATGGTCAGTCTAAAGTTCCAAGCACACAGCAGGGCTGGATGCTGGCGGGGAATGAACCAGACCACATTAGCCTGGTTACCCATTTTTATGGGGCCGTTGTTAAACAGCAAGAGACTGACATTCAGACCCTTTAAGGAATTGTAAATATTCCCTTCTAGGCTCAAGTAGAGTTGGACGGTGAGTGTGTATTGCTGGGGGCTGCTGTAATCTATCTGGAAGAGGTGGTTGAATTCTTCAGCTCTGATGAAGAGGAAATGCTTGTGGCTTCCAGGTGGACTATCTATTCTGGAGTAGTACAGCTGATTGCTGGAGCTGATGTAGTAGAAGACAGTCCCTGGGGTGTTGGGGTCGGGCGTCAACCGGATGAGCTTGCCACTGTGAACGAACTGCACAGACCCGCCCTGAAAGACGATGGTGGTGGTGGAGGGCCTGAGGTCAACCGACCGGTCCAGCAGCGAGTGCAACTGGGCCACGCACTGGCCGCTGTGGGGCCAGGTGCAGGGGCAGAGCTGAGCGGCCACAGCATTGGGGTGGTAGGTCAGGGTCCAGGAGGTGGGAGCGAGCGGGCGGGCGGCCAGCTGGTAGGAGAAGTTGCCGGCCGTGGCCGATATTTGCCAGGATACTGTCAACATCCCCTCCCGGGGCAGGGCAGTGGTGCGGGCGCTCAGCAGGAGGGTAATCGCCGAGCCGACCTCGACAGAGAGCTGGAGAGTGGTGAAAGGGGCGCCGAACACGTCCAGGCTACACGAGTAGTGTCCCGGCTTGGGGTAGCGCACCTCGGCCTCGAACAGGTAGCGGAGGGAGCACTCGGCCTGTTTGTCGGCGGGCAGGTTGTCGATCGGCGTGCGGCCGGGGATGTCGCCGGACAGGTTGAAGGAGCTGGGCATGGCCTCGTCGCAGTTCAGGTGGTAGCGCCAGGCCGAGCCGCGGAGGTTTGCGCACCAGATCAGCGGGACGAGCCGGGAGCTGGCGGGCGGCAGGCGGAAGAATTGGACGTTCAGGAGTGCGGCGTAGATTCGCACATCCCGGTAGCTGCAGTCGGGGCAGGAGGCCGACTCGTAGGTCACCCTGATGCCCGTGTCCAGCGGCACCCGTGTCATCAGCTGGCGGCCCCACCATTGTGCGCTCATCGCCACTAACTGATCATCGATATACCAGCCGACGGTAGGGGCGGGCCCGCTGTCGTCGGTGCCCGGGCTGGGCTCGAAGTACAGAATCACCGAGAACTGCCACAGGCAGGTGTAGCGCACCTCCGAGTCTAGCTTGTGGCTCACCCCGTACGGGCAGCGCATCACAATGGGCGGATTGAGAAGGGGGGCGACCTGTGCCGCGACGGCCTGTGCCGCAGCGGCCCACAGCAGCAGCCCGAGCGGCAGCATCGGTCCGAGCCCCCCCCGGCGCGTGAGCTCACTGCCACCGTTGGAGGGAACTGACGACTCCCCGGAGGGCGACGTCACGGAACTCGGGTACCGCGGGGGCTGTGATGTCACGTAAACCTGGGTACCGTGGCGTCACTATCCTGGG
Organism: Rhinoraja longicauda; assembly: GCF_053455715.1. Taxonomy (NCBI): domain Eukaryota; kingdom Metazoa; phylum Chordata; class Chondrichthyes; order Rajiformes; family Arhynchobatidae; genus Rhinoraja; species Rhinoraja longicauda. Next base: position 16,859,956 of record NC_135972.1, on the reverse strand, counting down.
AGGGGGGCGTGACGTCGTGGAAGCATGACGGGAATCATCGCATCACTACTCCAGAGCGCGGGAAATTAATGGCTTCACAATTCCCAGAGCACGGAGGGCCCCGATGTCTCCAATCCGCGGCACCGCGATGCCACAATGCCCGGAGCGCTGACACATTGCCTCAGGTGGCGAAAACCCTCCAACAGGATCCCACCACTAGCTACCATCTTCCCATCTCCAGCCCTTTCCGCAGAGTCCGCGCCCTCCGTAACTCGCCGGTTAACATCCCATGCCACCCAACCCCTCAAGTGCTTACCTCTGCAACCGCACACCTCCACCCTAAACATTATCCAAGGACCCCGGCAATCCTTTCATGTGAGGCAGAGGTTCACTTGCCCCTCCAACCTCATCTACTGTATCTGCTCTTCTGGGTGCAGACTCCTAAATATCGGTGAGACAAAGCGCTTACGTTGCGAACACGTCGGCTCAGTCCTCCTGGGCCTGCGTGATCTCTTGCTAAAGTTATCTCCCCCTCCCACACTAACCTTTCTCTCCTGGACCTGAATGCCAAATCCTACCATTCATTCTACGATGATCTTACAATGGTTCTGTCAGATGCACTGCTGAGTCTTTTTTGCAAACTTCACTCACACACGAGTCACCATTTACAAAAAGTTCAAAGTCTGGTCCACATGCTCAATGCACTGGAGCAGTTCCAGGTAAGCCTCAGGCTGCTGCAGGCTGCCCTTCGACGCCCTCAACCGGCTCGGCACACATGCTGACATCCCTCTCCTTGCCCGATCGCCTGTGTCCTGGGACGCCTCCTGCAGCAGACATTGAAGACGCTGGAGGTGATACCCACTTCTACTGGCCTACTCCACACATCCGTCATCATCAGCGGTTCCCTCCTTGACTCTGCGGTCTTTGGGGCCAAGCTCGGCGGCATCCGAGCTTGCACCCTTTGGCTGCAGCTGCCAGGCCCTTCTTTGCGGCAGCGTGGCTCCGAGTTGCCTGTCCGGCCTTTGTTCCTTTGGCTCCATGGTGGCTCGCCAGGTCTTTATTTGGCTTCGTGATGTGGTGGGTCATGGGAGTCTTGTGAATCCATCCTGAGTTTTGTTGGGAGTTTCTCCTATTCCTAGTTTCAACAGGAGCACTTTCTAAACGTCACAGTATCAGTCAAAACCACAATTAGTTACCTTCAAAAGAACTTGGTTACATCGTAATCTATATATAGATAGACTCAGATGTTGTATATATATATTCCACTGATGTCGGCTGAATACGGCAATTCCGGCAAAACGGTGAACCGTAGTGCCACGATTTTGTACCACCTTAATCAGCATGCGGTTCGCTGCTGGAAAATCATGTTTTTATTTAATTCGGACGCATATTTTTTAAGTTACAGAGGTTTAAAAGTGCTGCCCCCCCCTGATTTATCGAAGTTTTGACAGAAGGGGGGCGCTGCGGTGCGGCAGTGCTCAGTACGCATGCGCGGAATCTCCTCACTCTGTACTCAGCACGCATGCGCGGCATCTCCTCACTCGCACCAAAACAATGGACGCCGTTAGCGGCGCTAGCCCGCGATCACCGGCTCACCTCTCCTCTCTCCCCTTGCTTCTCTCCTCTCTCCCACACCCGGGAGAACATCTCCCCGCTATCCCCCCCCCCCCCCCCGGGCCTTTGAATGATGCGATCTCCCGAAGCCCCCCCCCCACCGGACTTTTCACTGATCTGATCACCCGCACCCCCCCCCCCCGGGCCTTTAACTGATGCTAAGAGTGTGTCTGGGGGAGAGAAAATGTGGGGGGGGGGGCTGAGAATGGGGAATGGGACAACAGGGGTAGTGCGGAGGGGAATTGGTGGTGGGGGAAAGAGGGGTACTGGGAAAAGGGGAGGTCCATATCCTTCCCTCCCCCCCTCTCTCCCCCCCCCCCTCCCTCCCTCCACAAATACCACCCCATCTCTCATCACCCTCCCCCCCTCCCTCCATCCTCAACACATCCCTCCCTCCACCACTCCCTCGCTGGGGGGGAGAAAATGGGGGGTGTGGGGACGGGCCCAACGGGCCCGCTTTGAACGGGCACACTTGTTCTAGTATCTACTAAATCTTTCAGAGGACGGAGAGACAAGATTTCTATACAAATGAGGTCCTCTTTATAGTATTTATTATTTTATTTCAGCAAAAGAGAATACAAATAATTTACAGATGCTTAAAACTCAACTATCAATCACAATAAAACAAGCAAAATGGAAACTATAAGAAACAATTTTGTGTATATTTTCATACAACTGGTGAAGGGCCATCTGACTGACTGAGTGGCTTGAATCAGTTGAGGCTGAGCGAGGTTGATATCACAAGCATCTCACTTTTGATTGAGTCTTTCCACTTACGTAGCATTTCCAAGGGACTTCCTGTCTTTGAAGAACTGCAAAACACAAAAGAAAATCGGTGGAATTTGTTATATTGTAATTATATTAAAGAGGCTGCTAACCAAATCATAATGTAACAGAGGATTTTTGAAGTCATCCATTCTCAGCAATATTACTTCGTAATACATCTAATATAGCTTAACAAGTATTAAATGTAACATCTCAGATGGCCCACCTTTCCAATGGCTGCAAGAGCAGGTCCAAATGTAGCCTCTGTCCGTGTTCGTCCCCTGATCCAACTTGGCAACTTGCCAAGGATTCTGGGCTGGGAATAGCGATGATCCAGGAGCACAATATTGGCATAGTCCTCACGATGGCGGATTGCACGCCCTACACACAGCACAGAACGTAAAGAATGGAACGTTGACATGCAAACTTTCACATTGAACAAGTAACAAGTCTGGCAACTCAGTGACTCGGAAAGTGTGTGTTGTAGCACAAACCACTTTGAACCTCAGGGGCTTGACTTGCTACAATTCCATCATTGATTTTCTGGCAACTGGTGGTCCGGCACCTCCTTTAATCCAATTAAAATTCCAAGTGTGCACTTGAAATCCTGCCCCCGGAAATCCCCTTGAAAATGTGGTGCCGGGGCCGAGTGAGGTGGCTGTTCACAACTTCATCGGAACTTCTGCACTGATCAGTGGGTTGAATTTGCCCCCCTCTGGCCAAGTGCAGATGGGGTAGTGAAGCGGTTGATCAAAGCAAGAAAGATCCAGGCATCACCACTGCATACATAGAAGCTGACCCTATCTGATTACACAACACAACGGTAGCATGTAAATAATGAAAGAAACAACTGATAAGACTCTTGTTGGGGAAACTCCAGAAGTCATCCTGTAGAGATGTAAGGCAGAGTTAATGTTAGGGGGCGGGGGTTCCTGAATTAAGATCAGACAACTGAATGAGTAACCTTGCGTACAATTTAATGCAACTGCAAATCAAAGATCACAAAGAAACTAAAGACGATAAAAAGGATTTTGTACAGTAAATATTGCCATAACATGGCCTCACCAGACCCTCACATTCACTACAGATAGCCTCACCATGACAAAATTCATCACTCTGAACAGTAGTACTCGGAATATTCTCCTCTTATCCCTGTTTTGCCATTTCATAATGGTTCCCTCATACTGTGCCCATGGCATTTCCCTGATTGGACAGTCTCTGCCAGGCTGTTTTCTATCCATTGCTATTCACTGCTCATCCAGTTGTCCTCCAATCTATTTCCAGTTTAGTCACCTACCTATAGACTGGTTGACAGCTTTCATGCACATATTTTCGAGTAGTACTTTTCCTGGACTCTTTCCATCAGCTTTTTTCTGTGGGGGTGAAATACACAAGAAGAAAATATTTTATTCCTTCCTTCTCGTGTTGTAAGTTGCATGATCTAAAAGTGGGATTGTTTATAATGTTGCAAACTGAACTACTTGTATGGATTAATTTACAAATGACATTGCTTTTCCTCTATAAAAAAAGAATTTTATGGAAGAAACTACAGCAACCTCTCCCAATAATGCAGGATATTCTTTGCAGTAATATGCAAGTTATATATTTCAATCTGACTGCTTTACTGCCTCCTTAAATGAGTGGAATTGCCCAATCATACCAATACTTGAGAATAGTGCTGTCACTGCATGTGGCTTTCCAGATAATATTGCAAACTGATTAAATTACACCTCAAGTCAAGTCAAATTTATTTGTCACATACACATACACGATGTGCAGTGAAATGAAAGTGGCAATGCCTGCGGGTTGTGCACAAAAAGAATTACAGTTACAGCATATAAATAAAGTTAATAAGTTACTATTAGTGTCGACATAAATTTAGTCTCGGGTTATAAAAGTTGACAGTCCTGATGGCCTGTGGGAAGAAGCTCCGTCTCATCCTCTCCGTTTTCACAGCGTGACAGCGGAGGCGTTTGCCTGATCGTAGCATCTGGAACAGTCCGTTACTGGGGTGGCAGGGGTCCCTCATGATCTTGCTTGCTCTGGATCAGCACCTGCAGATCTGTGTTAAAATGCAACCCGCACTTTGGAAGTTATCAATATACTGTAAACAAAATATCACAATCTGAAGATGCAGGAAACCGTCTGAAGAAACATCCTGACCTGAAAGGTTACCTGTATGTTCCCTCCACAGATGTTGCCTGACCCAGAGTTCATCCATGACTTTATGCATTGTACAGTAAAGTTTAGTTATCTGCATTCACGTTGATCAATCACCAGTCAACAATAATGGCAGAAAGAAGAGACTGAAGAATGAATAGTTTTATTGTAGCACCACTACTTGTTCCAACTTGCTTGTGCAAGAATGGAGAGGCAAACAACAATTTAAGAAGAAAATGCTTCAACTGATCTAAACTCCAAAAATAAAAAAATCAATCTTTTAAAGGAGGAGCAGTAAAGCAATAACTTTTCATCTTCGTTGGCTCTGAACAAACCAGCCGAGGTTTCCCTTCAATCCATTTGCTCTTGTACGTTCATATTCAGGGTAACAATGAAGAGAGAGCCAGTCTAACATCTCAGGCTGGAAATTGTAAAATGAGGCAAGCAGATGCAAAACTGTAATAGTTCCTGAAATCAAATGAAACCCAAAAGTACTAAAATTGAAACCATACTGCTCAGCAGGATATTGGTGCAATTTGAAGGCAGTTCCAATTTCCTGTTGCCTTATTTACAACGATGGGGAGCATTTCAGAGTTTCAGGAGCACTTAAAACATTTTGTGCTGACATTGTTTTCAAAAGTGCAGCACAATAATTCCTTTCCTCATATCTCTTCCTCCACCATGCACAGAGGCATTTTCCCATTTTTTCTGCATTTTCTCCCAACTACCTCTCCACTCCATCCCCAACACATGAAAAATGTGAAATTCATTACTTTGGTGGTATTGTTTGAAATGAGTAAAGATTTGTAGGAGTTGTTATTTTATGGGAACTGGGTATCCTTGAATGCATTCATTGAAAGCTAATAAGCAGGTGAAGAAGGCAGCTCAGAAAGCAAATGGTATGCAGTGCATGCCTTGAAAACTGGAGCAACTCCTGATCAAGGGATTGAGGTAAGCTCCATCGCAAGCTGAAAGAACAGACTCCTTCTGGGACATTAAGTTCTTGGTTTATCTTCTCTTACAGGGATCACCTTCAATACCCTCCACACTAATCTCCCTCCAATTTCTCCTTGGCCTTCACGAACTGCTCAGTATCCAACCTGATCCTCAATCTCCTCTCAACCACTCAGAATTCATCACCAACCTCCCATCCCCTCCACGTTTACTCCTATCCTCAAACCTTCTTTCCAGCACCCCCAGCATCTCACCCACCAACCATTTTCCTTGCACCACTTGATTTCCACTGTACCTCCACTCCTTGCATTATCACCCAACACCAGGATTATCCTAGCACCCCTATAATCTTTGCCCACTCCACCAGGGGCAACTGGTCAGCAGCCAAGAGGTCTGAACTTCTGATTTAAAACCATGAGTTTGAATCGCACTATGCCAGCTAAAGACTATAAGTTCAATTAAATAAATCAGCAATCTATAAATAACAACAGTGCCTTTAAAACTACTAGATTGTCATAATCACCAATCTGAATCCTTAAATGTATTTTAGGGAAGGAAAACAGGTGACTACCCAGTCTTGTCAAAATGACGCAAGATCCAGCATGCGCTTTGCTGACTGCTTCCTCTTTTCAGGGGGCAATTAGTGCTGGCCAATAAATAGAAACATGGAAAATAGGTGCAGGAATAGGCTATTCAGCCCTTCCTGAACCTAGCTGATCATTCAAAATCAGTACCTGGTTCCTGCTTTCTCCCCATATCCCTTGATTCCGTTAGTCCAAAGAGCTATAACTCTCTTGAAAACATCTAGTGAATTGGTTTCCACTGCATTCTGCAGCACAGAAATCCAGATTCACAACTCTCTGGGTGAAAATGTTTTTCCTCAATTCAGTCCTAAATGGCCAACCCCTTATTCTTGCACAGTGACCCTTGGTTCTGGACTCCCCCCAACATCGGGAACATTTTTCCTTCATCTAGCCAGTCCAATCTGGAAGAATTTTGTGTTTCTAGAAGATCCCCTCTCATTCTTCTAAATTCCAGTGAATATAAGCCCAGTTGGATTTCCAAAAGCATCTACATCCCAGAAAAAGTATCTGAATCTAAGGAAAGTTACCTTCTTTTCCCATCATCTCCCTAGACAGCAGTCTCTTTCAATTGCCATTTTCCCACCCTCTGTCTTTTTCTTGCCCATCTGTCCCCCAACCCTATCATCTACCCACCCTGCAACATCTCTCCATGATCTCCACTGCACTGAGTGACTGCAGGAGAAAGTCCTTTGGATTACTTTACGCAGGCAAGTCCTAATTCACCATACACCTCCATGAGTGTTGTGTTCAGTAAGCTTTGGCAAGTGCACCCCACATAATATCTGCACAATGGATGGAATCATGCATTGTATCTATCTCAGCATCTTCAGCAGAGTAAACAAAAGGAGGATAACTAACAAATGATAAAATGCTGGAGTAAGTCAGCAACTCAGGCAGCATCCCTGGAAAACAGGGATGATATTAAGGAGGATAACTACATTTTATAATATAATCAACTCAATTACTGTACAAACATTGAGGGGATGGGAGCAAAAGTTAGCAGTGACATAAACTCAAATTTCACTGTACCTTAACTAGTACATGTGACAATAAACTGATCTCGAAACCTTGAAAAGTTGTATCCTTGTAAACTATGAAGGCTTATACCAGCCTTTGCTGAAAATTGAAGGGTCATGTTAAGTACCTCCACGCATACCACACAAAATAAAGATAACTTTCATGATACCAGAGATACTCAGCTTGGCTCGATACAGGTTGGGAGCTGAGACGCAGGATTTTTTCCAGTATCTGGAAAATTAAACAAATCTATTCCAGCTCCTGTAATATGAAAGGAGTTTGTATTTCTGAAATCCAGCCAACATACCATGTTCTTATCCAAGTACGCCATCCTTTCCTGCAGCTCTGGCGAGTTCACATTGGGAAATGGCATTCCAACCATCACCACACACCTGTAAGAGACATGCAAATGTCATGACCACCTCCAGTTCCGGCAGCAGGAACCCTGGCCTTCAATCCATGCAAATAACCTTGGATGTCAAAACCTAAGGACTACTGGGAACTAAAAGCAAATGTGAGGAAGGCTCCAGATTATTTCTGCACCATTCACCACTGGTCCCGCACTCATGCAGTTACTACCGATATATTCTGAGCTTTCAAATCCCTCTGCGGCCTTGAAATTGAATTCCTGGCGGGTCTCAATTTTTTGTACATAGATCAGTGTAAAAATCCTTCAAAACAGGCATATTTTGATGGATTAGAACTTAGTGTTAAAATTGTGTACTAACCTTTTCATAAATCATCTGGAATTTACTAAATTGATGACAATGTGCAAGTTATTCTAGTAATGCAAATGGAGTGATGAATGTAATATATCCCAATAATAAACTTGAGCAATGAAATGTGTAGCACAGAGATGAAATAAAGGAATCGCAGAACAACAAAAATATTTTTCTGTATCAGTTCTGTGCTTCTCAAAGAGATATCCACCCTGGCCCAACTCCTTTGCTCTTCCCTGCAATTATTTCTCCCATGAATTCATCCAAATTCCTTTTGTGAGGTGAAGCTGTATAATCTATGTATTTCATGAAAAAGATTTTCCTCTATATCCGCAATTTTTTCCCATATTCACGATTTTTTCCAATCATATTAAATATACGTTCTCTGTTATTCATCCTTCAGCCACAAAAACTCCTGATTTTAAAAGCACAATCAAGCCTTCACTTTGCCTTCTCTGCTCCTAAGAAAACAGGCAATTATGGAATGAAAGCAATTCAGAAAAACTACTAAGACAGACACAAACAAATTTATTGGTTATATTGACTTTGGCATTTAAGTTATGCAAACGTTTTAAAGGGATTTTAGAGGAATTGTTTAGTTGAACCTCAAATTTAATTGCAGGGGAAATCTTCCGAGTAAGAATCATCAGGAAAAACATCTATGACTTCAGTGGTCAGTCTAGCAGTCACTGTCTGCTGCTCTGTCCTTGGTAAGCTCTCCTCTGTTCTTGGAGGACTGCTCTATACTACTCCAAAGTATACTATTATTAGTATCTGTGACAAGATTGACTTTTCTAACGGTATGAAGATCCAAGAGCTAATAAACCACAAATGCAAAACATTCTGAACAGGAAACAGCATGCTTGAATTATGGGGGGGGGGGGGGGGAGCAGGCATCTGGATGTCAGTACCAACCATAAAAATCATGACATAAAGATCAAACAATTGGTGCGAGCAATCTTGAAGATCTAGCATCTAGCCAACAATCATGACATGAATTCTTTGGTACTGTCAAGTTATGCTCAATCATGCCCAACCCACTGAGAGCCAAGAACAGAGGAGAGCTTACCAAGGACAGAGCAGCAGACAGTGACTGCTAGAAGGAACACTTTGATGGTCTTCTCAATCTTGACACAACTATTCTCAACTCTGTAGTGCAACCCCTCCTCAATCTCAGCCCTATCCCACCCTGGCAAGAGATTGAAAAGATCATCTGATAGTTGGGGGGAAAAAAAGAGGCCTCGGCAGTAGACAAAATTCTTGGGACTCCCTAAACATAGCGACGAGGTACACGAGTACAATGCTTGACACACAATTCATTTGGGACATTGGAGAACCACTGTGACACAGTCCTCCTCGTCTATCGCTGCACACTACAACACTTTTATTGGATCACATGTGGAGTAGGCCCAGCAGCTAATGCTGATACCCTCCCTTCATTCACATTGAGACGGAAAGCAAAACCCAACAGCAGCAACATTTCTGATGGGGCTTGACAAAGAACTTTGGAGTTATTAGATTGTTAATTCCTACCTGCCCAGGTCATCGGAGAAGTTGATGCCTTCGCTCATCTTTCCCCCAACAACAGATAAGAGCAGAGCCCCGGTGATCGGGCCTGGTGTTTCGCTTGAGTGCTGGAGGTCATTAAATATACCAGTTACTTTTGCAGGTATGAAGCTCTAAATGTACTGCAAATGTCACTTCTCTCTCCAAAACAAGATAAATCAATAAGCTTCTTCTCAATTGCTATTCAACTTTGATCCTTGCCACTTCTACAATGAAACGAAGATAGAGATGCTCAACAAGAACAAAATAGACACAAAATGCTGGGGTAACTCAGCAGATCAGGCAGTATCTCTGGAGATAATGGAGGGGTGACGATCTGGGCCGGGACCCTTCTTCAGACTGATTGTGCGGGGGCTGGGGACGACTGGACAAAGAAAAGACCAAAACAAATAAGGGCCGGCAACAGATGATCCTAGGTAGGCAGGTTCCCTGATTGGTTGATTGTTGGCTGGAGACAATGCAATCCCAAGAGGGAATCATCATTGTGAACTGTGGAACTAGTTTTTCATGGAGAAGGGGAGGGGGGGGGGGGGGGGAAGAGAGGAGGAGAGTGGGTTATCTAAAATTAGAGAATTCATCATTCATACTGCTTGGTTGTAAACAACCCAAGCAAAATATGCGGTGCTGTTCCTCCAATTTGTGAGTGGCCTCACTCTGGCATTGGAGAAGGTCCAGGACAGAAAGGTCAGTATGAGATTGGTACGAGGAGTTAAAATGGTTAGCTGCTGGAAGGTTCAGTAGGCCTTGGCGGACCAAGGGTAAGTATTCAGTGAAACGGTCACCGAGTCTACGCTTTGTCTCAGCAATGTACAGGAGATACAGGAGAAATAGAAAATGCTGGAAATACACAGCAGGTCAGGCAGCATATGTGGAAAGTGATACAGCCAATGTTTCAGGTTCATGAGCTTGCATCAGATTTGGAAAAAATAGAAATTGCCAATTTTAAGTAGCAGTAAGGAGAAAAAGGGAATATCTGTAATCACAGTTCAATCTGCATATTCAGAACACTGTTGCTGTTCTACCAGGACACCAAAGAAAAGCCCATTTTCTGACTCGCCACATGACCGCCTTAAGGAGCTTACAATGATTTCAGACAACTGGCATTTCCAGACCGTTTAAGAACGGGTTATTTCTGATGAAAGGTAAACCTCCTTTAACATCAACAGATTTTCTCTCACCACAGATATTACCTGAACTGCTGATTATTTCCAGCATCATCTATTTCAATTCCACATCCACAGCATTTTTGTTACTACATTCCAGCAGCTTTCTATATTTTTCTGATTTCATTCATCATTTCCTCCAGACAGATCAGTTGTGAGTGAGCAGCCTTCACCACTCTGTCACTGAACACCACTAACAGTTAAGCCATCTGCAGCATTTTCTGCTTTTATCTAAGAACAGAGGTTTAGCTGGAAATGTTAGCTCTCACTTGAGGTAGGGGAGCAGCCTACTGTCAGCAGCCTGTTCATCCGTGCAGTGTATGACAACCTATCCTACATTGATTCTCCAATATCGTCACCTACTTCAAGCACAAATCATGTGGCAGATAGATGGCAGTCATAAAAAGGACTCTAGGCCTTTGCCCTATTCTCCTTGGACGAGGAGCAGAGGAAAGAAAACCACACTTGTCTTCTCTACCTTATCATCAAGGCTGTAGAGTATAAACAGATGTTCTAGCCAGTCTTAACTGTTTTCAATTGCTCACCATCTTCTGCAAAATGCAAAAGCTTTTACTCAAGTGTCAACTTAAACTTGATTATCTCCTCCAGCCATTTTGTTTGACCCTCTACTTAAGAAAACCACCAAACCCTGAAACTTCAAAAGATGGCAGCACATGCTTACACATACCTGGATACACCTGGAATACTCGGAAAGCACCTGCTCTACCAGACTGGCCTTTCTGGGCTCCTGGAAAATCTGCGGCACCAAATAAACAGAAGCAATTTAGGCAGCAGAAATCACAGCATCTTGTGATTGCATCCAATACAGAAACAAAATGCACATGACAACAAGGTAAGTATTGTAATTAGTGAAAAATTAAAAAGGATTACATTCCAATTAACTGTTGGTGCTCAAAGTATCACCATGCCAATCATACTCAGGTTGCCATCAGCTCCCTTCACTAACATCCTGCATGCTCCCCAGCTTGTCCACGTTCCTACCTTAACACTACTACCCTGTTACACCCCACCAAATGCAAACTTTCAACATTTGTTTAAATCCCAGCCTTGTCCCATTGTGTGGTATTGATTAAAATGGTCAGGCCTCTCGTCATCTGATCAAGCCATTTTGTGTTTCTAAAGTAAAAAATAAATAAATCCTTACACAAATGACAAGGGATCAGACCAGCACACAATAAAGGCCAATTATTTATCCAGTCAGCTAGTTCTTCTATCTCTCCTGTAGCATCTGAATCAAAGAATGATGTTGCCAGTCATGACCCTCTCTTAGCCCGGTTTCCCTAACGGCTATAATGTCCCAGTCACACATATCCCCGCCCTGATTTAATCCGCCTTACCTGTCAGGCCTCTCCCATTAAAATACCTTTATTCCTACACTGGATCCCACCCCCCCCCCCCCCCCCCCCCCCCCTGCCAATCTAGTTTAGTCATAGCAGGAAGCAAACATTCAATTCTTAAACCTGCTCTGCCTTAAAGATCGTAAAGATCATGAGTGATCTCATGCCTCGTCCACTTTCCCACCTGACCTTTTCTATAACCAAAAAATTCATCTTCAAGCCAACATCTTGTCAATAAAACCTGCCACTCTGGCCATTTCCTTCTCTCTTCTAGCTTATATTGGATGTCCAGATGCAAGAACAGCTTCTTCCCCACTGATAACAGACTCCTGAACCAAGCACCTCTTTCATAACCTCTTCCCAGACGTACTGCCAAGTACTTTTAACTTTACATCATTCTGTTATCGTACTTTAGTTTATTTTTATTTTTGCTGTACTTCAGATTCCACCACAATCTTTGCATCCTTCTGTTGTTTTTTCATTATATTTATTGTTGTGTATATCATTACCATGTATATGTTATTCTGTGAGCTGTGAACAAAGCATTTCCTTGCACTCTGGTATATATGACATGAAACTAATACATACTTACCCAGTCAATGAAGGCTGTGGAATTCCATTAATAGAAAATTCTAAAGATTTACAAATGGCTGCATACATAAAATTTTCCTCATCTTATTTCTAGGTGGTCATCCCCTTATCCTAAGATTTTGAACCTCAGTTCAAGGCTCTCATGTTCATAAGACATAGGCTATTTGGCCCATTAAGTCTTCTCTGTCATTCAATCTTGGCTGATCTATTTTCCCCTCACAACCCCATTCTCCTATCTTTTCCCAGCATCCTTTGACACCCTTACTAATAAGAAGCTACCAATCTCTACTTGCAATGAAGTCAACAGATTCACCACCCTCTGTCTACAGAAATGCCTCCTCATCTGCATCCTAAAGGTACATTCTTTTATTGAGGCTGTGCCCTCTGATCCTAGACTCCCTCACTACAGGAAACATCTCTCCATATCAACTTTATCTATGCCTTTCATTATTCGGTAGGTAAAATGGATGAAGGTACATAAACGAAGTAGCCTTCTGGAGTCTACTCTATCAACCCATCTCAGAACCTTGTACATTGAGATCCCATTTCATTCTTCCAAATCCCAGTGAGGTCTGAAGAATGGAATGATTGGTTATATCAAACATAATAGGGGGTCAACAAAAACTCAACGAATGAGTCACAGAAATGACAAACTAAAATACCTTCTTTTTGGTTTCCAATTGCACCAGGAGACCAGTCTTTTCCCAGTGTTTGTATACAATATTTTCATATTCGTATGATGGAAAAAAGCACACAATGCCACCAGGGACCACCGTACATAAATTCACCAGTACCCGGCCACATTCATCCAGCTGAAGAGGAAAAAAAAGTGGTAAAATAATGTAGAAGACAAGATTTCTTCACTGTTCAGTCATGGACAGAACTGAACGATGCTGAAAACAATTACAACCAGCTGAGCTATAAGAAGTAGAGATGGCTTGTGACATTTCTATTTTGAGTAGAAACGTTGAGAAATACTGTATTGGACATTTCAAGAAGGCAAAAATAAACAAAAGGCAGTAATACTGCTATCCATTTGGGGTTCGGTGATGATCAATGCACAGCAGCTCCATGATAACCCTTGCACTGCAGTTCTAAGACAAGTGTTAATCACTATCCCCTAAAATATTCCCAATGGATCTCACACAAGGCCAGATTGAGCTCAGCTATAATGCTGACAAATGCCTGCTTGATTTTACTACTTGGATAGGTTCTTATTCAGAAAAATTTCAAGCTCCAATCACAGATACCTCCAACATGTCATGCCAAAAACTGCAGTTATCTTCTGAGTGGCTGGCTATATGGAAACAAAAAGTCAAACCTTTACTCAATCAACATCAACAGGGAATCAAAGCGTCAATGAAATGCGGTGGGGGTTTCCAATTAACCTTTTTTTAGTATCTTACATCAAAGAATGAGGCCATTCTATGGGAATGGGAAGGAGGAATACCTAGGATGAGAAAGGTCTTTGATTATGTTGGCTGTTTTTCCAAGACAGCATGGTGTAGATGGAGTCAATGGTGGGGAACCTGGACACAGACTTGAATCTCCAAGGAATGGAAGACTACATATCAAGTGCTGATAAATGAGATTAGTGTAGACAGATGGTCAATGGCAGCTAAAAAGGTCGTTTTTGAGCTCCATGATTTTAGACTAGTCATTGTAGTTCTGGAAAGAACACATTTTCATAATGCAGTACAATTAATGAAGCCCACCCTCCAAATAATTTAAAGCTACTATATTATTGTAACTGTTTTCAGATTCCACACATACTAAATGATAGCAGTCCTGGTAAATGGGATAGTATACATAGGTACACAGAGGTCGGCATGGACTTGTGACTGAAGGGCCTGTTTCAGTGCTGCATAACTCTAAGTGCATTTACAATTTTGTTTGGTTCCAATAACCTTGCAGCTGGTCTTTCAGATAGCAGTAACATAATATTTAAAATACAGATGCTCCCCGGCTTACGATGCTTCGACTTGCGATATTTCAACTTTGCGACGGTGCAAATGGCAGTGGCCCATAGTGAGCTGCAGCTCGCTTCCAGCCATGTGATCAGGTGTATTAAATGCATTTCGACGTACGATATTTTTGGTTTACAATGGGTTTCTCGGAACGTTACCCCATCATAAGTTGAGGAGCACCTGTAAATGCCCCCATTATCCCAATTTACATCTGTATCTTGAATAGAAACCTGTCTGTTGGTGGAATCCATTTCTTCAACAATGTGTACTGTTTCCTAACTTACTTGTGATTTCTTTACTAATGCATTATTCAAACCAAAAATGTTTGTGTCAAAGTAACCTCGCAACCAACATCTTCAAATAATATTTGGTAAAGATTTTGAATCATTAACAAGGGCAGGTAGCTGTGTTTTAGCCAGATGCACCATCTGTTATTGAGATTTGTCGAGTTAGGCCAAATTTTGAGATAAGGCAAAAGGAATAATGCACAGACCAATATACTCACCATTGGTGTCTTGTCCCTCTTCTGAAAGGTGAATTCCAGCTGCTGTCCCGATGGACCATTGCAGAGGATTATAGGCAAAATATTTTCTGGTGGAATTACATGACCTTAGAGATTTAAAGGAAAGTCAAATAATAAGAAAGCTTCACAACAAAAATTACATAATAATAAATTACACAATGCAGACCATATCATAAAAGTAGAACTGTAGCACTTTGTTGCACGCAAACTACTTATTGGAGATTTTGCAAGATTAAGCAGTTGTTGAAATGTTGGTTGACTCAGTTCCTCATCAAGTAACCCATTTGAGGAAGTGGACCCTGGCTCTTAGTAACATCAGCAAGAAGTCATATATGAAAAGGTGCTTATATTGACACACAAAATTACTTTGACGCAGCAGATTAGAGATTTCTCACAACTATTAAAGCAACTAAGAACTTCTGTTTTAGTTTCCGAACTCGCATCATCAAAGTAATAGGTCATGAGTGACCCGGATTCTAGGATGGCATCAAGCGCCTGATAGCAGGCAAAAACTAGCACTATAAATGAGGAAAGTTGTATTGGGGCTGGGTGAGACCACACCTGGAGTATTGTGTGCAATTTTGGTCACCTAATTTGAGGAAGGACGTTATTGTTATTGAGGGGGTGCAGTGTAGTTTCACCAGGTTAATTCCCAAGATGGCGGGACTGACATATGACATAAGAATGAGTCGACTGGGCTTGTATTCACTGGAATTTAGAAGGATGAGAGGTATCTTATTGAAACATATAAAATTCTTAAAGGATTGGACAGGCTAGATGCAGGAAAAATGTTCCCGATGTTGGGGGAGTCCAGAACCAGGGGTTACAATTTAAGAATAAGGGGTAGGCCATTTAGGACTGAGATGAGGAAAAACTTTTTCACCTAGAGAGTTGTGAATCTGTGGAATTCTCTGCCACAGAAGGCAATGGAGGCCAAATCACTGGATGTTTTCAAGACAGTTAGATTTAGCTCAGGGCTAAACGAATCAAGGGATATGGGGAGAAAGCAGGAACGGGATACTGATTTTAGATGATCAGTCATGCTGGCTCGAAGGGCCGAATGGCCTACTCCTACACCTATTTTTCTATGAAAGGAGATTCTTTCAAGGTCTAAAACACCATGAAATGGAAGCTCAAAGGGTCTGGGTGAAGAATCAGAGCATAAAGGCTCCTTCTCTGACACTGCTTCACCTCAGGATATCGGAGCCAGAATTTGTGTGAAGATCACTATTAAGAGTCTACTCAAATATTTTAAAGGACAATCAGGATGAAATATGAAATAGGATGAAACTTGAATAGTGGATCCTCGCATTCTCATCTCAATCTGAAAACAATGGTTTAACAGATAGAGGGCTATAGTCAATAAAACAAAATTATCAAAGGATTTTTTTGGATAATCATATGCAGCTTCTTTTAAATCTTTCACCTCAACACCCCAACTAAATGTATTGGCTGATTATAGTCATAAAATTATACAGCTCAGATGCAGACACTTCTGCATAACGTAACCATGCCGATGTGCACCTGCGCTGCTCCCTTTTGCCTGTGTTTTATTTGGCCCATCTTCCTCCAACCCTTTTCTATCCATGTACCTGTTCAAATGTCTTTTAGATATGGTAATTGCAGTCACCTCTACCACTTCGCTTGGCAGCTCATTCCATAAATCCACCACCGTCTGTGAAAAATTTGTCCTTCAGGTCCCTTTTAAATCTTTCCCCTCTCACCTTAAATCTATGCCCTCGAGGTTTAAATCTCCTACCCCTAGACTGACTACCCACCCTACCAACATCCTTCTTGATTTTATACTAGATTTCACACCTCACCCTCCTGGGAAAAAGTCCTAATCGATCTTCTTATAATTCAAGGCCTCCAGTTGAAGTAACATCTTTATGGATTTTTTTTGGCTTAATGACATTGTTCCTACAGCTAAGCGACCAGAACTGTGCGCAATACTCCAAGTGTCACCAACGACATACAGTTGTAACATGCCCTTGTAACGCCTGCACTTAATGCCCTTACCAACAAAGGCAACTGTGCAAAACGTCATCTTCACTACCCTGTCTATTAGTGGTGCCACTTTCAGGGAACAATGTAGACGACATATATTATCCTACTCTCAGTTCTCTTGGTCATCAAACAACAAACAAATTTGTGTGGCACAAAAAGAAATGAGTGAGGTTATCTGTTCACCACCATGCCTACCTTGAAGATTTTTTAATACTATTGCTGCAATGGAGCAGAGGTACAAAGATTATTCAACCAAAATACAGGATATACAGTTAATAATTCAAGTCAAAGAATTGAGAGAGAGAAAAATAAGTTAATTTTTTTTACGTCAGAAAAAGCGGGAGGGATCACTCACTCCCCTTCCCCCCATCAATTCTGCAACATAAATCTGTACCCACAGCAGTTTCCCCATAGTCACAAACAGCTCTCTTAAATTAGCTAAATTAAATCTTGAAAGTGTAGCAAAACTATGAATTGATAAATAAGAGCAATGTGTAACAACTATTACAAAGTTCTAGCCAATCAGCTTTTTCAGCAGCCCCTCGGGATTGACCTATACTCCAATTTTGTGGGCTCTCGGTTGACTGATGAGGCCAATGTGGGAAATGTGGACTTTTCTACGGATGGGGCAGGAGGGGTGGGCGGTTTGCCAAAGGTTGCACTCATACTGCTTACTGTGTCCTCCTGATGCACAGCTTCAGGATCTCAGTCACGACATAAATGGTTCTCTACTTTGAGCAGCCATGGGCCAGAGATTCCCTGGATATTCTAGCGATGTTGAACTTCAAGGCAACATTGAGCACATACTCAAGTGTGTTGTAAGAATCTGGTGTACAGCTCAGTCAGTCACCACTGTAGTGTTCAGAAAGAATGAAGTACATCAGCCACTATGGTTAGGTAATTATACTGGTTCATTTGAAATAATCAGACCTCATCAATTTTTAGTAATAAATTGCTGGACCAAAAAATGGAATACTGAGTTGTGAGATTATAAAGCCATGGACACAGTACAAGTTGAAGGGTGGATACCTGGTCAGCAAAGGATAAGATCCAGATGAACAGAGAAGGAATTGGCTGTAAAGGAGACTGTTTGTCTAGTTGGAATTTCACAAGCATGACAGACAGTGAGGATGGGGGGGGGGGGGGGGGGCAGGGTGTTTTAGAGGGGAAGACATTTTCTATTCCACCTTAAAGGCAAATTGTGGATATCTGGTAGGACAGTTAATCATAAGTAATGTTGGTATTCCCTTGTATGTTCATGTGCAATGAAATCAGTAGCTCCAATTTGAAGTAAAGGTGTACAAGATGCATGTCTCCCTCTTTCTCTCTCTCTCTGTTCACAAAGTGCACCACTACTCAGTTACCCAGTTGTTAAGGCAATGGCATGGCTCAGCCTGGACTTACCACAGGAAAACTCCGCCAGTCTGTCTGCAGAGACTCCAGAATTAAACAGAAGCTGGTCTTTGAAGTCTGCCACCTGCCAACAGGATTGGAAATGCTATAATTATGTGATAAGTACGAGATTTATTGGTTTTACTCCATTGCAATTGATTCACCCCACTTGACATCATTCCATGATACCTTAATATTGCACAACTACTCATTTCACTAACTCGTTTCCTCATACTACATCCAAGCTTGTTTTTATTAAATCATGCGTTCTGGCTTTATCTTCGCTATTCCTAATCTTTCCAGCCTGGATGATATTTAACATCACTGCTTTGACCCTTAGCATGGGATCAGTTATAAACACAGATAAATTCATTCCCAAATCAAAATATCAACATCCTTTCCAGTTAAATGCAGGGGATTCTTAAATGGAGCCCCTTGATGACATTATTGCTAAGTTTCCCTTTGACTATTCCCAGTATAAAATAAATGTAAATGATTGTTTCATGTGTGACTATGCGAACAAAAGTGGAATTTCATTTCCCAGGTGGTGTGAAACTGCTTATTGATACTGTTGTAAAAAATATAGGCTTGTATCCTTATTGTCTGAATGGACAACCTTCATTCAAGTCCAGAGTACTGTAGTCAACTACTTTAAAAATATTTCTCAGTCTTTGTGGAGATTAAAAAATATATAATTCTTAATATCCAGCCATGATGAAGGAACTACTGAAAACTAAACATACGAACATGTAAATGGTAATGCACAGGATGACTACACAGTTTTGGTAATGCACAGGATGACTACACAGAGCAAACATATGAGATGAAACCTATATGAAAGATTTTGTCATTATGGGTATCTGGTGCCTCCAATATTTGTGGCGACTTGTGGTAACTTCAGCAAGTAAAAAAATTACACTTTGGTGTTCAGTTCAAGAGCGACTGTAATTTTTAAAAGAAAAAACAAAAACAGACTGAAAGTGAGATAAAAGTAATAAGTATCAATTAACTATAGAAGATACAATAATCAATTAAAAAATATCAAGCAAATAGATTCACCCAATTAAAAATGTAAAACTGGACAATAGAGGGCAATTGAAGTGTTGAAAACATAACACGCCAGGAATTAAAGACATTGGGAGTAACCACATCTGCAGTATCTGTTTCAAGCAAATTCAGTTAGCGTTGCCGACCTGGAGTACCGTGCAACCACAGATGCTTCAAGCATCAGGAAAGGAAGGAATTAACTGCAAAATTAATTGGAGGGGTGGTTTGGTAATGGGCTGGATTGAGGGAGAGACCAGAGAAGGAAGATGTGACTGAGAGTCAGGAATGTGACGACGCGGGAGCCATAGCCATTGATCTCTGCTTGTTTGGATGCAAACAAAAATGGTAGGCAGGACTGGGAATATAAACATGCAATACCAGGTGAATCAAGGAGGAGGCTGCTTCAACGGAACATGATAAGTCACGAATGTTTAATTGTCATATATACCGCGATCAGAAAAATTAAATTCTTACTTGCTGCAGCTCCACAGGAACATTAACGCAACAACATAACAAATAAATATATAATTAATAATACAATAAATTGTCAGTAATACTAGGTAAAGGTATATTTATCAACCATACAGTCTATAGTGGATTGTTGCTGAGGAAGGGCTGTGGTTAGGGTTGTGCAGTGCTTCCTACCATGAAGCTAAATCTGTATCCAGTTAGCTGGTTCTCCTTGGATCCAATGCAATCTAACCTTCTATAGACAATAGACAATAGGTGCAGGAGTAGGCCATTCAGCTCTTCGAGCCAGCACCGCCATTCAATGCGATCATGGCTGATCACTCTCAATCAGTACCCCGTTCCTGCCTTCTCCCCATACCCCCTCACTCCGCTATCCTTAAGAGCTCTATCCAGCTCTCTCTTGAAAGCATCCAACGAACTGGCCTCCACTGCCTTCTGAGGCAGAGAATACCACACCTTCACCACTCTGACTGAAAAAGTTCTTCCTCATCTCCGTTCTAAATGGCCTACCCCTTATTCTTAAACTGTGGCCCCTTGTTCTGGACTCCACCAACATTGGGAACATGTTTCCTGCCTCTAATGTGTCCAATCCCCTAATTATCTTATATGTTTCAATAAGATCCCCCCTCATCCTTCTAGAGTAGCCAAACCTCTATAAACTAAGAGTGCACTACAGTCAAACCTGGCAATGGCCCAACTTGAAGTCAATGTGCACTCACACAAACACACACTTGTACAGAATTTCTGGCTAGTATTGATCAGGAGTAAGGATGTAGAGCGCTCATCCCCTCCTTAGTTGGAGCTGCAAAGAGTACATGTGATGAAGGAGGAAAATCGTTTGACTCAGTTCTCAGATGAAAATGAGAGCTGAGAATTAATCAGGGAGCTGACAAAATCTATCTAACCCAAAACATCCTCCATGTGGTGTCAGGAAGCCTTACCGGCTGCATTGTGCCTCCAGCGATGACCACTGCTCGACACTCTTTCACTACCTCAGCAAAATGTACGGCTGGATTAAGCAACAGGAACTTCAGGCTGCTCTGAGATACTGTACCTGGAGGATGAAAGATCGAGTTTGAGATCAACCTCAGCTTAAAACCACACTGCATCAAATCAGTTTTGCTCAACCAAACTTGTCATTTAGTTCTGTAGAACCATTCACAGCTAAGGCGGCAACTTGCCTTTTATTTTAGATGCAGATAGACAGAGGGAGCTAATATTTAAACTTTTCTCACCACTGAGGGGAGCCCTAAACATGGAAAATTGGGACACCAATACTTGAAGAACAACCAAACAAATCATCGATGAGAAATGATTTAAGTCAAAATGTCGATGGGCTGATTGTAAGTATGCAGACAACAAAAATTAAGTGGAGTTGCAGACAGTGATGAGGGCCGTCAAAGGATACAAGATATGGGTCAGTTACATACAAGGACAATGAAATGACATATGGAGTTTATTGCAGGCAAGTTTGACATGTTGCAGTTTGGGAGGTCAAATGTAAGGGGAAAGTATACAGTTGATGACAGCATCTTTCATCCGTTGCAACAATTATTGTTATACAGAGGGATATTGGGGCTCGAGTTCACAGTTCCCTCAAATTCCCCAAATAAAAAGATAGATTAATGAAGAAGGCATTTGGTATGCTTGCCCTCATTGGTCAAAGCATTGAGTATAAGAATCAATAGGATCCGTTACGTTTATAAAAGTTTGGTTAGGTCGCATTTGGAGTATTATGCACAATTCTGGTCCCCCCCCCCCCCCTTTATTACAGAAACAATGTGGAGGTTTTAGAGAGGGTGCCAAAGAGGCCACCCCCTCCACAGGTACCTTCCTTGCAACCGCAAGGGATGCAACACCTGTCTCTATACCTCCTCCCTCAACTCTGTCCAGGTACCCCGACAGTCCGTTCAGGTTAGGCAGAGGTTCAATTGCACCTCCTCCAACCTTATCTACTGTATCTGTTGATCAAGGTGTGGACTCGTACATCGGCGATACCAAACGTAGACTGGGCGATCGTTTCGCTGAACACCTTCACTCAGTCTGCCTGGACCTACCTGATCTTCCGGTTGCGAAACACTTTAATTCCCCTTCCCACACTGACCTTTCTGTCCTAGGACTCCTCCATTGTCAAGTGAGGCCAAATGCAAATTGGAGGGACAATACCTCATATTTTGCTTGGACAGCTTACAACCCAGTGGTATATTAATTTCTCTAACCTCAAGTAACCCTTGTATTTCCTTTCTCCATCCTTCCCCCGTCCAAGTCGTACCAGCTTCAGTCATCTGGTTGAGTCTCATTGTCTGTACTCATTCTCACCCAGCACACAGCTTACTATGGCCTGTTTCCTTTATCATCGTTATTGTATTGCATATCTTTCATTTTTGTTCTCAATCTCTTTACATCACCATTTATATCTCTCATTTCCCTTTCCCCAGACTCTCAGTCTGAAGAGGGCCTCAACCCAAAATGTCACCTTCCCGGTGAGTTACTCCAGCTTTTTGTGTCTATCTTCACCAGGATTAGAAGTTATTAGCGATAAGGAGAGATTGGACGAACTTCAATTGTTTTCTCTGGAGTATAGGAGGCTGAGGATAGACCAAATAGAAATTTATAAATTGAGGGATAGATGGGGTAGATAATCAGAACTTTTTTTCCAGAATGAATATGTGGGGAATGGAGGGATGTGGATCATGTACAGGCAGAAGGGATTAGTCAAGTCAAGTCAATTTTATTTGTACAGCACATTTAAAAACAACCCATGTTGACCAAAGTGCTGTACATCAGTTCAGGTACTAAAAACGAACATACAATGGCACACAAACATAACAGCACATAAACAGTTCACAGCGCCCCCTCAGAGGGCCTAAAACGCTAGGGAGTAGAAATAGGTTTTGAGCCTGGACTTAAAGGAGTCAATGGAGGGGGCAGTTCTGATGGGGAGAGGGATGCTGTTCCACAGTCTAGGAGCTGCAACCGCAAAAGTGCGGTCACCCCTGAGCTTAAGCCTAGACCGCGGGATAGTCAGTAGCCCCAAGTCGGTCGACCTGAGGGACCTGGAGATAGAGTGGTGGGTTAGAAGATTTTTGATATGGGGGGGGGGGGGGCAAGTCCGTTTAGGGCTTTGTATGTGAATAGGAGGAGCTTGAAGTTGATTCTGTACTGTACTGGGAGCCAGTTTAATTAGTTTAATTTGGCATGGTGTTTGTCAGACATTGTGGCCCGAAGGACCTGTTCCGGTGCTGTACTGCTCTCGGTTCTTAAGTTCAATAATGTGCAAGCTTAGAACATCCTCAATCAGAAGGCATGGTCATTGGTTACCTTCTCATTCACATCTCTATGATCCACAGATGGCATCAGATGGAATCCTCAGTGCATAGAGTTAACTCTGAGTTTGGTCACAATATAGAGCACGACCATTGGTTTCAGATATACTCTTGGAGTTGCAAAAATAAACAGAAAATTATTGTTCATAATTGAGATGGGGTAAGCCTCTCCAGGAACACATACATCAAGACATTGAAGGAGGTGGGACCCTGTAGTGGTATAATCTGCCAGCAGCAACTGCCTGATCTCAGCTGCAGAAGACCAGCAACTGTGCAACTTTTAAGCTGCCAAGCAAGACCAACACCTTCAAACAAATATCCAATTTGTGTATTTCTTTTAAGCATCTTTCACAACCTCAAAATGGTACAAAGTGCTTCACAACCAATTGACTACTTTTAAAATGCAGTAGCTGTCAGAATGTATGAAATGTTGTTGTCAATTTGTGCACAATGCCAAAATGAACAATCAGCCAATCTGTTTAGCTATTGGTTCAATTGTGACAATTAGCCACATCATCAGGGATAGGTATAATGGGAATTTTACCGAAAACTGCATTTACTGGCAACCTGAAATAAAGGATGAGCCCCAGTTTAATATCTCATCCGAGAGCAGGAACCTCAAACAGCAGGTGCCAATCCCCAGGTGAGAACAGTTAACCAGGCAAGACTTTACACATTCCACCCAGCAGTCCATGATCTTCAGCATTTTAATGATAAGAGCTTTGATATAGAGAAAACATAGCACAAATAGAGAAGCTTTTAGAGTCAAGTTAAACTTCTCTCCCTTGGCATTACTTTGAATCCAAGAATGATGTGGTTCCATTCCAGTTCTGAGAGTGTTTAAGTGACTGATGAGGCTGATATGTAATTACTGAATTTTGCCATAGGTGGTGCAGGATGCCCGAAACAATGGCAGGAGGATAGTTAAGATTATGATGCACACCTTCCACTGTTTATGTTGGGTTCCTATTGTATTGTTAGGGTTTTCAGTGTCATCCCATCTGCCCCATCTGCACTCCATGCACTCAGGGAAAGTTTGAGGACATCCATGATTCTGTCCCCGGGCACATGAACAATATGGGCTGGCCAAAGGATTCGACTGAGTATAACTAGGACCCCAGTGTTGGGGATGTTGGGCTGAGAGTATGCTGATGCTGGGTTGCTATACCCATGAGTGGGTTTGGAGAATTTTGTTGAGGCAACATGGCTGGTGTCTCTCCAGTGTATTGAGGTGCCTGCTGTAAAAAGTCAAAAGCATAGATCACTTGGGATTGAGAAACCATTGTTTTTTTGCTGGTCTGAGGTCTTTTAAAGCAGCTTTAGTAATACCATTATAACCTACTGGAATGAATGAATATCAACAAACAAAGGACTATATGGTGCTTCCATAAGGAACAACAGAAAATATGAGGAAAATATTTGCGCAGAAGATTGATTGCACAGATAATTTAAGAACATTATGACCGTTAAGTTGCAATAGGAATAGGGTGGCACAGTAGAGCTGCTAATAGAGGTGCTGCCTCAACTCCAGCGATTCGGTGGCAATCCTGACCTGGATGCTATCTGTGTGGAGTCTGCATGTTCTTCTTGTGACTGCATAAGTTTCCTCTGGCTGCTCTGGTTTTCTCCCACATCCCAAAGATGTGTGGATTGGTAGGTTAATTGGCCGCTGTAAATTGACCCTTTGAGGTAGAATCTGAGGCTAGTTAATGTAAATGTGACAAGAATAGTTTACAGAGAAAATCAGTGAGGAATGAGATTATGCTATGAGCAGGCATAGGTTCAATGGGCTGAAATGGTCTTTTTATGATGCAAGGAAATATGGACAAATAGAGCATGATTTTAAGGAAGGAGGAAAGTAGATTGGGACGACTGAGTAAGAGGTGGTGGAAGAGGATGGGCAATGCAATAAGCTCCTAGGGGGTACAAATGGTGAAGAGGCAGTCAAAGGCTGAGCCAGGAGTTGAAGTGGAGCAATTTGAAAGAAATTAACCGAACTACAAACAATCGATATAATTTAGATTTTCTTACCAAATAAACTAAACTTAAAAGATCTGGTTTGCCTGCACGGGTTTGTCTGTTCCTACCTTGTCTCTGAATGACCATTCTCCCATCTTTGTTGGCACTTGTGAGGGCAATGAGAAACCCCTCAATGTGCATCATCGGCGATGCCATAATAGGTTGTTCCTTGTCCACTGCCTCTTCCTGCTCATGGAGTTTAACTGAAAAATAAGCAAAACAAAAACAGGTTATAAAATATGCAACCTAAAACTTCAGGCAGAAAACTTCTATAAATGTATCAAAACATCTTATAAATCGCCACACAAATCTCAACACTTACCTTTTACATAATTTTACGTTTCACCCATGTTTGCTCAAATCACATATAGTACGTGGTGTTTGATTGGTGGACATTTCTGTATGCTTATCTCACAGATATCCTGAGGCAGCTTTATTGGCCTAATAGGTGTGAGATAAGGATAGAAGAGGTGCGAATTGTGAAGCCAGAGGAAAGGAATATAGGTGGGAGAAATTGGTGCAAATTTCTTCGCCACAATCCGTCTGAAGAAGGTTCCCGACCCAAAACATTACCTGTTCATGTTCTCAGCGGGTCAGGCAGCATCTCTGGAAAACACAGACAGGCGACGTTTCTGGTCAGGACCCATCCGCAGTCTGAATGTTATCCATCCATGTTCTCCAGAGATGCTGCCTGACCCACTCTGTGACCTTTTAAAAATATGTGGGATTGGAGTCACACTTTGCCTAGCCCCGCCCCTCTTCTAGCTTTGGTTTTCTCTCCCTTCCCCCCACCACGATCAGTCTGAAGAAGGTCCCGACCCAAAACATCACCTATTCCTTCCATCCAGAGATGATGCTGCCTATCCTGCTGACTTACTCCTGCATTTTGTATCTATCTTTGCTTTAACAGAATTTACTTTCACCCAACTACAAAAATTCACAAAAGCATCTATTGGTAAATTATGAACTGCAAATGATATCAAATCAAATTTAATTTACAAACGGCTCATGTGTCTCATGCAACATATCTCAAATATCCTGCAATTTTGAATTAATTTTGTAGGTAAAGGTTCCACACGATCCTCTTTTGAAATCTTTTTCAAAAGCTGCATGTAGAATATCCTAGGAATGAATCAGCTTCAGAACTTGAGCAAATTTACAGGACAGCTACAGATCACTAGCACAAAGAACAGTCCCCATCACAACCTCAGAATTAGATACTGACCTAGTCCACTTGATTTGTCATTAAGACCCTGAATAAAATTCCCAAGAGCAGATGTATTGGATACTTTCTGATTTTGTGCATTGAATGGTTTTGAGACCAAATCCTGGTACTTCTCCACAAACCCAAGCAGCTGTGGAATGAAGGGAGCCAGTTAAAAATCTGTGATGCAAACAATGTCACACACAATTAAATATTGGCAATTAAGAAACACCGATTTCAGAATGAACACCCATCATAATCTCAGTAAAACTTTAAAGCCTCTAAATCACACGATTAAAAAAATACTTACCTCTAACCTGTGTTGAATTTGAGCACATTTCCTATGAAATGACTGCTAGGACTTTTCATCTATTCAGATAAGCATGAGGTGAAACATTTCAGGAAGTCAAACAAAGGCAGGATCTTCATAGTAGGGCTCTGGGGGCATTGTACAGCGGAGGAATCTAGAAGTAGAACTACATAGTTTCCCGAAAGTGGTGTTACTGGGTGGTGAAGGAAGCTATTGGTACATTGTCCTTCATCAGAAAATGGAATTGAGTAAAGAAGTAGGAACATTATGTTACAGATACACAAGACATCGGTAATGCCGCACAAGTATTGTGTTCCGTTTTGATCACCTTGTCGTAGGAAAGATATCACTAAACAGAAAGAATGCAGAGAAGATTTATGAGGATGTTGCTCAGGCCCTCGTAAGGGAAGGTGTTGGACAGTCCAAGACTTTATTCTTTGGAGCACAGGGTGCTGAGAGGTGATCATATAGATGGGTAGAAAAATTATGAGTGGGGTGGAGTAAATGCAACTTTCTTTTGCCCAGGGCAGGAGAATCAAGAAACAGAGGGCATAGGTTTATGGTGAGAGGGCAAAGATTTAGGAACATGCGGGGCAACTTTTTCGCACAGAGGGCAGTGGGTCGATGGAACAAATTGTCAGAGGAACTAGTTGAGGCAGGTACCATAACGATATTCAAAACACATTTAGACAGGTACATGGTTAGGATAGGTTTCGAGGGATATGGCTCAAATGCTGGTAAATGGGACTAGCTTAGATGGGGCATCATGATTTGCATAGACTAGTTGAGCAAAAGGGCCTTTTTTCTCTGTTGCATGACTCCACGACTGAATGTGGGCAAGGGTGAGTGATTTGGTACATTTGAACAAAGGTTAGTTACAGGGCAAAATTCCCTCAATACTGTTGCATTGAATATCCATTGGACAGACCATCATATCTCTAGAATGCATAACTCCTTCACTCCTTTATTCAAACAACTCTCCCTATTCCTAACCAAAGCAGATATCCCACCACATCAGTATATTTGTCATATTGACAGCTCCCGTACTAAGGTGCCAAGGAGATTGCCAATATTGCATCATGTTGGGAGTCTTTCTAGACAAGCTCTAGTTAATTAGAAACGGAATTACATGACGTGCACACAGTTGACTAAGATGAGTTATCTATCCCATGTTGAAATTAAGACCGTAGAAGCAGAAAGCATGCAGTTCCACCTATACCGTAGCAAGAACAGACTTCTAACTCTATTGGCATTAACAAGCTCTCACCTTTTGACTGAGCAGACTCTTTGCAAAATAACGTTGTACCTGTAATATAAAAAAACCCAGCAAACTGAATACATCAAGAGGTATTTCACATCCATGCCAGTGGTACTGAGATTAGAGGTAGGACATGATTACTACTGGGATCCCAATTACATCCATCAGTAATTGACGCAGCTGCGGCTTGCCTGCAGTCCTTCTGTCTTTTGTGTTTTTTGTTGTTTTTGTCTGAATTGTAGTTTTAATATGGTGTAGGGTTTGTATGTTATGTTTGGGGGGGGGGGGGGGCGGGGGCGGGAGGGAACGGGAACTGTAAAATTCTCTCTCCCGAACGGAGACGCGCCCTTTGTTTCTGTGTCGTGTCTACCATCGGCCATGCACCTGGGACCACCTGGGGCTCTGGTTCGCAGAGCCCACGGCCCGGACTCACCACCTGCGGCGCTGGCCGCCTTCGGATGCTACGAGAGCGGCTGCGATTCGTCTCCGGAGGCTCCGGCGCGGGCCGCGTGGACGTCGGAAGCTCGCAGCCCCCTGGGTGGGGGCCGACATCGGGAGCTCCAGCAGCGGCAGCGTCTTCGCCCGCCTCGAATCGCGGGGCTTGGGTCGGCCCGCCGCGGACCTTTCACCGTCCGGCGCGGCCTGGAATAGGCCGCGGGATTTTCACCGCCCAGCGGGGGCTTCAATGTCGGGAGCCCCGACCGCCCCGACAACAGCCTGACCGCGGGACAAGACGGCAGGGGAAGAGAAAAGACATTGTGGCCTTCCATCACAGTGAGGAGGGACTGGAGGAGACTCACTGTGATGGATGTTTCTTTTGGGTTGGTGTTAGTTTGTGATTGTATGTTATTGCATTTTTATTGATTATTCTTATTGGTCTTATTGTTCAACTGCGGGTAATGTTTCATTTCACTACACATTTATGTGTATGTGACAAATAAACGACTATTGACTATTGACAGTAGATTGTCAATCAAAAAACTTTGCTTCTCTGAAGAGATTAACAATTTACAATGACAGTATATTTAAACAAAAAGGCTATTCAACCGATCGTACCCATAGCAACTCACCCTGAACGCTCACATTCTACTGATCTTTCCTCAGTCTTACAATGTTATTTATCAAAGCTGTAGCTTGTGTACTACATAGATTAGCTGTCATTTCAAAAAATGCTGGATTTATAAATGGAACAATCATGCAGCCTTTGAGAGTGGAGCGCTCCAGGTAATATAGTCTTGTTCTAGAATAGGAGAAGAATTCAATTTACAAATGTTCTAAAGGTTGGAAAATAAAACACTGACTGATTCACCCAGTCCATGCCAAGCAGATGTGTAGGAAAGAACTGCAGATGCTGGTTTAAACTGAAGGTAGACACAAAATGCTGGAGTAACTCAGTGGGACAGGCAGCATCTCTGGAGTGAAGGAACAGGCGATCTTTTTGGGTCGAGACTGAAGAAGGGTCTTGACCCGAAACGTCACCCATTCCTTCTCTCTAGAGATGCTGCCTGTCCCGCTGAGTTACTCCAGCATTTTGTGTCTACCATGCCAAGCAGAAACCGAGGAGTTTTATACTGCTGTCCTTTCAGGGTTTGAGATGGCACTTCAGGAGATCAAGACAAGGAGATTTACCGGCACCTTGCACTGCAATGCACAAGGTGCGGAAAGCCCCAGGTTCATTCATAGCAAAGGTTGGCCAATCTCAGCTCGGGCCAACATTTGAAATGAGTCTTACCATCAGAGGTAGATGGGTTGTGGAGTGGGGGTGGGCTGGGGAACACGCACAAGGGCTTCTCACTGTACATCAATGCTACTTACTTTGAATAAGTTGATGTTGTCAAATTGGGCACGAAAAAGGAAATCATTGATAGATTGTAGCTCAGTGCCTTAAGTAGTGAGAAAAGCAGAATGAAATTGAGACACTTTTAATAAACAAAAATCAGAGTAACCACATAGACTGTCACATATGCAAGGGCTTAGAAATATCACTAAAGGTAAGCTGACTGTTCTGACTATAAACTTAAACTCCACATTGATAAGAAATTGGCTAAATTCTGAAAGCATATGGTCACATCCATTCCTGCTCCACATGTGCTGACGCACTTGTGTAATAAAATTTAGTCCTAGAATTGAATTTCATATTTCTCCATGACAATAGAGGATATTCAATCCATCAAATCTATGACAGTTCGCAGAGCATTCCCATTCCCCCAGTAATTTTCTCTGTAAATTGCCATTTATAGTGCTTTGGGTGTGAATTTCACACCTTCACTTCACTATGACAAAGTTATTTTCCTCCAGACGATTCAATTTCACCATTTGATATTCCATGCTCTGTATTCTCTCACCAGAGTAACCATTTCATCCATTCCATGGAATCCTTTCATCATTTTCAAGGACACGTACTTCACCCTCAGATAATGCCAGACAGAGTTTCTCACTCTCCAATGAATTACCTCGATCTTTAAAACACATTGCTTGCAGTGCAAACCAAGCCATGACAATTAAACTCATGGCAGAGCATTCCTCATTTACAAGTGCACCAAACAGTAAAAATATATATTGGTGGGTATGTGTGAAAATCTACTGAGAAGTTATTTTTATCTCATTTCAATAGGCTCCATAACTAACAGTATATATACAACATTCAAATCATTGGATTACTGAATGGGGAATAGTTTTGTTATTATGCTTAAACTAAACTGCACAGAACATTCCAAAAATTCTGACATCATCGGTCACTTACCTCCCTGAAAAATCTTCTGCATGTTGGGATTTTGTCCAACCTTTCCTGGTTAATCATAAAATAGGAAGTTACTGAAAAGGATCAAGCACACGGAGAATTCATTAAAAATGAACTATAAAAGGCAGGAACCCAATGTTTCAGTGGGGAAAACTGCTGGGTTCAACCCTGACGTTGGCTGAAGGAATCCTCTCCCTGCTGGGTGAGAAACACAAATAGTTTTTGACAGCTTCTATCCATTCTGTCTGATGTTAAGAACAGATTTTGGGTCTGACGCATCTTCAGATGAAAGGACCAAATGCATGGAAGACAAGAGATCTGTGGCGAACAGTTTGTGGTCCATTAGCCACATCCAGTCTGTCCGAAATTTCTGTCTGACCTGCCTCTAAATTCCAAATTAACTCCAAATGCTGAACAAAGTTCCAAAATGTGTCAAATCTATTCTGAGGATTAGGATGCCGCTGGCCAGGCACATTCATCACCAAGTCACTAAAGGACATTCTGGAAGAGAAACTTTTGGTGAACCCGTTCCAACAAAAAGATTGTTTGCAGTCATTTTCTGTTGCAACCAGAAAGTTAACTGCCGTCCTGAAAACAGTGTTGAAAATAGTGCCATTTTAATTTTGTGACCCAAATTGCTGGTCCCATTGCTGCTAGACTGTTAAATCCCCATTGGCACATTGCCACTCATCAGTAATGAAGCTGGCTTACTCGTGCAATAACGTTCAGTTTAAGTTAGAGAAAACAATTGCCCTATGGCAAATGTGTTCACATAGCTACTTTCTGCACAAAGACATGGGCCTACAGGTAAAGCTATTAAAGGTTGCACAATGCAGAAAAGCAAAATTGAGTTACAGATAAAACACAGTATAACTATCAAGGGCAGGACAGTTCCAGTCCAAAACATGGATGAAAGGGGCCAGTGGAACTCGGAACAGTATAACACAGGATGCCAATCTCAACTAATGCCATGTACTGCACATCGACCTACATAGACATCATCTATATCTATTTTCCCTGCCTGTCACCTTTATCTCCAAATGCCTCTTCATTGTTGCTATTGTATCTACTTTCACCACCAAGTTTCCAAGCACCTAAAACTCTATATAACCAAACTTGCCTCACAAATATCTTTTAAACGTCCCCTCTCTCATCTTAGACCTATGCCCTCTGCTACTTGTCATTTCCACCCAGGGAAAAATACTACTTATCCTATCAATTCAATTTTATGCACTTCCTTGAATTGTCCCTTCAACCTTACACACTCTAGAGAACACAATCCAAGTTTGTTCAATCTCTCCTTATAGCTAATATACACTAGTCCAGGTGAACCTTTTCTGCTACCTCTCCAAAATCTCCACATCCTTTTGATAGTATGGTGATCAGAACTGAGCACAATACTCCAAATGTGGCTTGCCATGCCAACCTTTATACTTAATGCTCCAACCGACAAAGGCAACGATCTGGTCTGTACCACCCTCTCCACTTGCATCTATGGACTTCATCCAAGATCCCTCTGAAGATCAAAGCTCCCAAGGGACCTGCCTTTTGTTGCAATCTTTCCTTGTGCATTTGACCTTCCAAAATGCATTAACTCACTTGTTTGGATCGAACTCCATCTGCCATTTCTCTGCCCAAGTTTCTAACTGATCTGTATTCCATTGTATCCCTGGGCAACCTCCCTCCTCGATCCACAATTCCATCGATTTTTATGTCATCAGTAAATTTGTATTATTTCAATAATTAAAACACAATTTAATTTGCAAAACAATGCCATTTTAAAATCAATGACAAGATTTCAACTGGATCAAGAAATCCGATTGTTATTGAGTCTCTATGACAGAAGGGGATTTAAAAATCTTTCTAAGCAAGTTAATTTATCAAATCTGTAATTCCTAACAAGAACTAAGAACAAGAAAACCATCACCTTGAACATAATGTAGGCAATTAATCTCTGATAATTGTGTCTTCATATACAAAATTAAAAATGATCATATCTGACTTTATTTGGTCAAAAATAAAAGTTCATGTGAGTAGGCTTTGGTATTGATTTTGAATGGCCATCTGATCTGACGTTGCACAAAATAGTGCAGGACCATAAAAGTTATCAATGCACCCAAGTTTGATATGTTGGTAATCCGAAATAATCATATTTGTAATTAAATGCTTAACCCCACCCATCTACAATACACAATTGCTGATAAGAAATTTTAAATCAAAGCATAAACAATAAAACCTTACCTCCTAAAACCTGAAGTAAATTAACGAGGATATAAAGGATCTGTTTGACGTACATCAGGTTTTTTGCTTTTAGTCTGCTTCTGTGTATCAAAAGAAAAAGCATTTTGATGTCAAGATTATCTGAAGAAGGGTCTCGACCCGAAATGTCACCCATTCCTTCTCTCCTGAGATGCTGCCTGACCCGATGAGTTACTCCAGCATTTTGTGATACCTCAAGATTATAAGATTATTTTAATACCAGACCGTCTGCAAAGGTAAGGACTAATTTTATTCAATACAATATTATCATGGTCTGTAAAATCAAGTACATAAAGGAGATAAGAAACCAAGACGTAGAAGTAGTAGTAAGCTATCCCAACCTTTAAACCTACTCATGCCATTCATTCAATATCATAGGTGTTTTTAATACCTCAGTACCTTTTTCTATCACTTTTCCCTCATCTCTCAATTGCCTGAGTGTACCTACTCTGTAATTGGAAGAAGGGCATGAGGGAGCGGTCCAAACGGTATGAAGCCCCTTTCCCCTACTGTGGATAAATGTAGATCAGAGCAAACTGGACTCTAAATCTGGCAACAATAAAGGGTGTCAAAACACTTTCTTGAGGAAATAAAGACAAAATCTGGACTGGACAAGTTATGTAGATACTGGAAAATGGGTGTAACATCAATCAAACATACCACAGGTGCAGTCGAATGGCTGAGTGAAAGAAACAAGTAAAAAGAGTGTATTGATGTTTATGCATTTTAAACCTCTTCCAGTGAGCAGCTTATAGGAGCGGCAGGATTCAGTCGATTAATGGTCCAACAGCCATAATGCAATTGCCCCTTCATGCCTTCTACTAGGTTCGTCCAAAGTAGTTTTATGGATGTTCACAAACCGTACATGCAAGGGTTGAATCCACTCCCACTGGATACAAATAACTTGTTGGATATCAACTGAGAATTCAGATCTGGAACTCCCAGTACACATTCACCACACGTGTTTGGAGAAGGCTTGAATCCTGCCCCTCAGACAGAAACCACTGAATCAAAGGCTCATTGGCCACATAGATCTTGACACCAGGACTTGATCCCTTAGTCAAGATCAAAGATTGGGAAACAAGCCAGAGCATTCTACGTTTGGCAAGTATAAAGGTTCAAGCCAATATCCAAATTAACTCTTGCTGAATGAAAGGTTGTTTTTAGTTTTAAATTGGAACATTTTGTTCCCGCACGTTTGTTTCCAGGATTTGATCCCACAGGCATAGGCCACCACCCAGCGATTCTCTTGAGTAACCATTCCTTTAGCAGAAGCCTTAGAACAAGATCAATGGCCTATTTCATTTCAACAGCATCACACAAAGCCCATTCCTGTCGTTCCCTTCCAACACCCATACAGGGCACAAGAGTCATGAACCACAGATAGATTGATTGTGTAGTTCCTGCCTAACAGCGATGGTCATCTAATATAGCTAAGACCAGAGATCAAACCTGGGGCGGTCATAGCATGGCTGACTCCACCATATTATACAATTAAGTGAACATTCACTGATCCTGTTCACAATGGAGAAGACGGAACGACGATTTGCAAAAAGAGAATGAGGCCTCACCTGTAACGCTCCAGGTACTGAGAGAGTTGGGAGTGAGCACAGCACAACTGGGAAAAGAAAGACATAACAAACCATGAAGGGACTCACTTTGCCCAACTTATGTCAAAGAGGTGTCTGCATTACACTCACATTGACTCAAATCCTTCTCTGCAGCTTGTTTACATATCAACCTATCACTGCCTTAAAATGTGAGATTCTGCTTTCATCATTCTTTAAGGAAGAGAATTCCAAAGATTCATCTGAGAGATAAAGTTGTCTCATCTCTGTCTTAAGTAGGCAATTCCTGCCTTATAAACAGTTCTAGAATCTTCCATTAGAGGAAACATTCTCTCCACATCCACCCTGTCAAAACCCTTCAAAACATCATGCTTGATTTAAGTCCCCTCTGACTTTTCCAAGCTTCAGCAGTTACTAGGAGGCTATCACCATCTCCTTCAAGACACTTAGGGATGGGCATTAAATGCTAGCATTGGCAGCTGTGCCCATCTCTAAAATTATTCAGTTATGATGCGACGACTTATCTCCATTGATGCTATCTATGGACAGTGATACTCTGAACTTGCTTCTTCATATATGCCCTTCCTCATCAGTGGGTTAAAACTGTTGACTTCACTCACTTTGCATGTTTAACAAACATTTAAACCTGAGCACACTTTTTATAATCATCACTGGCAGCCTCCTTACAGAAACTAATGCTTCCCTTCTCTTCTACCCTAACGTCTGACTGAGCCCACAAAACAATTGGAACACAAGCAACAAATGATATTTGTTTCAGAGGAGATTTAGTATAGAAGAATCTCTAAATCACAACTCGCTGAAGAAGCTGCCAGAGGAAGTGGTTGAAACGGTTACAATAACAACATTTAACAGACAATTGGACAGGTACATGAATAGGAAACGTTTAAAGGGATACGAGTCAAACATTTGACACTACCGTAGATGGGCCTCCTGATCAGCATGAACGAGTTGGGCCAAAGGGCCTGTTTCTGTGCTGCATGATGCTATCACTAAGAAGCAGAATATTACACTTTCTAAAAAGAAGTATTTGTAATTAGGAAGGAGTTTTAAAAGGCGTGACAACAGCGTTAAAGACAATTGGTCTATAAAGATATGGGAGACAAACTGAGATTAGACGGGACGAGATGCTAAGAAGTATTGGCAGTTTAAAAAAAATGTGGATTAGAAAGTAGGAAGATGAAAAAGCATGGGGTGTGAACAAAGGGTGAAATCAGACATTAGAAGGCATGGGTAGACCATGAATGCAGTCTTAGATTGGATAGCACAGATTTTGTAAATCAAGGCGACTGTATTTTGTTTTGTAATACTTTTGGATATCCATTTTTAAACAGTAATGTGTCAGTATCCACAACCTGATTCACACAAACTCACAGAACATATAAAATGGATGCAGTTCATTCATCTCATCGTGCCTGCTCTGCCATTTAATAAAACCAGGCTGATCTTTAACCTTTGCACCACCTTCCTCAAAAAATCTTTCAATCCCCTCATTATCTAAACATCTACTAATCTTTAATACATGTTTACTTTCTCCACAGCTCTACTGGGTAGTGATTTCTCACTCTCTCACTTCTCATCAAAAGTCATGCAGCCACCCATTTTAGTATCATCTGGAGCAAACACTCCAGATATCTCAGCAA
The DNA here is from genome assembly GCF_053455715.1 of Rhinoraja longicauda. Classification (NCBI taxonomy): domain Eukaryota; kingdom Metazoa; phylum Chordata; class Chondrichthyes; order Rajiformes; family Arhynchobatidae; genus Rhinoraja; species Rhinoraja longicauda. The sequence continues at coordinate 16,823,734 of NC_135972.1, read as the reverse complement.
TGCTCATGTTTGGCCAATAGGTGCTGCTCATGGTTCGACAGTGCACTCTGACCTTACATTTAAGAGCCATGTGCACATCTTGTCCTTAAGGGTAATGCTCCTTCAATGAAAATATAGCAGATAAAATTCCAGGTTAATATCTAAGGTCTGTTCTAAATTAGTTGGTCTCAGCCTGGACTAGCCAAGTTTTTCATTTGGACCACATAATCGGGAAATTGCAAAGATACTCAAAAGATAAAAACATTTGCAGAGGTAAGGGGAAAAGTAGTGGATAGGACTAATTAGATGGCTAGTCAGGAATGGTGAATTGGGTGAAAAGATCCTGTGCTGTATCATTCCATTATTATCGTGAATACCCACCTGTGATCCAGTCACCTTGTAGCTGTGAATGGCAGTGATGGTATCAATCAGGTTGTGCGCTTCATCAATCACCAGCACCTGCCCCTTCAGTTTAATGCCGGATGCCCGCCTGGTCGAGCTGTGTAGCAGCGTTTGATACGGCATCACCACCAGCTGTCACAAGTAAAGCAAGACAATGCTTATTCCTCTTAGTGTCAACTAAATGCCTGCCTCCAAATCACATGCTATCCAATAATCATTTTGCATCCTCATAAAACCCACAGAAACAAAGCTTTACTGTGCTGTATCCACTGTTGAACCACCTTCAACCTCATCTACTGTATCCACTGTTCCAGGTCTGGAGTCCTTTATATCGGTGAGACCAAGCGCAGACTTGGTGATCGTTTCGCTGAACACCTCTGCTCAAACGGTCTAAACCTATCTGAACTTCCAGTTGCCAAACACTTTAACTCCGCCTTTCTGTCCTGGGCCTCCTCCATTGTCAGAGTGAGGCCCAATGCAAATTGGAGGAACAGCACCTCGTATTTTGCTTGGGCAGCTTACATCCCAGCAGTATGAATATTGACTCATCTAACCAAGTAACTCTTGCTTTCCCTCTCTCTCCATCCTCCCCCTTCCCAGTTCCCCGACCAGTCTGACTGTCCCTGATTACATTTCATCTGTTTGCATTGTTGACACCTTCTTCTAGCTCACAATGATCTATTCTACATTGTCCTTGATCTCCACCCCTTTGATGTCTCACTCTCACACCTTCCACTTCCATATCTCTGTATCTCCCAAATATCAATCTGAACGGTCTCGACCCAAAACATCACCCTTTCCTTCTCTCCATAGATGCTGCCTGTCCCGCTGAGTTACTCCAGCATTTTGTGTCTATTTTCGGTTAAAACAAGCATCTGCAGCTGCTTCCTACACAGGATTGACCCCAGCCTTCACCAGATTCATCTCCTGCAGATAAACAATAGACAATAGATGTAGGAGGAGGCCATTCGGCCCTTCGAGCCAGCACTGCCATTCAATGTGATCATGGCTGATCATTCTCAATCAGTACCCCGTTCCTACCTTCTCCCCATACCCCCTGACTCCGCTATCCTTAAGAGCTCTATCTAGCTCTCTCTTGAATGCATTCAGAGAATTGGCCTGCACTGCCTTCTGAGGAAGAGAATTCCACAGATTCACAACTCTCTGTCTGAAAATGTTTTTCCTCATCTCCGTTCTAAATGGCCTACCCCTTATTCTTAAACTGTGGCCCCTTGTTCTGGACTCTCCCAACATTGGGAACATGTTTCCTGCCTCTAATGTGTCCAATCCCCTAATTATCTTATATGTTTCAATAAGATCCCCCCTCATCCTTCTAAATTCCAGTGTATACAAGCCCAATCGCTCCAGCCTTTCAACATACGACAGTCCCGCCATTCCGGGAATTAACCTAGTGAACCTACGCTGCACGCCCTCCATAGCAAGAATATCCTTCCTCAAATTTGGAGACCAAAACTGCACACAGTACTCCAGGTGCGGTCTCACCAGGGCCCGGTACAACTGTAGAAGGACCTCTTTGCTCCTATACTCACTCCTCTTGTTACGAACGCCAACATTCCATTGGCTTTCTTCACTGCCTGCTGTACCTGCATGCTTCCTTTCATTGACTGATGCACTAGGACACCCAGATCTCGTTGAACTCCCCCTCCTCCTAACTTGACACCATTCAGATAATAATCTGCCTTTCTATTCTTACTTCCAAAGTGAATAACCTCACACTTATCTACATTAAACTGCATCTGCCATGTATCCACCCACTCACACAACCTGTCCAAGTCACCCTGCAGCCTTATTGCATCTTCCTCACAATTCACACTACCCCCCAGCTTAGTATCATCTGCAAATTTGCTAATGGTACTTTTAATCCCTTCGTCTAAGTCATTAATGTATATCGTAAATAGCTGGGGTCCCAGCACCGAACCTTGCGGTACCCCACTGGTCACTGCCTCCCATTCCGAAAGGGACCCATTTATCCCCACTCTTTGCTTTCTGTCTGTCAACCAATTTTCTATCCATGTCAGTACCCTACCCCCAATACCATGTGCCCTAATTTTGCCCACTAATCTCCTATGTGGGACCTTGTCGAAGGCTTTCTGAAAGTCGAGGTACACCACATCCACTGACTCTCCCTTGTCAATTTTCCTAGTTACATCCTCAAAAAATTCCAGTAGATTTGTCAAGCATGATTTCCCCTTCGTAAATCCATGCTGACTCGGAATGATCCCGTTACTGCTATCCAAATGCTCAGCAATTTCGTCTTTTATAATTGACTCCAGCATCTTCCCCACCACTGATGTCAGACTAACTGGTCTATAATTACCCGTTTTCTCTCTCCCTCCTTTCTTAAAAAGTGGGATAACATTTGCTATCCTCCAATCCACAGGAACTGATCCTGAATCTATAGAACATTGAAAAATGATCTCCAATGCTTCCACTATTTCTAGAGCCACCTCCTTAAGTACCCTGGGATGCAGACCATCAGGCCCTGGGGATTTATCAGCCTTCAGTCCCATCAGTCTACCCAAAACCATTTCCTGCATAATGTGGATTTCCTTCAGTTCCTCCATCACCCTAGGTTCTCCGGCCCCTAGAACATTTGGGAGATTGTGTGTATCTTCCTCAGTGAAAACAGATCCAAAGTAACGGTTTAACTCGTCTGCCATTTCTTTATTCCCCATAATAAATTCCCCTGTTTCTGTCTTCAAGGGACCCACATTTGCCTTGACTATTTTTTTTCTCTTCACGTACCTAAAAAAACTTTTGCTATCCTCCTTTATATTATTGGCTAGTTTACCCTCGTACCTCATCTTTTCTCCCCGTATTGCCTTCTGGTAAGCCAGTTTTTCTTGTATAAACCACGTGCCTTATGGCCATCCATCTTGGATAAGCTAAATCTGGCCCTCAGTCCAGAGTGTGTTCAACCCTATAGTGCTTTCTGCAACTGGTGTTCAACATAATGGAAAGCTTATGCACTTGTTGATGGGGAATGGTGTTTGTGTTTCGCAAGCCTTGATGGACTTCCATGGCCGTTCACATGTCCAAGTGAAGGACCACATGGCAGTGGAACCTGATATTCAGTGGTTGGAGGAGTTGACAGCTACGGCTGAAGGAAGAAGTTTTTTTAAGCCTCTTTTTAAATTAGTGCTTGGCCAGTGCTTGGAAAATATATTCTCTCAATTTATGCTTGTTCCCATTATTATGAAAAATATCTTTGCAAGACAACATGTGTAGGAAGGAACTGCAGATGTAGGTTTAAACCATAGACACAAAAAGCTGGATTGGCAAGCATGTGAGCTTTGACAATTTTAATTCTCTCCAAATCTGAAGATGTTTCAGTTTTAGTTAAGTTTCTCTTAAGAGTGGGAAATGCTTAGTAATTTCAAATATTTAATTGTTTAATTGGATGATAGCTGTTCCTTTGAATTACTTTAGTTAGCATGCACTAGTTGCAATCCATGGTCCATCTCAGGACCATGGACTCAGTTTAAGGTGATATTTGATGTGAGAACTTGAACAACATCAAATGGAATCCAATTCCCTGATTTTTAATGCAAATTAAAACAGTGGTTTTCCAGTTGTCACTTAGTCCAGCTGTGGTAGTTGGTCCAACGATGGATCTAAGTGACACAAATGGCAGGCAGTGACTAGTGGGGTACCGCAAGGCTCGGTGCTAGGATGCAGCTATTTACAATATACATTAATGACTTGGATGAAGGGATTAAAAGTACCATTAGCAAATTTGCAGATGATACAAAGCTGGGTGGTAGTGTGAACTGTGAGGAAGATGCTATGAGGTTGCAGGGTGACTTGGACAGGTTGTGTGAGTGGGTGGATGCATGGCAGATGCAGTTTAATGTCGGTATGTGTGAGGTTATCCACTTTGGTGGTAAGAATAGGAAGGCAGAGTATTATCTGAATGGTGTCAAGTTAGGAAAAGGGGACGTACAACGAGATCTGGGTGTCCTAATGCATCAGTCACTGAAAGGAAGCATGCAGGTACAGCAGGCAGTGAAGAAAGCCAATGGAATGTTGGCCTTCTTAACAAGGGGAGTTGAGTATAGGAGCAAAGAGGTCCTTCTGCAGTTGTACAGGGCCCTAGTGAGACCGCACCTGGAGTACTGTGCAGTTTTGGTCTCCATGTTTGAGGAAGGATATTCTTGCTATTGAATGGCCTACTCCTGCACCTATTGTCTATAAAGGTTATCGTCTGCAGATGGAGTCTCCCGTGTGAAAATTGGAGTAACACTAAATAGATGAAAAGGCATCAACTGAATCTTTAACTCCTGCATCACTCTCACGCATGCTGCCTGACCGGTTGAGTATCCCCACCATTTTATATCAATTTCAGACTTACAAAAATTCACAATTTCCACATGATAGAGATCACAGATTTGGAAATGGCTGTTGAAGCAGCTTATGGGAGTAGATGCAGTGCTATGTAAATGGTGCAACCAAACACCAGCAATGGTGGCAGATTGCACATTTAGAAGAGTGAAAAAGATAATATTTAAACAGGCTACATTGCCCTAAATGCCTTAGAACTCCTTGACTGTTAAAATCAGCGCATGCAAACAGACCCTTCAGCCCAACTTGTCCATAGCGACTAAGATGTCCCATCTAACCTAGTCCCATTTGCCTGTGTTTGCCCCATATATCCCTCTAAACCCTTCCTATCAATTTATGTGTCCAAATGTCTTAAATATAAACCCAGTCGATAATGGATCAGCTGGGCTGGTCCATATTCACTGGAATTTAGATGGATGAGAGTGGATCATATAGAAACATATAAAATTCTTAAGGGATTGGACAGGCTTGATGCAGGAAAAATGTTCCCCATGTTGGGGGAGTCCAGAACCAGGGCTCACAGTTTAAGAATAAGGGGTGGCCATTTAGGACTGAGATGAGGAAAAACTTTTTCAGCCACAGTTGTAAATCTGTGGAATTCTCTGCCACAGAAGGCAGTGGAGGCCAATTCACTGGATGTATTCAAGAGAGTTACGTATAGCTCTAAGGGCTAACGGAATCAGAGGAAAATATGGGGAGAAAACAGGAACAGGGTACTGATTCTGGATGATCAGCCATGGTCATTTTGAATGGTGGTGCTGGCTCGAAGGGCCCAATGGCCTACGCCTGCACCTATTTTCTACGTTTTTAAATGTTGTTTTGGTACTTGCCCCAATTACTTCCTCCACATGCTCTTGCTTATCCTGTCCACTGAACTTTCTATCAAAGACTTCTGTATCAGGAGGAACTGGGAGTAATCCAGAGACCCTATATTCACTATGCAGGATCCTTTATACTAATGTGCACAAAAACATCTGGATGCACATCCCCCCTCTGGCTTACCTGCTCTGGAGCCACCCGCTCTCATCGTAGCATGTGGACAACATACTTTCATATCTCTGAACTGCCCTCTAAATCATGGAAAGACTTTGAGGAATAAGGTGAGACATTCGTCCCCCAGTTACGCAATCACCAACCTGCTCTTCTAGACAGTGTTTATGTGTGGATGTGTTTCTGTTTGTGATTTCCAGAATATTAATGATTTGGTAATGTCAATGCTACTGAATATCAAGAGTAGGTGTTCAGGTTCTTTATTGTTGAAAATGTTAACGGTTGCCCTTGTATGGCCTGAACGGCTCCTGCCATTTAACATATGACAAGGTCTTATACATGCAAGCACAGACAACTTCATTATGTGTGGCGCTGCAAATGATTCTACAATGTTCAATTTCATCTGCAAACATTCTTATTTCTGAGCAAACCATGGAACCAAGATCACTGATGGCCAAGGATTGTACCCTGAATAATGTCCATGTTTTTGGGCTGATGTGAACAAGATGAACATTGCCCTTACCTGCGCTGGTGGAATGGCATAGCGGCTCGCATAGTATGGACAAGCCTTCATCTCTTTCCCGAGTGACACCAACTGTTCTATGTCCTTCACCTCCACCAGCACCTCATCGCGCAGGGACTGCATCTGCTCATGGCTGTAGAACGGACAAGTTACTCGGCTCTTGCGCTTCCGTTTTGGTGTCTCTTCTGATTCTTCGCTGCCATTTCTGTCAGCTAAAAGAAGATGGTTATTTTGCTTCCAACTTGACTACTCTGTTCATTGAGTGATTATTACAATGAAACTAAAATCCCTTCACTCTCATTTACTAAGACGAACTATAAAATCAAATCAGAATCACCTCTTTACATGACATTAACAAGTGATGACATAGTACTAAACAAGATGCATTATGAAAACCCTAAACTCATTCAGAGAAATACCATGGACAGCAGAACTGGTAGAGAGAAAAAGCACTGGAAACTGGTAACTGATCAACTATTTGTTTCAAACTTGGCCATTTGTGGGTGATTGCAGTTTGAATATTAAAATCACATTCACTATATTTCAACATAACAAAAAGATTTTATTCACTCTGAAGCATTTCAGGACATCAACTCACTCACTACCTTAAAACCCAAGGGGAGTCTGGCTCTCATGGAGAGGAGTAACCACATCCTTCATTAGATCTGCAACTCTTCTTATTATTAATTTACTAGATGTGGCTGTTGCTGAGAAAGGCAACATTTATTGCTAACCCTATTTAATCAGGTAATACTGCACAAAAGGCAAATATTTTCCCACGTGTTATAAGCAAGAGCACTGCTTGAAAATAATACCAGGTCACAGAACAGAGGGCCATCGTTCAAATCCTCCTTGAGCTACCTAATCCCAGCACCATGTAGAGTAGCTACAATTACACTCAATGCTCAGAGCAAGACATGTTAATTAGGCAGAAATAAGAGTTAAGACCGAAATGTCAACAATTCATTTCCCTACAGATGCTGTTTGACCCTTCGAGCTCCTTCAGCATGTTGTTTGTTGCTGCATGTTTATTAGGGACTCTGCACCTGATCCCCCTTGATAAATGTCAGTTTGCAAGAGTAGGCTTAAATGTATTGCTTTACATAGTGACGGTGCCACCATAAGTCCACAAATCACAATGCCCCAAGACTAAATTTTCCAACCCTAACTACCGCCCTTCTCCCAGAACTATACATTGCCTGGGGAAAGATCAGCAAATTGAGCAACAATATTATAATATACACAACACTGCTGTATGCTGCAGCCTCAAATAACTTTTAACAAAAGGCCTAAACCACAAAATAAATGACCTTCGTTTACATCCTCACTTACCAAGAATCCTGCTCTGAACTGTTCTTATTCCAGATCTCAACATTCATAACTCATTCTTATCAACTGCTTCATAAGCATGGAGCCCATTTCATTCAACGCATATGTATTCAGTGTTGAACAGGGCCACACAAGGACATATAATCCCACTCTTGGCTGTTAGATTATCGTCAGAATTTAGACACAAATTAATAGAATACTGCAGGATGGAATATATTAGATGGACTGACCCATCATTCTGTGCCTAATACCTAAACGCAGAGAATATACATACATTCATACAACAGGATGTTTAACTCCCTCTAGAAACCGTGGGCCGAGGGGCCTTTTCGTTTCATGTCGTGACCCACATCCCACATCTACCTGCATTTATAACATACTGGACCAAGTGGACCCTTTGGGCCCAAACCTATCCTGCATTGGTGCAACACCCTCTCCTCCTCCCCTGCTGATGGTGCCTGGATCGATGGAGCCCGCGGCTGGAGCCTGGGCCGATGGAGCCCGCGATTGACGGAGCCTGGGTCGATGGGAGCCCGCGACTGGAGTGCTGTGACTTTTTCTTATTAGCTTAATTAATTAGTGTGCAAATTTTTGCACTGTCGAGTTATGAATTCCTTCTCAATTATGTTTTATCTAAATCTGTGCCAAATTTCAAGTAGATACCAGAGATGGGTCACGAAGGCTAAAATCTGGACACATTTTCGATGTCTGCTGGAACTGCAACCAAAAAACCCCAAAGGAAGACAACTGTTCAACTATTTTACCATCATGACAATGTCTCAGGTGACACAATCAAGCTCAATCTGAAGCAGTTTGAATGATGTTGAGGTGGCCAGAGAACAGCCTGTCAAGGAAGATAAGTATGAGAAAGCTTAATTATGCTTAAAGTAAAAGTGCCAGCTAGTCTAGTGATGCATCTTTTGTTGATGATGGAAGTGGGTGTAAAAGCTACAGAAGGCTTTTATATATCCCACAATAAGACGAATACTCACCTCGTTTATTCTTCTGCATTTCTCGGCACCGATCGTTGATCTGCTGGATTGATTTCAGACCCCTCACCTCCTCATTTACACACAGGTTCTGCAGGGCAACGGGAGGAAAACAGAAAATGCAGCATGCATTGTTTTTGATCATGGAGTTTAACCATTAACAGGCTGAGCACGAATGCTCGAAATACAGGAAACATCCAACAAATGGTACGGCCATGTCAATGGCAGAGCTAAATTTGCTTTAAGGGGGTTAATTTCAGAGAGTCGGCTATTTTATAGACTAGTTTCCTGTAAACATGTTTGGTATTATCTACAGTTAGCACTGAAGGAGGGAACCTTGGCTGTACCTTCTAACCCATGGACATCATTTCTAGTTGGAAGGTCTGCAAGCCACTTTCTGATGGGGTTGCTTATCAAAGCTGGCCTCTAGTCGCGGGGAAGTGAAACTTTCTGGATAGTGGCAGCCAACGACTCCTGGGGTGGGTGGGCGATGGAAAATGTTTTTGTAAACTTGGCCAATCTGTCAACCCACAATTATACTGTCCAAATAATCAAATTAAAACAGAAGCAGGATTTAGTTCTTCAAAAAGTTTTAAAGAACGATGAAATGTTGTAGGAAATACACTGTACTTCACCTGCTGAACTCAGTCAGGAGCGCAAAGGATACCGAGCCATGCACATGTAGTCGTAACTTACAAAACAGTGGCAAGCTAATGAGTGCGAGATAATCCTGCAATTTATAGTCAGGGTGGTGATGAACCTTTATGGAATGACTCATTAGTGGATTATGGGTTTCATTGTGAAAAAATAGGCACGCCTCCTGGGGCAGGCTTTCTTCTCCCTGTCTTTCTCAGGTGCACATTTGTGGTAAACAAAGGGTTGTGCTGTAAATCATTCATTTGTAAGATAGTGGAAGCATGCAGTCTCCCATGATCAATGGAAGAATCAGCTTCAGTGAAAGAGAAGCGAAAAAAAGTTTGCTATTTCTTGCTTACAGGTACATCACATTCCCCATTTCTTTACCCTCACCATATGACGCTTTTCAAACCAGGAAAGCAAAATTACAAGTGTGGATGAGAATGTGGAATACATGTTGAAGCACCTCATTCCACCCTCCACTCCTGGAACAAATGGCAAGAGAAGATATGTAGCAGTGCAGCACAACTCTCTTCTAATCTCCATTCTGATTAATTCCTTTGGCGTTTTATTTCCCCATTTCAAATGTAATCAGCTTAAATGTACGTCAATATGCACAGTTCAAACTCATTCTTATTCACGATCTCAACCATGGGATCCCTGGACCCCTCTTTTCTCTCTTTGTTGCAGTCCATTGAAACTATGGCTTGGCATCACCGAGTCAAAACATTTGTGATTTACCCCAATTGCCCAGATTCTTAAAACAATTTCCCACCCCCCAAATTTAATATAAAAACCAGTTTCCTAGAAGCTGGTGAAATTCCTGAAGCAAAATATGCTGGAATCAAACTAAAAGAAAATATTGCAAAGACTTGGATGACAGTTGATCTGTTGAGATAAAAACAGAATTAAAGCATTTGTCTAAACTATTAGTTCTGAAGGATTGTCCCAACATAAATATTGTGTTACTTTATTAACAGAGAACTATGTTGCTTTAATTATACCTATCCTGCAGAATATTACAACACTTCGGCAGGGATTTATTTGTGGTCCAAATTCTCATCTGACAAGACTTTATGGACATGCTTCAAGTCCTTTGTTACAAGCACACCTACTAAACAATAAAACCGTGGGGAGACCAGACTGCATGGTGTGGATCAACCTTTCACATTACTCACTTGACGAGACCCAAGCGACACCAGCCTGATTTCTTTGCCAAATGGACTTTTCTTAACTTCGTGAATGAACTGAGCAAGTTGGGAGTGTGTGCGACTGCAGTAATAGATCTAGGAAGAAAAATAATTGTGAGGTTAGCTCAAACACAGTGGACATTTGTAACTATGACAATCTTGACATTATTACTGCCTGTCTTTTAATGTCACATCAGAATAATCCATTAACCCCGTTTCCATGGTAGAGGAACACAATTCCCATGGAAATTAAAATATGTGCTTCCAGAATGGTGCAGTACAAAGCCTCGCAGGTTAGTTTTAGTGTCCCGTTAACGTTACGGGTCCAATTACAGCCTGTATTGAATAAACATCTCAGCAAGAATCATAGGGTTTCTCAACTGGCGTTTGGACCCTTTGAGCTTGGATAGGATTAATGAGTAAAACCTAGTAACTATCCTTCTGATCATCATCCAATAACTACTGCTGGATATGGATGTTCTGTAATCAAAGGAATTCCTGGTCTACAAAATAATAAACTCCCATATATTCACCAGTATTACCCCAGATTGTTTATACGGCTAGGACAAAAAAAACATATGGATACTTCTGTGAGGTACTAACACTTGCTTCAGACTAATGGCAATGCTTTCTTCTGCATCTCATCATTTTAGCATGCTCTTTTTATATTCCATCTTACCTGTTGTCCTCATTTATCTATTAACCAGTTAGAAATAAAGGCATTGCGTCACCTGAACAACTTTGATCTCTAGACTACTAGAACAATCCCATTAATGTACCCATATGCCCTCCCCCACATTTTGAACCAATGCTGGTTTTCTCACGACCTGTGTCAATGAAAGGTCATCAACTTGACATGTTAACTTGGTTGGAAGGATGGGATGGAGCCAAGGGTTTTGAAGAACATTTATTGGTGTTGACATGATTATGGGAGGCACAATAGTGACTGGTGCCAGTGTTGTACCAAGAACATGGTAGATGCAGTTTAATGTGGATAAGTGTGAGGTTATCCACTTTGGTGGTAAGAATAGGAAGGCAGAGTATACTGTATATGCAGCTCCATTAGGGACATTAACCAGGATATAAAATCCAACAAGATCATAAGGCATGCAGATTTGAACAAATACGGTGGGCAATTTTCACAATCAATCACCACCACCACTACTTAAATGGCTCTTTTCAAAGTCACCAAACGTCAAGTCCATACTTATCAGAAAGGTAATATATTCCTCCATGTGTCTCAACTTGCTAGACTCTTTGATGCCTTAACTAGACTTCTCCAGCTCACAGGAACTACACTTCTTTGCTGGTCATTCCATTTAGTTTAGAGATACAGCGCGGAAACAGGCCTTTCAGCCCACCGACTCCGCGCCGACCAGCGATTCCCGCACATTAACACTATCCTACACACATTAGGGACAATTGACACATACACCAAGCCAATGAACCTACATACCTGTATGCCTTTGAAGTGTGGGAGGAAACCAAAGATCTTGGACAAAGCCCTCGCGGTCATAGGGAGAACGTACAAACTTCATACAGACAGCACCCGTAGTCGGGATTGAACCCTGGTCTCTGGTGCTGTAAGGCAGCAACTCTATCGCTACGCCATCGTGCTGCCCAAGTTGTCCAATAGTAAGCAGTGTAAAGTTTCACTTCCCAATCCAATCCACAAAATTCTGATGTTTCCCCAAGAATCTAGTCTTCGTCCCTCTCCCACTTCTCATATTTATCCCAATACCACCTCAAATAAAACCCTGTAGCATCAATATTTACATGTATACTGACATCATCCAATCCAACTTCACCACATCTCTGAAACTTCCTACTCTTTCACAATTATAATCCTTCTTGGGGAACATGCAATATTCGTCTAACAGGAAAGCTTCCCAATTAAACATCGGGAAGGTAGAAGCCATATTCTGTATTCACCACTACTAATTTTGTTCGAGGGACTCTAATTCCATTTTGTCTCCATGGGAACTGTTTGAAGACAAACCAAATGATTTGCTACATTGTGTCATATTCGGTCAGATGAACTTAGGACTTTATATGTACCATCACAAAGACTGTACTACATCAGTCCATCCTCCCATGCAGCTCCTCTCTTGTTTTTGTTACTTCTGGATTTGTCTATTCCCATGAACTCCCAGTAGGCCTCCCTTCTTTTAACTTCCATTAATTTCAAGTCAACAAAATTCTTAAGCTGTTGGCAGTGACACGGCCTAATAGCACAAAAGACACGGGTATAATCCTGACCTCAGGAGTTGTCTGTGTGCCTCTCAGTGACCATGTAGGTTTCCCTGGTTCTCTTCCAGCGGGTGACGCCAGCAATGGCTGCCTTGCCAACAGTCTGTCTGCCCCTCCCTTTGTTGTTTGTCTGTGTGTGTTAAATGTATGTTTTTAGTGTTCTTTAGCTTGTTTTATGTGGGGGGTTGGAGGGAAGAGTTGAGGGAAACTTTTCCTAATCTCTTACCTCGACGGAGATGCAATTTTTTCTGTATCGCATCACCGTCCGCACTGCGGCCTAACATCGAGGAGTTGGCGGCCTTTGCTGGAGACCGACTCCAAGAGCTCCACCGCTGGAGCCTGCAGACAACATCACCGAGCTCGCAATCCCTGTCGGGGAGCGACCTCTGAGCTCTACCGCAGGAGCCTGCGGACTTTAACATCGCGGCGCTCGCGGTCTCTGGTTAGAGACCGGCTTTGGGAATTCCAAGCCACATGGGCTTTGATCGCCCCGACGCGGGAGATTAAAAGAGGAAGAGATTGGACTTTATTGCCTTCTATCACAGTGAGGAATCCGCTGTGGTGGATGTTTATGTTAACTTTTTTGTAGTTATGTGTCTTGTTGCTTTTTCTTAGTATGGCTGTATAGTAATTTGAATTTCACTGTACCTTAATTGGTACAGATGACAATAAACTGACCTTGAAACCTTGTCTGGATATTCTGGCTCCTCTAGTCAGCTTTAAGAGTCTAACTCACAATGGCAAATTCCTTGAGGGTTGCCACTCATCACTATCACTAATAACCACTAGCCTCTCAAACCCATACATTTTATGCTCCTCATTTCTGGTCTCCTGAGCGCATGTGAATATAATCATCATCATTGGCAATCGTGTTGTCGGTGTTGCAATTTCTACCCAAATCCTCTCTCTATTTCTATCTTTAAAATGCTCTTCAAAACCTCTTCCAAGGCAACATTGTGAAAAGGTTGGTTTCGTAACATGCCAGGGGAAACTCGAAAAAGCAATATTGTTGCTGCAGTTACATTTGCTGATAAAAGATTAACGAGTAAAGGAAGAGATGAGTGCACTAACAGCAGCAACAGCTTATTATTTGCCCTCAAATCAATCACTGGGATTTGATACTCGACCCTAGCACAAAAGACCTCTTCTGAGGATGCACATAGGTCACAAATCACTAATATATGTGGAGTCGACAACGTCTGTCCTCCAAACCTTAGTCACATGTTCTTCCTCCAAATCATCCTCGTCAGACAGGCTGAAAAAAATGAAAATAGAATCAGCCATAAAACATCACAAAGAACATGTTTATACTGTGCGATACAGCAGGGATAAACTTTCTACAGGCTTTACGAATTAGTTCTTCAGTGGGCAGAATAGTCCAAGGGCTATATAATTCACTCAACACTTTGTTTGCTTGAGTAAGGTCTTGGGACACCAGCAACCTACCCAAGTTTGCCTCAATTACTAATTTTATGCAAATTGAAGTCAACCATTGTATAAAATAATGAGAGGAATAGATCGGGTAGATGCACAAAGTCTCTTGCCCAGAGTAGGTGAATCGAGGTCCAGAGGACATATGTTTAAGGTGAAGGGGAAAAGTTTTAATAGGAATCCGAGGGGTATCCTTTTCACACAAAGGGTGATGGGTGTATGGAACAAGCTGCCAGAGGAGGTAGTTGAGGCAGGAGCTAACCCAACATTTAAGAAACAATTAAGACAGGTACATAGATAGGACAGGTTTGGAGGGATATGGACCAAAAGTGGGAAGGTGGGACTAGTGTAGCTGGGGCAGATTAGGCCAAAGGGCCTGTTTCCACACTGTATCACTCTATGACCTGCACACGCCAACACTTGTGAAACAACTACTCGGGCAAAGTTGAACAGAAATCAAGAGCAGGAACCCAGGCTGATTATTAGTTTCTCCCATTTCCTGGCAAGGTTGATTGCAGTTTCAGCTGACAGCCTGGCTGAGATTAACTTAACTGGCTGGGAGGTGCAATAACCATGTCTAAAGTTGTTTGTCTTTCCAACTGGGAAAAGCTAATAAGTATAACAGTTCAGATAATTAATTATATCATAATGCTGGCATTTTGAAATTCTGGTCGCTGAAGTTTTCAAATATTGAGATAAGAGAAGCACCAATATTAAAACCCCAGAAGATCTAGAACCAAAAATCTTCATTCAACAAAATGGTAGGTGCTGGCTGACACTTAGATGGCAACAATCTCTCCTCTGAAATAAAAGCTTGTGGGTTCATCTACTACCCCAGAGATTTTGGAGAGATTTCCAAACTGACAGATAACTGCCTTTCCAAGAGTTTGCTGCTCTGGTGGAAATAGCACCAGCTGCTGATGAGTTGTCAAAACAAAAATCTCCCACTCAAAGACCGAGCAGTGTTCTTACCAGAGGTCCGGCCAACACATATCCTTCACTAACATCACAGTCATTAACACATTTGTGGGAACTTGTTTTACATACAAGCAGGCAGATTTCACTACAATACTATAATAAGAAAATTTCAGAAGTATTTCATTTGCTGAATTAGAGGATATTAGCTATAAGGAGGTTGGACAGGGATATTTGTTTCTGGAACATCAGGGATTGAGGGGGGGGGATGTGATTGATAACATTAGATATACAATTAGAGGCACAGGCAGAGAAGACAGCCAGAATATATTTCCTAGGTGAAAAGGTCAAAGAAGCGAGCATTGCTTTGCGGTGAAAGGGACAAAATTTAACAGAGATGTGCAGAGCAAGTTTTGTTTTTACACAGAGGGTGGTGGGTGCCTGGAACGCGCTCTTAGGGGTGCTGGTGCAGGCAAATACGATAGTGGTGTTAAAGTGATTTAAAGTAGGCACGTGGATATGGAGGGAATGAAGGGTATGGATCATGTGCAGGCAGGTGAGATTAGTTTAGCTTGGCATCAGGTTCAGCAGATATTGTGGGCAGAAGGGCCTACTTACTTATATGATGTACTTTCTATGTTTCATGTTCTAAAACACTTCATGGTGCACTGAAATCACACAGGAACTATTTAAAACAAATTATGTTTGTCACTATTACAGAGACAATGCAAAGACTTTCACCTACCTAGAATCCTTCTTTTCATCATCACTCTCATAATCTGCCAGGATGAAGCCTTCGTCCTCCTTGTCCAGACCATCAGTGTTTGACAGCTGTTCAGCAGTCACCACTTCTTTACTCATCTGAATGAGGTGTTCCGTGTCATCGGCATCTCTCTGGTGTCAAGCACAGGTTAGATAGAGTATTCTAGTTATCACTAGCTAGTGGAAGATAGTATCTTACAGCACAGAGAAAATGCTAGATGCAGTGAGCAGCTAATAGACTCTTGGGGGAAAAGCAAAACATCTCAGCCTTTTATTGTGCATCCGAAGGAATGAAGGAATCCCTGTACTAAATGAGCCCAAGAATCTTGTAGTTTCTCACATGTGCACTGCATTGTTTTAGCACAAGGAACACCAGTTTATTATTTTATTTTAGCAAAAGATGTCTCGTCTCCTGTATCTCAGGGTTGCGCAGTCTTGGCACTGACGGTTTATGTAGATAGAAATGGTTGAGAGGACGCATGAGAAAGTAGTTGTGTAGGAAAGAACTGTAGATTCTGGTTTAAATCGAAGGTAGACACAAAATGCTGGAGTAAATCAGCAGGACAGCCAGCATCTCTGGAGAGAAAGAATGGGTGACGTTTCGGGTCGAGACCCTTCTTCAGAGGGTTCCTTTCCCATGAGAAAGTAGTTGTTTTGCTGAGGGAAATTAGTTTTCTTGGAATGCTGGAGGTTGGGGGGGAGATCTGAGAAGTATATAAAATGATGAGGGGCATAAATGGGGGAGACAGTCAGTACCTTTGGATAGAAATATCAAAGACTAAAGGGCATAGCTTTTAAGGTGAAAGGGGCAAGGTTTAAAGGTGATGGGCAGGACAAGAGCTAATTGTCCATTCACAATGTTAAATACAAAGATCAAATGAACAGATTAACAAATATCCAACAATGGGAAAACCTTTAAAATATTTACACAAAGACTTCTGAGCTGTGGAAATGGTTTAAAGGACATCACACTAAAATAAGTAACAGAAAAATTAGGATGATGCAATGAAAAGGGAGCAGACCAGCCAAGCCCTAATTATAAGCAGCACTGCAACAAAAATAAAATCTCAATTGTCAGTTCTTCTGCCTTTCCAAACCCATGCACATTCCTGCACATCTATACTTTATAGAATTAATACCTTGCGCTTCAAAGCATATTTAAGCTGCACATTATTACGCGTTTGCTCCAATCGTTCCTCTCTTTTCTTTCTTCTTAATTCTTCATCCTACAAAAAAATATATAGTTCAGAAATATGTAAGGTTTACAACAAGCTGTATGGACATAGTCACTTGGCTTCCTTTGAAGAGGCCCAAATACTCCCGATGTTAAATTTTAATTTCAGTTTGTGGAGATGCCCATGCATGTCAAACTACTCAGAGGAAAATTAGAGCAAAATTGGAAAATGTCACTCCTCATTCATGGGTTAGATATTTAACAAAGGATTTTAACCACTTCCAGGCCCTAATAAGGAATCAGAAAGTCACTGAACTTTCAGCTTTTTCTTTTCAAGTCACTCATTTGACAGAATAGCAGAAAATGCAGGACTTCCTTGACAATCTTTCAATTAGCATTTCCTTGACAATCTTTCACCATCAGCATCTTTCCTTCTCTCTACCATCATTCCTTTATCAATTCAGTTATTCTCATTCATCATTCAACCTTATGGATAGGAAAGGTTTAGAGCGATATGGGCCAAACACAGGCAGGTGGGACTAGTGTAGATGGGGCACCTTGGTCGACATGGGCAATCTGGGCCAAGGGCCTGTTTCAGTGCTATATGACTTTATTACTGTTATCCCACTATTAGATCATTTGTAATTATCATTTACTTTTTTAACGATCTGAATGCTAGGATTTCACTGGCCTTTAATTAAGTTCTGAATTTCTAGTCGTTCCAACCCTACAAAACAGTTTACACTTCTTCAAACAACCTTGTATCTTTAATGGGTCCTTCAGCTGCTGACATTTAATCCACACAAAGTTCCTAAATATTATGTGGCAAATGGATTTCCATATATCAGGACTCAAAAATGAAATCAATAATATTAGATGAATTCCTCAGTCTGAAGAAGTGTCTCGACCCGAAACGTCACCCATTCCATCTCCTGAGATGCTGCCTGACCTGCTGAGTTACTCCAGCATTTTGTGAATACCTCCGATTTGTACCAGCATCTGCAGTTATTTTCTTACACCATTCCAGTCTTGTGACTGACATTCCACCATCTTTCTTTCCTTTCCCTTAGCAAACCCAGATTACCTTCATCATCTAGACTTTCTCCACACATACTTCCACTATCCACCATCCTCATTGAGCAGGCACCACCACTTGCGTTATTTAATCTCTTCTAGTCTTTTATCCTACCACAGAACTCTTGTTCTTTCCAACTCTCCTTCTTTTGCCTGCAACCAACTTGTGTCTATTTTTTTCAGAGGTCACAAACCTAAATTTAAAGTTTCCCTTTCATAGAGGCCATGTGACCTACTAACTATTTACTGCATTTTTCAGTTACATTTCAGACTCCCGTGCATAGCACTTGAACCTTCAGGCAACTCCACTATTTGAAGAGTAAGGCCTCTACAGTTCGAAAGACCAAATGGTACATCTTTTAATGGAATACAAGACATAAAATTTAAAAGTCATCTTAATTTTTCTCTGAAATAACCTTTAATTTATCAACCAGGTCCCGTTCTGCCTTCTTCTGCACAAATTCAGTGACCCAGTCTAATTCACTCCCAGACGCTTTGGCTTCCGACTCCTTGGAACCAGCATCGGTGGAATTCTGGAGATCCTGGGACTGCCATTGCTGTGGAAGTCGATCTTCCAAAAGCTGGGCTGCTTCCAGTTTTTTTTTCTCTTCAAAGTCTCTGAGCCAAGTGAGGGCTCCACAGATGAGACTGAGTGATTTTCCCTGATGAAGAAAGGCAGCCATATTTAGTACAGCACTAAACGACCCGTGGACCCGTTGTGTCCAAACCTCTCATGCAGACCCAGCAACCCTCCCCTAATTGACGACCCGTGGACCCGTTGCCAGCCAGGGAATCTCCCCCGGTGCCTGGTGAGAGGAAAGGGGAGACCCGTTGGATCCCGTTGTTACTAAAGGTTCTTTAGTAATTGAGCAACAGGGGAGCAAGCTGTGCGGTGGCCGGTTGCGGCCTCCACCCACCGGGAGGTGAGGAGCCGGAGCTGGCGGGGGGCAGAGGAAAGAGAGCCACTCAACCCGGCCCCACGTGGCCATCACGGCACCCAGCAGCAGGAGAGCGGCCGCAAGGTGCTGCCGCATGTTCGTCCTGCAGGTTTCACCTTCTCTCTGACGCAGCGCTGCACCAAGGGAGGAAGGTCCACGCTGCACCACGGGAGGAAGGTCAGGCACAGGACATGCCGGTCCTTCCCGGCAACCCTCCCACAACTGCACATGCGCGGATCCAGCGGCCATCTTATCGTTGTAACGCAAAAACTTTTCAGAGAGGCTTTGAACATATCTCTCTACCTGGTAAACTCTTCTCGTGAGCTCAAAATAGAGGTTGCTTCGGATGCGTAGCATTTGGCACGCGAATGGCATGGCTTGCCCACATAGGCAACTGAGTGCAAGGGAAATATATTTAAAAATCCGTCTTTCCCCATTGACAAAATTGTACTTCCGGTTGTCTTTTATTTATTATACTTTCATTCTTATTCTTTCACACTATGGATCATACACCCACATCTACAAATGGAAACTTATTCCGATTATTCTCCTATGCAGAAGTCACTGCAATGCTGCTTTTTGCGAAACCGTACTCTGCACAAGTTGGCAACTGTGCTACCACTCCACTGGCTGAAAGCATTCTGGATGTTTGTAGGTTGTGAGACCAGCCATTTAAATGCAAGCGCTTCTTTCCTTTCTTGAAATATTAAAGCTTACCGTCCCGGTGGGACTCTCAAATATGCCAATCTTCCCTTCTTCAAGAACATTGTACAGCGCAGTCATGAATTCCTCCTGAATGGAGTACGGTTTGAAGGGAAACAAGAACCTTGAGGAAGTTTGGCCTTTCTCTTCAGCCATAACCTGCAAAGCACAGGGACAGAAAGAAAGGGAGACTAAGTCATCATTGAGTAAAACTAGTCTAAACAAGATATCATCATTACAATTTAGTCAATTTAGCAATTTAGCCCAGCATTTAGAAACTAAAAACAGCGTTAGTCTAATCCAGGAAATTAATCTGTCACTCAACATAGTCAAACATATATGGTCACATATAGGACAATCTACAATCTACTGAGAAGCTGTTTATTTTGATGGCTGGAAAGTGCCATGTCAATGGACAAGCTGCCTCTCCTCCGGATTCACTGAAATGGTGGAAGACACCAAAGATCAGCATGGAAGGAGATTGGAGAATTAAAGTAAGAGACAATGGAAACTTTTGGGTCCCACAGCCTCAGGACTCAACACTTAATTTAATAATCTCAGATGAAAAACATTCAGTTTGTTTCACGTTTCCTTCCAATATTCCATTTCACACTCTCTACATTTCAGATTTCATTCATGAGATATTTTCTTATAGTGCACAATGCCATTCATCCCATTGGGTCTATGCCAACTTGCAAAGAAATCTCATTAGTTACATTCCCTCTCCTATTTCCCAGCAACCCAATTTCCCTCATATTCTCACTAACTCCCCAACTCTTCTGAATACCAACCACATCAGAGGCAGATTACATTGGCAAATTAACAAACCACACCTCTATGGAACATATCCATATTGAAAAAGCAGGTGCTGGGGGTCTTACGGCATATTAAGGTGAATAAATCCCCAGGGCGCTATCAAGTGTATCCAAGGACATTGGGCATCTTTAACCACGGGTGATATACCGGAAGACTGGAAGGTAGTTAATGTTGTGCCTATATTTAAGGAGGGCTCCAAGGGAAAGCCTGGTAATTACAAACTGGTGAGCCTGACATCAGAGGTGGGTAAGTTACTAGATGTGATTCTGAGGGACAGGATCTTCCAACATTTAGAAAGGCAAGGACTAATTAGGGCTTTAGCGTGGGAAATCATGTTTCACAAATTTGATTGTATTTGTTTTGAAGAGGCAACCAAGATCATTGAGGACAGAGAACTAGACATTGTCAACATGGACTTTAGCAAGGGCTTTGACATGGTCCCATATTGTAGACTAGTCTGGAAGGTTTGATCACATGCAATGCAGGGTGAGCTAGACAATTGGATACAAAATTGGCTTAGTGGAAAAGTCAGAGAGTGGTAGTGGAAGCTTGTAATTCAGACAGGAGGCCTCTGCCTAGTGGTGAGGCAAATGGATTGGTGCTGGATCCACTGTTGTATTAACAATTTGGACGTCAATATTGTTAACATGGTTAGTGTTTGTGGATGACAGAAAAAATGGTGGTATAATGGACAGCGAGGAGGTTATCAAAGATTACAACAGGAATTGAACAATTACAAAGGGAATTTAAGATAGTGTGAAGTATAGCATTTGGGAAGGTCAACCAGGGCAGGACTTAAACAGTAAATGGTAGGGTCCCTAGAGTGCGTTACAGAGACTCCTAGGGGTACATATGCATTATTCCTTGAAAGGGACATGGGTTGGCATGACAGTGAAGGTAGCCTTTGGCACACTTGTCTCATTGGTCAGAAAATTGAGTACAAGAGTTCAGTCATAATGTTACAAACGTACAAGTCGTTGATGAGACCACACTTGGGATTATTATGTGCCATTCTGGGCTTTAGGATGGATATCATTAAACTGCAAGGAGTACAGAAATTATTTATGAGGACTGAAAGGCTTGAGTTGGTAGGTGAGGCTGCATAATTTGAGGCTGTTTTCCCTGGAACATAGGAGGTTGAGAAGAAACCTTATAGTGTGAAATCATGAGGGGCATAAATGAGGTAGATAGTCAGTCTTTATCCTAGTGTAGGGGAGTGTCGAACTAGAAGGCATAGATTTAAGGTGAGAGGGGAAAGATGAAATAGGATACAGGGGACAACTTTTTCCATACAGAGGGCGATAGGTATTTGGAAGCTGTCAGACATGGCTGGTACAATCACAACATTCAAAAGGCATTACATTAGGACAGGTACACAGACAGCAAAGGTTTAGGAGGGATAAAAGCCAAACTAAGGCAAAAGGGACAAGCTCGTAGACAATGTGGTCAGCGTGAACAAGCTGGGATTAAGGAGCTGTATCCATGTTGTACAGGTAGTTCTTCTATAATAGTTGCATACCCAGGAAACTTCAGCTATAAAAACAATTGTCATTTGGGAAAAGGGAGTCAGAGGCCAGGATTTCAGATATTTTTCCCTGCAGAATTTGAGTATTAATAATTATATTTATTTTTATTGCAGCAAAGTAAAATAAAGATTGAGTTTAATAGAGTTGTTTCATAGAGTAATAATATTGCACAAGTGATCACTTGTTAATTTCAATAGCCTCAGTGAAAGTAGGTGTATTCTGAAGAGCCAATTGTGCCTGATTACCATATGGAAGTTCCTTTGAAACTATTTTTTTCCAAGATAGCTTTTTCTCTCCTTGCCAAATTCTAAATTAATTTTAAAGTTGTCCACTAGTTCCTGATCTAAATTACTTTAGAACTAATTAGACCCACATAGACATAATGCAAACAACGTTCCCTCATTTATAGATTCCATTATATCCAATGTGCATTATCATAAGTGTAGCAGAACTACATATAATTGAGCACCTACATGGAGGAAACAAGAGCACCAGGAGGAAACACTTAAGTTAGAAGGAAAAGGTGCAAACTTTCTAACTTCTAGAAATCTGTGCCATACCATATCACAAACCTTCCCTTTTGTTTTATCCCCTTACCCCATCCTCCAATATTAAACATTTTCACAACATTTTCCAGATCCACTTCACTGACCTAAAATATTAGCTCGTCAGATCTGTCATTTTCTGTTTTTATTTATTTTTAATGAATTCAGCTCTCACTTGACAGATGCTGCATGGCCTGTAAAGTATTTCTGAATGTTTCTATTTTAAGGTCCGATCCAGCACATGCAGTATTTTTTCTTTAGGACTGATTTGCGGAAAATCTTGTTACCTATAAAAATTATTTAGGCAACCTGTAATCCAAACAGATCCCAGCACCCCGCAGTGATCCCACCCAACTTTTTGTTGTTAGATTTAGACAGCGCAGAAATAGGCCTTTCGACACAATTCGTCCATGCCGATCAAGGTTCTCCATCTAAGCTAGTCCCATTTCCCCGTGTTTGGCCTATATGCCTCTCAACCGTTTCTGGCAATTTTCACCATCCTGCCCAAATGATAACTGCAGTGTATCCCACTATCCGGGCAAAGGATCAGACCGCCCCCCCTCCCATCCCTCTTCCCTCCATGGTGGATTCAATCCATCTTTACAGCGATTTTACCCTCGTCCACCAGCTAGCAACGTTCCCCTCCCGCTATAGATCTCACTGCCACCACACAACATGCCGCAGATCCACCATCACATGAAGAGGGATCCCAGCGCCTCCACATTAAGCCCAAGGCCCACCTCCAGCGGCGAGTCATCACCTTGCCGTGCCGGAACCTCGCCAGGTGCCGGCTCTAGCGCACACCCGCCGTCCCCGGGGACTCACGCCGTCAGTCAGCGGCCCTCACCGGCGCATCCCGTCCCGTCCGCACAAGGCCCGGGCGCGGTGTAATGCGGCAAGGACGGCCCCTGGCGGGACCTCGTCCCTCTAGCGGTGTCCGGCCCAGCACCTTGCTGTGTGCTCAGCCTCTGCTCTGCTCGGACCCAGATGCGGCAGGGCCCTGCCGTGGCGGGCTGAGAGAGGGGGTCAAACCTTCCGGACACCAGCCACACTCGAACCCGCCGCCGCACCAACGCCGACCCCGATGCCCCTCCGCCGGACACGTGCCACACTCGAGGCCGCCGGCCCCAATGCCCCTCCGCTTCCTCACGTTCAAAGAGCGCGCGAACAAAGCTGCGCCTTGCCGGTGACTGACAGCACCCGCCGACCAATCATTAACTCCGGGGCGGGACGAAGGGGCAGTCGTCACTCGCCAAGGGCCATTCGGAACGCAGCATGGATGTGCCCATCCCCCCATCGTCAACTCATCCAAGGTGGGTCATCCAACGAGCTCATCCCAATCATTCAACTCTTCACAATTATCCAACGGATCTCAATCATCCGATCATCCAACTCATCTTGCACCCACCCTCCCCCTCAACTCATCCAAGGCGGGTCACCCAACTAACTCATTCAGATCATCCAACTCACCCTCCTCAACTCATCCAAGGCGGATTATGTAGGAAAATAACTGAAGGTATTTATAATCGAAGGTATTTATTCACAAAATGCTGGAGTAATTCAGCAGGTCAGGCAGCATCTCAGGAGAGAAGGAATGGGCGACATTTCGGGTCGAGACCCTTCTTCAGACTGATGTCAGGGGGGCGGGACAAAGGAAGGATATAGGTGGAGACAGGAAGATAGAGGGAGATCTGGGGAGGGGGAGGGGAAGAGAGGGACAGAGGAACTATCTAAAGTTGGAGAAGTCAATGTTCATACCAATGGGCTGCAAGCTGCCCAAGCGAAATATGAGGTGCTGTTCCTCCCATTTCCGGTGGGCCTCACTATGGCACTGGAGGAGGCCCATGACAGAAAGGTCTCCGCCAGACAGATGCTCAATGCAGCTTAACCAGCCAGCTGGAGTGCAGTGTTTGAATCCAATTGCCTATTGCTCTGAAAATTGATATTGCCAGAAGATCGTGCTGTTTCAATTACTTGCTGTCGAAGGATAGCAGCAAAGATTTACCAGACATCTTGCAGGGATAATAAGTTTGCCCTCTTGGGAGAAATTGAATGAATTAGCTCTGCAATTGCTGGCATTTAAGAGATTATTTTTGTAGTTTAGAGATACAGCGTGGAAACAGGCCCACCGAGCCCACATGACCATCAATCCCAACTGGAAGGGTCTCAACCCAAAACATCACCCATCCCTTTTCTCCAGAGATGCTGCCTAATCCAGTGAATTACTCCAGCACTTTGTGTCTATTTTTGGTATAGAACAGCCTCCAGTTCTTTGTTTCTACCCATACACTAGTTTTATGCTATCCCACTTTTACATCATATACACCAGGGGTAATTTACAAAAGCCAATTCATCTACAGACCTGTTTGGCTTTGGAATGTGGGAGGAAACTGGAGAAAACACATGCAGTCACAGGGAGAACGTACAAACGGCACATAAACAGCACCTGTAGACAGGATTGAACCCTGGTCTCCAGTGCAATGAGGCAGTAGCTCTACCACCGCACCACTGTGCTGCCTTGATTGATTGATTGAACAGCATGGAAATCGGCCCTTGGGCCCAGGCAGTTCACACCAACTGTCGATCGCCCATTCACACCAATTTTATGTTATCCCACTTTTGCATCCATTCCTACACTAGGGGGCTATTTATAGAAGCTAATCAATCTACAAACCCACATGTCTTTGGGATGTGAGAGAAGGGTTTTATTATTGGAAACCTGTGACCATTGGATTATTTTAGGAATTGGTGCTAGGACCTTTAGTGTACATGAACAGTTTGGATATGAATATAGGAGAAATGGTGAGTAAACTTACAGATATTACAAAAAAACCATGGTGTCGTTGATAATGAGGAGGATAATCTTAAACTCCAGGATAATATTGATCAGCTGGTAAAATGGGCAGAGCAATGGTAGTGGAATTTAATTTGATGCACTTGTGGTGACTAATAAAGGGGGGGGGGGCATACACAATGAAAGCAAATGACTTCAGAAATATTGATGAACAAAGGTACATTGGTGTACAAATCCAAGAATTTCTGAAGGTGGCAGCACATGTACTTAAGTTGGCGAAGAAGACATTTTGAGAATTTGTCTTTGTTAACTTGTACAGAGAATATAAGAGCAAGGAAGTTCTGGTACCCCTTTATATGACATTGGTTAAACCATAGCTGGAGTACTATGTGCAGTTTTGGTCACTGCACTACAGGAACAATATGATTGTCCTGGAAAAGATGCAGAAGAGATTCACAGGTTGTTTCTTAAGATGGAGCATTTCCATTATGAGGGGAGACTGAACAAGCTGTGTTTGTTTTCCTTATAACAGATGAGGTTATAGACATAGATAGTCTAGATCATAGATGACCCCCCCACCCCGCCCCCATAGCTGAGGTGTGTAAAACTAGAGGTCATAAACTATGGGAAAGAGGTTTAGAGGAGATGTGATGAAGAACATTTTTGCTTGGAGATGGTTGGAAAATGGAATGCATTACCTAATTTGTTGATGGGCCAGGTGTTCTCTCAACACTTAAGAGGTATCTAGACTAGCACCTGAACCTCCAAATCATAGAAGGCCGTGGACCAAGTGCTGGTAAATGGGATTAGGAAAGATAGGTTGCCATGGATTTGATGAGCTAAAAGACCAGTTTCTGTGTATTATGGCTCAACTCCTCAGCCAAATGTTTCCCAAAGCTGAGGAGTCTAGAACACCAGGTCGCAGAATTGGGATCAGTCATTTAGGACTGACATGAGAAGAAATTTCATTGTGCAGAAGGTAGTGAATCTTAGACTTTCTCACCTGGAGAGCAGTTGAGTTTATCCAAAACAGAGGTTGGCAATTTCCTGGATATTAGAGGAATCAAGGATTATTGGCATTGTGCAGGGTAATAGAGCTGAGGTGGAAGATCAGCCATGGTGAAAGATGGAACAGGCTTGAAAGGTCAGGAAGCCTGCTGCTACTGTTCCCTGTGTTCAACCTCCAGTGCATACTCAACACAGAATGGATTGGTTTAGGAGAATGTCATTACATAGAAACATAGAAAATAGGTGCAGGAGTAGGCCATTCGGCCCTTCGAGCCTGCACCGCCATTCAATATGATCATGGCTGATCATCCAGCTCAGTAACCTGTACCTGCCTTCTCTCCATACCCCCTGATCCCTTTAGCAAAAAGGGCCACATCTAACTCCCTCTTAAATATAGCCAATGAACTGGCCTCAACTACCTTCCGTGGCAGAGAATTCCACAGACTCACCACTCTCTGTGTGAAGAAATGTTTTCTCATCTCGGTCCTAAAAGACTTCCCCCTTATCCTTAAGCTGTGACCCCTGGTTCTGGACTCCCCCAACATCGGGAACAATCTTCCCGCATCTAGCCTCTCCAACCCCTTAAGAATTTTATATGTTTCTATAAGATCCCCCCTCAGTCTTCTAAATTCCAGCGAGTACAAGCCTAGTCTATCCAGTCTTTCTTCATATGAAGTCCCGCCATCCCAGGGATCAATCTAGTGAACCTTCTCTGTACTCCCTCTAAGGCAAGAACGTCTTTCCTCAGATTAGGAGATCAAAACTGCACACAATACTCCAGGTGCGGTCTCACCAAGGCCCTGTACAACTGCAGTAGAACCTCCCTGCTCCTAAACTCAAATCCTCTTGCTATGAATGCCAACATACCATTCGCTTTCTTCACTGCCTGCTGCACCTGCACGCTTGCTTTCAATGACTGGTGCACCACGACACCCAGGTCACGTTGCATCTCCCCTTCTCCTAATCGTTCACCATTCAGGTAATACTCTGCTTTCCTGTTCTTGCCGCCAAAGTGGATAACCTCACATTTATCCACATTATATTGCATCTGCCATGCATTTGCCCACTCGCCTAATCTATCCAAGTCATTCTGCAGCCTCCTAGCATCCTCCTCGCAGCTAACACTGCCACCCAGCTTTGTGTCATCCGCAAACTTAGAGATGTTGCATTCAATTCCCTCGTCCAAATCATTAATATACACTGTAAATAACTGGGGTCCCAGCACTGAGCGTTGCAGTACCCCACTAGTCACTGCCTGCCATTCCGAAAAGGACCCGTTTATTCCTACTCTTTGTTTCCTGTCCGCCAAGCAATTTTCTATCCACCTCAACACTGAACCCTCAATACCGTGTGCTTTAAGTTTGTACACCAATCTCCTATGTGGGACCTTGTCGAAGGCCTTCTGAAAGTCCAGATATAACACATCGACTGGTTCTCCCTTATCCACTCTATTAGTTACATCCTCGAAAAATTCGATGATTCGTCAGGCATGATTTGCCTTTTGTAAATCCATGCTGACTTTGTCCGATGATTTCACCACTTTCCAAATGTGATGCTATCACATCTTTAATAACTGACTCTAGCATTTTCCCCACTACCGATGTTAGGCTAACTGGTCTATAATTCCCCGTTTTCTCTCTCCCTCCCTTTTTAAAAAGTGGGGTTACAGTAGCTACCCTCCAGTCCTCGGGAACTACTCCAGAATCTAAGGAGTTTTGAAAAATTATCACTAATGCATCCACTATTTCTGAGGCTACTTCCTCAAGCACTCTGGGATGCAACCTATCTGGCCCTGGGAATTTATCTGCCTTTAATCCATTTAATTTACCTAACACCACTTCCCGACTAACCTGGATTTCCCTCAGTTCCTCCATCTCATTAGACCCCCGGTCCCCCGCTATTTCCAGCAGACGGTTTATGTCTTCCTTAGTGAAGACAGAACCAAAGTATTTGTTCAATTGGTCTGCCATCTCCTTGTTCCCTATGATCAATTCACCTGTTTCCGACTGCAAGGGACCTACATTTGTCTTAACTAATCTTTTTCTCTTCACATATCTATAAAAGCTTTTGCAGTCAGTTTTTATGTTCCTTGCCAGTTTTCCCTCATAATCTATTTTCCCTTTCCTAATTAAGCCCTTTGTCCTCCTCTGCTGGACTCTGAATTTCTCCCAGTCCTCTGGTATGCTACTTTTTCTGGCTAATTTGTATGCTTCATCTTTTGTTTTAATACTATCCTTGATTTCCCTTGTTAGCCACGGATGCACTACCTTTCCTGGTTTGTTCTTTTGCCAAACTGGGATGAACACTTGTTGTAGTTCATCCATGCGACCTTTAAATGCCTTCCATTGCATGTCCATTACTATTTGAATTTACCAAAATGGGAGGCAGCAGCCTCACTTCTGATCTAAGCATGATGTTTCAATCTGGTTTAAGAATAGGGTAAATAAATGTACCTTAACTGATAACTTTTTAATGAAGCGGAGTAGGTGAAGGCCCCTGATGTATACATACACAAGTTTATTAAAATAGCATATGAAGCCAAGAAAAATTAAGCTAAATTCGTCCAGTCACAGAAAGGGTATAGAATAAATAAAATAAATAATATTGTAACTGTGCATGATCACAATTATGTACAAGGTAGTCTCCCTGGTACTTATTTTTTTACCCCACCAGCCTCTACGTTCAACACAATATGCTTAACAATTTCCACCATCTTCAGTAAGATTCCACAATCAGACACATGTTTCCCACCCCACACCTCTCCATTGTAAAGGGAATGTTCTCGTCATTACTCCCTGCCCCCTTCTTTCATCTCCACCCAATAATTTATCCAGGGACCAAAATGATTCAATTGTATTTCTTCCAATTTGATATACTTCACTTGGTGTCCTCTACATTAGAACCCAATGGAGAGTGATTGACTGTACTGCAGTCTGCAGGAGTGAACCTGAGCCTGCCACTATAATTATCCACTCCTACTCTGACCGATCAATCTGTGACCTCTTCCTCTATTTAACAAAGCCCAAACTAATCTGGAGGAGCAACATCTAATGTTTATGTTTCGAGATACAGCGCGGAAACGGCCTTCAGCCGACAGCGATCTCCGCATAATAACACTATCCTACACTCACCTGGGGACAATTTACATTTAAACAAAGCCAACTAACCTACAAACCTGTACGTCTTTGGGAGGAAACCAAAGATCTCGGAGAAAACTCACGCGGTCACAGGGAGAACTTACAAACTCCGTACAGACAACACCCATAGTTGGGATCAAACCCGGGCCTCTGTCGCTGAAAACGATGTAAAGAAGCATCTCTACCGCTGTGCCCACGTGCCAACCTGCAGCCGACGGACTCAATAATTCAGGTAACTTACTCTCTCTTTGTATCAGAACTGTCCAGTTCTGCTGTAAGTAAGCCATCTGTAGTAATGATTGTTTTTTTTATTGTAACGTGAGAGTTAAACAGGTTTTTCAACCAAAATGGAGTTGTCTACTAACAACTAACAACTCCACGTAAGCAGGCTAGCCTCGGAAAACAATGAGGTGCTTAGAAATATAATTTTGCTCAGTTGGAAGAATTAGTCCTCATATCATGCAACTACAAGGACATAAGAGATTATCTCAACCTCTGATATAATAAATACCGTTTTCAATATTTGGAAGGATAAATACTGAAAAAACATTTTCAGTATTTTGAAGGAATAAACTATTTAGTTGTAGAATCAAAGAACTCCAGATGCTGGTTTTCGCCGCCCCCCCCCCCCCCCCCCCCCCCACCCCCCTGAACGATAAGTCCTCCACTCACTTTGCAACAATCCTGACATTATCATAAAACCTGCCGACAGGAGAGGTGCCGTTGTAGTCTGGTGGGCTGACCTCTACCGTGCTGAGGCCAGACGGCAGCTTTTGGACACCTCCTCATATGTACGTACCCCTTGATCATGACCCCACAGATGAGCACCAGGCCTGAGTCTGAAGAAGGGTCCCATCCCGAAACGTCACCGATCCTTTTTCTCCAGAGATACCGCCTGACTAAACCAGACAAACTCATTATTTTATTGTTTTTTATTGTTGTTTCAATGAATGATTCATTTTTTAATCTTACATGACTGAAGTGTTCTTTCTCCATTATTGATCTGAGTCCTTGAAACCTGTTTGTGTCACTATACAGTCCAGTTTTGCTGCAAGTAATCCATCTGCAATAATGGCTCAGTTTTTTTCTGCTAACATGGCCTGTTGTACACCTCCAGTTTGCAGCTTCCACATTGCTTTGTTCATATTCCCGCTCTCTAACTTCGCTTACTAACCTACCCACCAGATAACTTGGAGAACTTGATCAATAACATCCCCAAAGCTCACCCTATATTCCCATTGACCTTTCCACAATTTTTCGCCCTCTCTGCAATTTAAAATTAACCTGTTTTTTCTCATCCCCAATTCTGACAAGGGTCTTTGACGTGAATCATATTTCCACAGATGCCTGAACCACAATGTTTCCAGAATTGTCTGATTTCTTTCAGTTTTCTAGAATCTGCACTTTTTACGTTCATTATTTTAATTACTCTGTGCCTGGTTAACTCGGATTCCGCCATCTAGAGCTTTCAGCACCCCATTTCCTGGCTTGATGTAAAAACGATGCAAAAGTTGCAAGGACAATCTACTCAGAATGCTAGTCAGGATGATCGGTGAATGCAACAGAATTTCAAGGTTTTCTTCACTAGAAAACTAAAAAACTAAGATATGCTGCAAAATAATGGATTATTTCCCTTTCATGCAAATAATAAAAACATTTTAATTACTAGTATGCAATTATTGAAGCATGGAGATTAGCTCTGATATGAATCTTTTGCATATATTTAAAGGCGAATCTCCTCACTGACCATCAGCACAGGTGCTCCTCAAGCTGTGTGCTTAGCCCTTGCTCAACTCTCTTTGGACCCATAAACATGTGGCTAAGCATAGCTCCAATGCCAGCTTAAATTAGCTTACGGCATCACTGTTGGCCAGATTATTCAACATACAGGAGAGAGATAGAATACCTGGTTGAGTGGTCTTGCAACAACAACCTCTCACCCAAAGTCAATAAAACCATGAAACTAAGGGGGACGTTGGGAGACAACACTCCAGTTTTCATCAGCAGGTCGGCGGTGGAGAGAGTTAGAAGCTACAATTTCATGGGCTCAGCACATAGATGCAATCCTGAAGAAGATTTCACAGTGGAGCAGTAAAAGGTAGAAACAAAGAAATGCAGATGCTGGCTTACAAAAAAACCCCACAAATGGGGTAGTGTGCAAAATTCAAGGAAATGAGATTGAGAGATACTTTACTAGAAAGGACTGAGAATTGGTTGACAGGCGCTAACCAGTGGGGTGCAGCAAAAGGACAGTGCTTCAGCTTCTGCTACTCATAAGATATATCATTGATTTGATGAGGAAAGTAGACATAACATCTCTAAGTTTAAATGACAAAAGCTGGGGTGGGTGAGCATTGAGAGAAAAGCAGAAAGGCTCCAGAGTGTTTTCGGCAAGTCAAGTGAATGGGCAAATCTAAGGCAGTATCAGATTAACTTGAATTAATGTGAGGTAATGCAATTTGGTTCTTAGAATAGAAAAACAGACTATTGATTGATTGGGAACAAAGAAGATGTAATGGGATCTGGGTGTCCTTGTACTCCTGTTATTGAAAATTGAGCAAGGAAATTCTTGTTTAGTTTAGTTTAATTTATTATTGTCACATGTACGGAGGTACAGTGAAAAGCTTTTGTTTGCGTGCTATCCAGTCAAAGTAAAGACTATACATGAATGCAAATCAAGCCGTCCTCAGCACATAGATTAAGGATAAAGGAACAAATTTTTAGTGCAAGTTATAACATTGTAGTCCGAGAAAATCTGATTAAAGATAGTTCAAATGTCTCCAATGAGGAAGTTCCATAATGGTGTCTTAGAAAGGCAGAACAGGCATATGAAGAGAGATTGGGTTGACTAGGTCTGTATTTACTGGAGTAGAGAAGAAAGAGAGGGAATATCAAAAACAGATAAAATTCGAAGAGGACTGGGACATATTAGATATAGATGGGATGTCTAGGGAGTCCAGAACCAGGGTTAGAGACTCAAGATAGAGGGTATGCTTCTATATAAAGGGGCAACAAGATATTGGCATGGGTGATCAACCATGATCATGATAAATGTGGGAGCAAGCCAATTGACTCGATTGGCCTACAACTTGATTTAATTACATTCATTTTAATGCAAGAGGCCTGACAGGTAAGGCGGATAGGTACATGTGACTGGGACATTGTAGCTTAAACGGAAACTGGCTGAGAGGACTGGCAGGTACAGGTGCTACAGGAGAGATAGAGGTGGGGGTAAAAGAGGAAAGGGGTGTTGCTTTATTGATTAAGACAGAAGCTGAAGATGATATTACTGATGGTTTGTCCAGTGAGTCTTTATGGCTCGAGGAGAGAAATAAAAAGTGGATGATCACCTTGTTGAGAATGTACTATAGGACCCCAAGTTGTCTATGAGAATTAGAAGAGCAGATATGCCAGGAGATTGCAGACAGCTGCAAGACGAATAAGGTTGGCATAGTAGATATATAGCCATTACAGACTGGGACTGTCAGCATGCCAAGCGTTTATACAGGGTGGAACTTGTCAAATATGTTCAGGAAAGTTTCCTCAGGCAATATGTAGAAGGCCCTACAAGGGAAAGGGCAAAGTTTGATCTACTCTTCGAAAATATGGAAAGGGCAAGTGACTGAAATGTCTGGGTGCGATTATTTTGGGACCAGTGACCATTGTTCTATTAGCTTTAAAATAGTTATGGCTAAAGACAGGGTTGGGCCACAAATTAAATTCTGAATTGGGGTAAGGCCAACTTTGATGGTATTTGACAGGAACTTGATGAAGTTTATTGGAGTAGGTTGTTTGCATCCAGGAAGTGGAATGTTTTAAAAAAGATGATAAGAGTTCAGGGCATGCATATTTCTGTTAGAGTGAAGGACAAGGCAGGTGGGACGAAGGAAGCTTGGATAACGAGTGAAACTGAGGCTCAAGTCAGGAAAAATAAGGAGACATGGGACAGATATAGGCAGCTGAGATCAAGTGTATCCTTGGAGGTTTCAGGAACTGAGAAGCATACTTAAGAAGGAAATCAGCAGGGCAATAAGGGTGAAAAAGAAATTACAGATGCCCTGACTGAGATATATGAATCATTAAGCATGGGTGAGGTGCCGGGTGGCTAATGCTCTGCCTCTATCTAAGACGGATTGCAAAGAAAAGCCTGGGAACTGTAGACCAGTAAGCTCAACATCTGTGGTAGGCAAGGTACCAGAGAGGATTCTAAGGAATAAGAAATATATGTATTTTTCTAGACAGGGGCTGATTAGGGATAGTCAGCATGGTTTTGTATGTGGGAGACCATGTCTTATGAATCTGAGTTGTTTGAAGAAGTAACCAAAATAGGTTGATGAGGGCAAAGCCATAGATATTGACTATATGGACTTTAGCAAGATATTTGATAAGATTCTGGAAGGTAGGCTGCTCTGGAAAGTTAGATTGTATGGGATTCAGGGCACGGTAGCCGACTGGATAGAGAATTGGTTTCATGGAAGGTAGTAGAGGGTGATGGTGGAAGGTTGTTTTTTGGACTGGAGGCCTGTGACTAGTGGTGTGCCTCAGGGCTCAGTGCTGGGCCCATTGCTTTTTGAGGTTTATGTTAATGAGCTGAAAAAGAATGTAGAAGGCATGATTAGTAAATTTGTAGATGACACTAAAGTGGGTAGTATTGTGCATAGTGAAGATGGTTATCAAAAATTACAGCAGGATCTTGGTGAGTTGGGCAAGTGGGCTGATAGTTAATGGAGTTTAATGCAGATAAGTGTGAGGTGTTGCATTTGGGGAAGTCAAGCAAGGGCAGGATCTTCACTGAATGGCAGGGTTCCGGGGAGTGGTGTAGAGCAGAAGGATCTAGGAGTGTAAGTACATAGTTCTTTGAAAGTCGTGTTACAGGTAGATAGGTTAGTCAAGAAGACTTCTGTACATCCGCCTTCATCATTAAAGATATCGAGTATAGAAGTTGAGATGTTATGTTGCAGTTGTGCAAGACATTGGTGAGGCCGCATTTGGAGTTTTGTGTTCAATTTTAGTCACCCTGCTATAGGAAGGATGTTGCTAAGCTGGCAATAGTGCAGAGAAGATTTAAAAGGATGTTGCCAGGACTTGGGGGCCTGATCCATAGGGAGAGGTTGGGCAGGGTAGAAGTTTATCCCTTGGAGTGCAGGATGATGGGGAGTGATCTTATAGAGGTGTATAAGATCATGAGGGGAATAGAATAGGTTAAATGCACAGTTTTTTAATCAAGAACTATAGGACATATGGTTAAGATGGGAGCGTAAAAATGTTAGAGGAACCTGAGGGGCAACCTTTTCACACAATGATATGGAACGAACTGCCAGAGTAGCGGCAAGTACTATAACAACATTTAAAAGACATTTAGACAGGTACATGGATAGGAAAGGTTTAGAGGGATATAGGCTAAACACAGGCAGGTGAGGCAACTTGGTCGCCTTGGGCAAGTTGGGCCAAAGAGTCTGTATCCGTGCTGTATGACTCTTTGACTCTACTCCTATTTCTGTGCTTTTCTCCTTGGGTTAAAATTTTGAACTAGAGTGTCTCAGAGGGGAATTAAATTCGGTTATAATAGTTTAGACCTCCCCTAAAAAGAAAAAGCAGCTCGTTCCATCTTTCCATTCCAAGAATGATTCCCCTTGTCTGGACATGTTGAAATGCATACTTGAAGCTGAACCTTTACGTTACTGTACTTAATTCAACATTCCTCCTTGAATCGACACCATTGAATCAGAAACCCATGTCACATTTACCTTTTGTAATTACAGTCAGAGCAATTGAAAGCTGATTTCATTACTAAACATTTTTATTCAATTATTTCCATTGTTTGGAGAATCTTCTTCCAAGGCAGTCCCGAAGCATTAAGGATGACTTGCTTCCACTCCAGGTCTGTGGTTTATGAGGCGGTGGGTAGTTTGGGAGGTGGTGCGGTCCTCCTATTTTTTACACAGGTCTTCTGCATGGCTTTGAGATTCTAAATACCATCCGCAATATAAATCAGTGATGCACAACATTCAACGCACAGGTCAGAGATGGTTAGAAGAAGGCTCTGTGTGGTCTGTGAGTACTTGGCACCTCATGAGGCTTGCTGGTCTATCCGACCCTTCACCATGCTTGCTTCCAACAGTTCCCGCAGCAGTGGTTGTCTGGGATTCTCAGGAATAGTGGTATCATCTACAAAAACAGAAGTAAAGTTTGACTCTTATCCCAATCTCACAACCACCTCTCCTTCCAGTTGTTGGAGGCCATCAGTTTCTATGCCTGTGGACGATGCACCACCTGACTGCGCAAAGAACAGGACATCAGACTGGATCTTGAAGCTGGAGTCAGACACACAGGGGGTCAACTATTTTATGAGTTTTTGGGCCTTGATTGAGATCGATACATAACGTACAGTATTGGTGGAGATATGTCTATTGCTGCACGACACTGGGATAAATTACTAATGAAGACAGGTCTGTCGTGGTATAAAGTGGGCACAGTACCAGTGGAGATTGGTCTGTCACTATGGAACACTGGTGCACAGTCCTGGAGAGGTCTGATCTGTCACAATGTAACACTGGGGCACAGTACTAAAGGGGACTGGTCTGGCACTGTATCATATAGGTACAGTACTAGTGGAGACTGGTCACTGTATAACACTGGGGTAAAGTACCGTCTCTGCACTGTTACTCTTTTGCACTGGGGTACAGTACTGAAGGGGACAGGTCTGTTACTGTATAGCATGGGCACTGTACTGGTGTGGACAGATCTGTTCCTGAATAACATTGGGGTACACTTCTGTTCCAGCATAATTTTCAGCTGCAATTCTGGTGAGGAAGGGTCTGTCACTGTATAACACTGGGGTGCAGTACTGGTGGTGGCTGGTCTGTTACCGTATAATGTGTATAGTACTGGAACTTAGACATTTAGTGAGACCACAATGGTATTTAATGCCTATATCCAATTGCA
Source organism: Rhinoraja longicauda (assembly GCF_053455715.1). Lineage (NCBI taxonomy): Eukaryota > Metazoa > Chordata > Chondrichthyes > Rajiformes > Arhynchobatidae > Rhinoraja > Rhinoraja longicauda. The sequence goes on along the minus strand of NC_135972.1, from coordinate 16,787,317 downwards.
AAGATAATTTTCAGTAGGTTACTGTTCTCTAACCATATAAAATGGGCACCTAGAGTTTCCAAAGTAATCACAGCAATGGGTGAAGCAAATGAGAAGGTCATGCAGTCCAGATGTTGAGTGATATGCAAGTGTCAGCATGCACTCGTGGAGATGTGCTGATATCTACAAGCACCATGCCACCACAATTGTCAGGAGGTTGGTTGTGTCATGGATGTGCGTCAAGACTGAAGCATTTCAGAGTAATTCTGCTCAAACTTTTAAGAAGTCCTGTAGATAGTCACCCTCTCAATCAGTAGCAGTAAAATAGAAAATCCTGTTCATCATGCATACAGCAGAAAGCAGGCTCTTTGGCCCATCAAGTCCATGCTAACCATCAAACACCTACTTATACTAATGCTACACTGATACCATTTTATCATCCCCACATTTCTATCAACCATTCAGTTTCCACCAGTTATCTGCACCCTAGGAATAATTTACAGTGGGCAATTAACCTACCGCCTCACATGTGTTTGGGATGTGGAAGGAAACCAGAGCACCCATCACAGGGAGAATGTGCAAACTCCACACAATGGTAACAACCCATTGGAAATTATTGGGAACATCTGCCACAAGACAAAGGTCCCCTCCCAACCTGACCCCACCGCACAACACTGCATTTGACTATAAAGACTCATGGCAAGATTCTAGAAACCATAGATCACTTGCCATATCTCGGCGTGTCTTCCTGTCAATGCCAAACATCAAGCATAGCTTTCAATGTGCCAACACAACCTTGGTCAATACTAGAAGATCGGGACCTCAGACCAGGCACAAAACACATGGTCTACCAGATGGCAGTGATCTCTGGTCTCTGATACGCTTCTGAAATTTACACTGCGTGCGGCATAAATTTTGTTTTTGCAAATTCATATTCTTCATATTCACTTGAAGGATATCCAAAGATATCGCAGGCCAACATCCAGCATTAAGAACCGATATACATTCAGTTAAATTTGTTTGATTTTTCACACCTGACACTTGATCCCTAAAACAGACACTCGTTTCTAAACTCTGTCACAGGAAGAGATTAGCAATCAGAGAGAGGAAAAGGTTCAATATTTTCTCAAAGACTCCTTGAAAAAAATGCTACATCCTACTCACTCCCAGAAATCCTTGGCCCATGACTGGTGAAAGTTGAAAAGGAACATCGGTAAGGCATTGATAACCTTGTGTCTATGCACTAAAAACACGCAAAGCCAAGCATAAATGACAATGCAAACCATCTCACAAAGTACCTAGCCACCTTCCTCCTACTTCCCAGTCAGTCTGCAGTTCGCACAATGGTCTCATCAGTCACTTCAGTACCCAAAGACCTGGAGTGGAAACAATCTGAGAAGACGAAATACAGGAGCACAAAATTCTCAAGACACACTGATTATAGTAGTTCGCTATCTTCCCTTGACTGACATGTATAAGTAATAACACACTTTCATCTCTATTTTCCAATGAGAGTGACAATATTGAACAAAGTTTCTAATCCCTCCCTATCTCTTGGATCAGTGATGCTCATTGCTGATGTGGAGTCACTTTATCTGCCAGATGTCGAGAAGGTCTTGTGGCTCCCAACCTTGCACAACCTTCCCTTAATGTCTTTCCTGGGCAGGGAAAGATCTCATTTCCTTTATCTTTCTACAAGTTGTTAAGATCTACAGCAACAGTGGGTTTCCTGATGTTGGTGTTTTCAATGTTGAAATCTGATCTGTTGCTGTTAGCAAGGTTGATCCTGGATGTCCAGAGACTCTCAACTAATCATTGGAGATCTAGTGTGTGGTCCTCCTGCGAAAACTAAGATGCAGTCATGATCATACACTGTCTCCTGCAGCCCTCCAATTCAACTGCAGCAATGTAGATCTATTTCCACCTCATATTACAAAAAATAAAAAAAATATTTGCATTTTGAAGGTTTGAAATTAAGTCACAAGGAGCTCTGTTTCTCCCATACTGAGGCAACATCTTTACGTGTGAGTCATTGTGCTTCAGTGCAGTAAATCCAGAATTGTTGCGTTACATGAGAATCAGGAATGCAAGACCTGACAGATGTTGAGGCATGCCCTTGGCGTTCCTTGATCCCGCTCAGCAAATAACAAACTAGAAAAGATAAACAGTGGTAAACTGTGCTTTGCTTAGCCTAACTGCAGTCAAGCTTCCGAGTTCACCGTTTTGTGTGGTGTAACCTGTGGTGTGTCTCCTGGACAATCATTAATATTCTGCAAATGCCAGATGGACCACTTCTCTGGGGCATTTGGAGACACCCCGAGCTTTCTCACCTAATGGACTAGAAGTTACTTCCAGGCTGCAGTTATTTGCTGTCAGTCTCAAGAAGATGAAGACAAGCTGGCTAATTAAATACACACTGTTCTCATTCTGCTACATCTTCTGGGTGAGTGAGTTAATGTGCTTCCATTTCTGTCAGTTCTACAATTAGCTTCCCTTCTGGGGGAGGGTCCACTTATCTATAGCGTGTGAAGGTGGAAATGGGGTGGGGGAATCACAAGGACTCTGAATGATAGCCAGTGTGATAGCATATACTTCCTGGTGAGATTAAAATTTATATTTAAAGCCAAAAGGACACAAAATGCTGGAGTGTAACTCTGCAGGTCAAGCAGCATCTCATGAGAACATGGATAGGTGATGTTTCGAGTCTACACCCTTCTCCTGACCTGCTGAGTTACTCCAGCATTTTGTGTCCTTTTGTGTATTAACCAGCATCTGTAGTTCTTTGTTTCTATATTTTAGGCCAAGTGGTGGCAAGGGAGCAGTGTAAGGGAGTTATAGTGAGGGAAAATTGAGGAAGTTAAAGAAGAAAAAGTAAGTGAATAGGCGAGGAGATAAAATCTAATGTAAAAAATTGGGAAGTCGTACACTTTGGTGGAAAAATGTGATTAAAAAAAAAATTCTAAGTAATTGAAAGATGTTAATGTTCAGATGGACCTTATTGCTCTATATAAAAAAATCGCTAAAGTTTAAAATGCAGATATAGCAAGCAATTAGGAAAGCAAACACTATGTTGCCCTTTATACTGCAATATTATGGCGGTCTGGTGACACATTATCTGGAATACTGTGTACAGATCTGATGTCTGAACTTAAGGAAGGATATTCCTGTGAGAGAGGGAGTGCTGCAAGGGTTCTCTAACTTGATTCTAGGATGGCAGATTTGTCTAATGAGGAGGGATCATTTAGACTGAGTCTGTACTCTCTTGAGTTTAGAATCCTGAAAGTTGATCTCATTGAAACTTTCAAAATTCTGAAGGGCTTGATCTGGGCCAGTCTTTCCCTTGGAGAGTGTATTGAGAACCAAGAGACACCATTTCAAATGAAGTTGGCCATTCGTTTCAGAGATAAGAAATTTCCTCAACCAGAATTTAGTGAATATTTGGAATTCTTTGCAAGATCTGGAGGTTCAGTCACTCCGTGTATTCAAGACAGCAGCTAACATGAGTTTTAGATGTTGAGCAGAATAAGGGATAGCAGGCTCGTGCAGGAATGTGATGCTGAGATGGAAGAACACAAGAAAACAAGCAAGAGGCGGCTGCCAGACCCCTCAATTCTGCCCTTCCATTCACTATGAGCATGGCTGATCTATACCGGCCTCTTCCGTGGCAGTTCCCTATAACCACTAATTCCCCAATCTATTAAATATGTATCAATCTCCACCTTAAATATAACTAATGATCTGGCACCAACTATCATCATGGACAGAGAATGTCAAAGATTCACTACCCGCTGAAAAAAATTGTGAGAGAAATAGATCGGGTAGATGCACAGAGTCTCTTGCCCAGCGTAGGTGAATCGAGGACTAGAGGACATAGGTTTAAAGTGAAGGGGAAAAGATTTAATAGGAGCCTGAAGGTAACTTTTTCATACAAAGGATGGTGGGTGTATGGAACAAGCTGCAAGAGGAGGTAGTTGAGGCAGGGACTACCCCAATGTTTCAGAAACAGTTAGACAGGTACATGGATAGAACAGGTTTAGAGGTATATGCGCCAAATGCAGGCTGATGGGACTAGTGTAGCTGGGACATGTTGGCCGGTGTGGGCAAGTTGGTCCGAAGGGCCTGTTTCCACACTGTACGACTCTATGACTCTAAAAATTCTTCACACCTCAGATTTAAATCTGCTAGCCCCTTATTTAGTAGTTACATGCGTTTGTTTGTGACTCTCTCACTAATGAAAACACCTGAACCTCTACCCTGTCAAACCCTGTATGGATCTGATATGTTTGAATATTACTCCTCGTTCTTCAAAACTCCTAACAGTGCGATCAACCCTCTCATCCCAGGAATTAGCCTGGTTAATCTACTTTAGACTGCCTCCAATGCTGCCATATTTGTTTTTAGGTAAGTGGACCAAACATGTGCAGTGCTCCTGGTGTGGATTCACTGATATCCTGTACAACTATAAGAAAGCCTCCCTATTTTAAGCTCCAACCTTTTCACAATAAAAAATGTCAACATGCTGTTTGCTGTCTTAACTGCATGTTGGACCTGCAAATTAACTTCTGCTCATGCTCTAGAACTTCGAGATTCCGCTGAACCACTCCATTTAGACAACAATCCTCCTTTTGATTGTTCCTTCCAAAGTGATTGACCTCACACTTCCCCACATTAAACTCCACTTGCCAAATTCTATATCCTGATGTAGAATCACATTGTCCTCATCACAGTATGCTCTTCTGTATGTTTTTTGTATACTTAGAAAACTTGGAAACATTACATTTAATTTCCTCCTCCAGGTCATTCATTTAGATAGCAGTCAATTGATGTCGAAGAGCTGATCTGTGGGGTACTCCACAGTTATATCCCTGAGAGAGATCTATTTATTCCACTTCTTTATTTTCTAGGTGACACCCAGTTTTCAATCCATGCTAAGACATTTCCAACAATAACCTTGTACTTTTAAATAATGTATTCGCCTTTTGTATGGCAATTTATCTAATGTCCTTTGAAAATGTAAATACACTGCATCTACAGGACCCCTTCAATCAATGCTCCCTGTCAGACATAATTTGATCAGCTATAATCAGATTAAATGATGGATCAGGTACGAAGAACTGATTTGCACTTGATGCAGCTAGTGAGCCATCCACAATCCTGAGGACTGCCTTAGAAGAAGACCAAGAGCTGACACAGATTCAATATGGAATGGTCTCCACTCCAATAATAATTCAATGACTCCGTTAGCTGTATCTTTGGAAAATGATAACTGTGATTCAAGTGGCACATCTGATAGATCTGCTGTCTCACAGCACCAGAGACCCCAGTTCAATCCTGATCTCTGGTGCCAAACGTGTAGAGTTTGCACATGTTCCCTGTGACCCCGTGGGTTTCTCCAGAAACTCTGGTTTCCTTCACATACCAAAGATCAGCACATTGGTAATGATGAATGTAGGATTAGGATAAATGGGTGTCATAGTGTCATAAAACATAGAAATAGGCTATTTGGCCAAAAGGGTCTGGGTCATTCATCAACTACTCATTTACATTAATCCTACACTAATCACATTTTGTATTCTCCCCACATTTGCCTAAACTCCCCCCCCCCCCCAAATTCTATCACCACATACACGAACTGAAGCAATTTACACTGGGCTGTTACCTACCAACCTCTATGGGATATAGGGGAAACTGGTGCACCTGGAGGAAACCCACATGGTCACGTGGAAAAATGCAAAATCCACACAGGTAGCACCAGAAGTCAGGATCTAACCCGGACAGAACTGTGATTGCTGGTCCTGAAAACGACCTTCTGTCTTGCTCTTGAGGTAACATTGCCTCTGGATCGGGGAATAGTAGTTGGTAGCGATGGGTACAGTGTGTGGTAAAGTGGGGATATACTGAAGATGTAACAGACTGCAATCGTCTGGGTTCTGATTGTGAATGATCAGCCATGATCACATTGAATGGCGGTGCTGGCTCGAAGGGCCGAATGGCCTACTCCTGCACCTATTGTCTATTAAGTGTGGACGGGGCCTCCAGACTATGGAACATCTCCTGAGCTGTGACATGCTGCATGCCACATGCACTGTCAAGGATCTTGCAGAGGCCAACGACGTGGCAATAAAATCTGCTCGCTATTTCACGCAGACAGTGGTGTGATGACACGAATAAAATTTTTGCCTCTGACCTTTACTTCAGCCTCTAACTGAATTCTGGATTAGATGTGAAATGAAAAGTCAAGGCCATAAAGTAGAGTGCTCATTTATGCAAAATCAAACAGATTACAACAGAAATGGACAGAATATATCAGCTAAAGACCGCATCATGGCATATTAATTAGAAGCTAAAATACAGTGGAAACAGTACAATGCTTTGCAATGGCAAAATAAATTCTTGCTTTGGTATCTGCAATCATTGAATACAAAGAAAACAAAACAAATTAGACTTTTCTATATCCTTATCTGGAAGATTGGGTTCAAATTCCCAAAGAGCTTCCCACTGCAATGAGCCCCAATTTCCAGAGAGCAAACTGTTCAAGAAACAAGACTCAGCTACCAGTCAGTGAAGGCTTTGCACAAATGCTTGAAAGAAAAACTTGTATTCATGCATCAATGCCATGACCATAGATACTAGAGGAGCAAGATGGCAGACAATTTGCTCACAATACATTCCTTCTCAAATCCTTTACAGCCCATTCATTAAGTGTTTTTTTTTAAGCATTCACTGTTAAAGAAAGTACAACATTTTACACAAAAACAATAATGATCATTAATGTTCAGTATTGTATCAGTAACAATATTGGCCAGAACATTGGAAAGCACTGCCCTGCAAATGACACAGGATCTAACTGAGGTGGATGGGTGATGCCTTTACTTAAAATCTCATTAGAAAGGCAGCACCTCCTACTCCACAGACTGCACAGACTAAAATATGTGCTCAAGACCCTGGAGTGAGTCTCACATCAACAATCTTTTGACTTAGAGTTAAGACACTAAAGAAATAGCCAGCACCGCCATTCAATGTGATCATGGCTGATCATTCACAATCAGTACCCCGTTCCTGCCTTCTCCCCATACCCCCTGACTCCACTATCATTAAGAGCTCTATCTAGCTCTCTCTTGAAAGCATCCAGAGAATTGGCCTCCACTGCCTTCTGAGGCAGAGAATTCCACAGATTTACAACTCTGACTGAAAACGTTTTTCCTCATCTCTGTTCTAAATGGCCTCCCCCTTATTCTTAAACTGTGGCCCCACGTTCTGGACTCCCCCAACATTGGGAACATGTTTCCTGCCTCTAGCGTGTCCAATCCCTTAATAATCTTATATGTTTCAATAAGATCCCCTTTCATCCTTCTAAATTCCAGTGTATACAAGTCTACTCGCTCCAGTCTTTCAACATATGACAGTCCCGCCTTTTCGGGAATTAACCTAGTGAACCTACGCTGCACTCCCTCAATAGCAAGAATGTCCTTCCTCAAATGTGGAGACCAAAACTGCACACAGTACTCCAGATGCGGTCTCACCAGGGCCATGTACAACTGCAGAAGGACCTCTTTGCTCCTATACTCAACTTCTCTAGTCATCAACGCCAACATGCCATTAGCTTTCTTCACTGCCTGCTGTACCTGCATGCTAACTTTAAGTGACTGATGAACAAGGACACCCAGATCTCTTTGTACTTCCCCATTTCCTAACTTGACACCATTCAGATAATAATCTGCCTTCCTGTTCTTACCACCAAAGTGGATAACGTCACATTTATAATAATAATAATAATAATATATTTATTTTATATAGCGCCTTAACACATGCACAAAGCGCTTTACAAATACAATTAACATAGAAACAAACAGACAAACAGACAAACTATCCTGACGGAAAAGCGGCGAATAATCAACGCCAGCGTCCTCTCACGTCAGGGTCCGGCAGTAGACATTAAAGAACACAAGACACACAGATACAATTTTTTACACAAAACAGCCATCACAGTGATTGCTCTAGGCATACCCTCACTGTGATGGAAGGCAAAGTCTTATCTCCTCCTCGTTCTTCTCCCGTGGCGCCACGAGGCGATCGAGGCTCCCAACCCCTTGAAGCCCCCACCGGGCGATGGAAAGTCCCAGGGTCGAGCCGAGCCGAGCAGGCCGATGAAAGTCCTGAGCCCCCACCGGGCGATGGAAAATGCCGCGGCCGAGCCACGCAGGGCGATGAGAGTCCTGAGCCCCCACCGGGCGATGTAAAGTGCTGCGGCCGGGCCACGCAGGGCGATGAAGGGCCTGCGGGCGGGTTGATCGTGCCTCGTGCTTCGGGGCGGTCGAAGCTGCTACGGCTGGAGCTCCCAAACACCGGTCGCCAGCCAGGGACCTGCGAACTCCAGATGTTGCGGTCTGCAGGGCCCACGGCCGAAGCCTCCGAGATGGTAAGTCCAGGCCCTGCGACCGGAGTCTTCGAGGTCGATCCCAGCTGGAGGCCGCCGACTCCACGATGTTAGGCCGTAGCGCGAACGGAGATACGACACGGTAAAGGTCGCATCTCCGTTGAGGAGGAGATTTAAAAAAAGGTTTCCCCCAACCCCCCCACCACCCCCCTACATACACAGAATTAAAAATAAAACAAAACGTACATTTAACATCAACATTGACTAAAAAACACCAAAAAAAACGGAGAGACTGCCGGTGAGCCGCAGCTGCAGAACACAGCCACGTCCCTATTATCCACATTATCCACATTAAACTGCATCTGCCATGCATCTGCCCACTCACACAACCTGTCCAAGTCACCCTGCATCCTCATAGCATCCTCCTCACAGTTCACACTGCCACCCCGCTTTGTGTCATCTGCAAATTTGCTAATGTTACTTTTAATCCCTTCATCTAAGTCATTAATGTATATTGTAAATAACTGCGTATATTAAGATTATATTATATATGATATTATATTTGTAGTATATTAAGACAGTGCAACAAATGTGTTGATTATTGATTTAGCATTGAAGTACTTATTGAAATGACTCTTATTTCTCTTGTCTCTTTGACAGGTAGCCAGTGGGCTGATGATAGCTGTGGGGATCTATGCCAAAACAGCAGTCGAGGGAGGTAAAGCTCAATACAGTAAAACACCAACAATCAGCTATCAGACTATTCAAAACCCCAATGTTTCAGCATCTAACCCATAAGGTGCTGATTCCCACATTCCCTTTAACACACCAGGGCTCTGGCTCCCACGTTCCCTATAATACATCTGAGGTCCCACACTCCCTTACACACACTCCCTTAAAACTGTCCTAATTCTGTTTTCTGCATTCCCTTGAAACATACCGGCTTCACTGGAGAATATATAATTCTACTGTGTATCAACCAAAAAAAGGTAAATTAAAAGTATTTGGAGTATTAATAATAGTCCAGTAAAACTGGTCATTTGTCACCACCGATGTCCTGAGCAAGCTGAATTAACAGTTTTACTGTACAGCCTAGGATAAAGGTGGCATGCAGAAGCGTTTTGCTGAATGTAACTAATTAATGATAGTATTTATTAATGTAATAAACAGCGTGTTCCTATTTAACACTAAGAAAACATGTCCAATAAATACTGGTGATATCCACACACATCCCACAAATTAATTTTAAAAATTGGGAAAATTTGTAAAAATTGCAAATGCTGAAAGAGTTCTTCAAGGCAGACGAGGGGAACTCCTTCACGGTTGGTTCTGACAAAGCATCTCAGACGTGAACCATTAACTCCGTTTCTCTTTCCACAAATGCTGCATGACCCACAGGCTAGTTCCAGCATTTTCTATCTTTATTTTACAAAGTAGACGTGGCAAGTGTAAATGGATAAGGATTCTAAACTTAAAGCATTATCAGGCCACTAAGTCCGCCTATATTCTGTTGCGATTATTTCATGTTCCTCTGAAGATCACTGAAATCTCATGTTCCAAGAATGTTTTATCAAGTGTTTTATTGCCATACGCCCCGAAACGAAACAATGAAGCTCAGATATTTTTAAACGCCTTGAAATCACGCAGTTCCATTATCTTGTTTTAAAATTAAAGGACTGAACTGCCTAGCTGTTATGGAATAAAGTATACACTTGTGTGAAATAGAAATGGAAAAGCAATACACTGCAGACACTGAAACCGTAACAGGGAATGCTGAATACTTAGCAGGTCAGGCAACATTTTGAAGAGAGGATTAGAGTTAATATTTCTCTTTCCACAGAGAAAGAGAACTGAGAAAAGTTGGAGAAAAAAAAAAGTTTTAATGCATTTGTACAATGTGCGCATTACTGGCAAGATCTATATGGGCCTTGGAATCTTCTCTATTTAAGGTATCAGGCAGAATCGTGTTTTTGTTTAATGAATGCTGTGCCATCAGTTTCAGTCCTGATTTATGATAGAGCTAGTTTTCACGTTAAATCTCACGTTAAGCTCACCCAAAAGACTACAGCTGCTGCTGTCAGATGCAAAAAACAAACTGCTGGAGGAACTCAGCAGGTCAAGCCGCATCTGTGGAGACATAAGGATGGTTGATGTTTTGGGTCAAGATCCAGCATCAGGATAGACACAATGTGTAGGAAGGAACTGCAGATGCTGGTTTAAACCGAAGATAGACACAAAAAGCTGGAGTAACTCAGGCAACATCTTTGAAGAGAAGGAATGGGTGACGTTTCGGGTCGAGACCATTCTTCAGACCCAGCATCAGGATACATGGAGTCATAGAGTCATAGAGTGATACAGCGTGGAAACAGGCCCTTCGGCCCAACTTGCCCACACCGGCCAACATGTCCCAGCTACACTTGTCCAACCTGCCTACGTTTGACCATATCCCGCCAAACATGTCTTATCCATGTACCTGCCTAACTGTTTCTTAAATGTTGGGATAATCCCTGCCTCAACAACCTCCTCTGGCACCTTGTTCCATACACCCACCACCATTTGTGTGAAAGTTACCCCTCAGATTTCTCATAAATCTTTCCCCTTCACCTTAAACCTATGTCCTCTGGTCCTCAATTCACCTACTCTTGGCAAGAAACTCTGTGCATCTACCCAATCTATTCCTCTCATGATTTTATACACCATCAGAAGATCACCCCTCATCCTCCTGTGCTCCATGGAATAGAGTCCCAGCCTACACAACCTCTCCCTATAGCTCAGACCCTTGAGTCCTGGCAAAATTCTCATAAACCTTCTCTGTACCATTTCCAGCTTGACAACATTTTTCTTATAACATGGTTCCCAGAAGTGAACACAATACTCTAAATGCGGTCTCACCAACGTCTTATACAACTGCAACATGACCTCCCAACTTCTATACTCAATACTCTGACTGATGGAGGCCAATGTGCCAAAAGCCTTTTTGACCACTATCAACCTGTGATTCCGCCTTCAAGAAACCATGCACCTGCACTCCTAGATCCTTCTGCTCTACAACACTCCCCAGAGCTCTACCATTCACTGTATAGGTCCTGCCAATGTTAGACTTCCCAAAATGCAACACCCCACATTTCACTGTATTAAATTCCATTAACTTCCTCAGCCCACCTGACCAATCGATCAAAATCCAACTGCAATTTTTCACAACCATCTTCATTATCTGCAAATCCACCCACTTTTGCATTATTTGCAAACTTGCTGATCTTGCCATGTACTGGACGTTCTCATCCAAATCATTGATGTGGATGACAAACAGTAACTGGCCCACCACCAAATCCTGAGGCACACAAACTAGTCACAGGCCTCCAGTTCGAGAAGCAACCTTCCATCATCACCCTCTGCTTCGTTCCATGAAGCCAATTTTCTACCCTTGTTTAAACCTTCATGTTTAAATCCTTCTCTTTTGTTTCAGGTGCTGTGGATTCACTAACTGCGGATCCTGCACTGATACTGATGATTGTTGGATGCTTAATATTCTGCATCACTTTTCTGGGCTGCGTTGGAGCATTGCGTGATATTCAAATTCTGCTGAAAATAGTGAGTACTCAGTAGCATCTCACCCCAACAAAACAAAGGACATAAGACAGTACAACATAGGACTAGCTTCTTTGGCTCACGATGCCTGTGCTGAATGTGATACCAGATTAAACTGAAACCTTCTGCTTGCATGTGACCCATATCTCTCCATTCTCTGCATATCCATGTGTTTATTCAAAAGTTACTTAAATGCCACTATCGTATCAGCTTCTACCATCATCCCAGGCAGCATGTTCCAGCTACACGTGGGTATAGGTGTGTAAAAAGTATTTCCTCTCACGTCTCCCTTTAACTTTCCCCTTCTCACTTTAAAGCTACGTCTTCTGGTATTTGAATTTCCATCTATGCCTCTCATAATTATATAAAAATACAATTTGGTCTCTCCTCAGCCTATAACATTCCAGACATTGCAATGCAAGTTCGTCCAGCATCACAGTTAACACCTTCTAATCCAGGCAGCTACCTGGGAAATCTCTGTTTTTACGGTGGAGAAAAACATGAAGGTTAAGGAACTTGGCACTGTTAATGCAGATGTCTTGAGGACAGTCTGGAGTACACTGATGGAGATGCTGGATGATCTAAGTCATATTCAGGGAGAGGATCAGATATATCCAAGGACACTGGGATGCTTGAGAAGAAATTGAGGGAGCCCCAGCTGAAATATATTATATATCTTATAATATATCAGCAATGTTCATCAGCAAGAATACTTCGATCTATCCCATTTGGGTACAAGGAGATACTCTCCCATCTATTAAAATTTATTTGGCAAAGTTTTGCCCATTCATTTAATTCACTTTTTTCTTCAGCTATATTATTTAATTAATTGCTTGTCTTTGCATCATTAATAACTTGGAAATTTGATTCCTTGTCAGATCATTTATAAATATAATGAATAGCTAAGGCATCCACACAGACCTTTAGTGTCATATATATGCTGACAATCAGCATACTCACATTTTATTCATGTAGAAACAAGGATTTCTACTTTATACAAAAAGACACAAATGCTGGAGGAACAGGCACCACTGGGGAACATGGATAGGTGATGTTTTGGGTCAGGACCCATCTTCAGAAGAAGGGTCCCGACTTGAAACATCACTTATCCGTGTTCTCCAGAGATGCTGCCTGACCGGTTTAGTTACTCTCGCACTTTTGTGTCACATTTTATTCATCCACTGTGCCTACTGGTGCTCAGCCGATTTGCAAACAAATCTAATAATTTGCCTTAAAAAAAAATAATTTAAACTATAATTCGCAACTGAAATTTATCAGGTTCCTTCTGAAAGCCCAAATAAACAGCTCGCACAGATATTACCTAATTAGCCACTTTGACCCCTTCTTCAAAACATCAGGTTCATCGTACATCACGCACCATTTACAAATCCACATTGTATCTGAACAATCAGCCAAAAATATTCATCATTCAGTTATTCTGTTTTGAGTTATAGATTCTGTTGTCTGCACAACAGATGTAAGGTGAACTGGTTTCATTTCCTTTCTTTCACACTTGGTCTTTCTTAACTAGTGGAGCAACATGCTGAATCTGCAAGTTGAAGGAACTGCTCCTAAACAGATCATTCATGTGATTGATTAATTGAAGGACAGATCCTAACAAGGCTCTTGTTTTTGCATGTGCGTGGGATTCACACATCAATAAAAGTGTTGCACCCTGTGCTAGTCAAGCCAAGGCTTTCAAGGTGTTTGAACAGGCATCAGATATTCTTCACAGCCCTACCAAGCAGACCAAAAGTAGTATTTACCTTTCTTGTCTTCTCTGTGCTCTGTGAATCCTACACCTTTTGCCCTATCAGGAACACGCAACAAACCTGCAGTCTCCTCAAGCCTGCTCCATTATACAATACAATACAATACAATATATCTTTATTGTCATTGTACCCAGGGGTACAACGAGATTGGGAATGCGCCTCCCATACGATGCAATAATTTAAGTAATTAACAGCAACCCAACGAAACGAAATAATTGTAACAGTTTTTAGACAGGGTAAAGTGCAAGTTGATCTATGCGTTGTGGCCATCCGGCTCAGCAGGACCGGTTCATAGCAGCTATGGCCCTGGGGATGAAGCTGTTCCTGAGTCTGGAGGTGCGGGCGTAGAAGGTCTTGTATCGTCTGCCCGATTAGATCAAATCAAGTTTATTGTCTTATGCATAGAAATGGTGCGGTACAGGTACAATGAAGATCTTGCTCGCAGCCGCATCACAGGCACTTAGCCTCAGACAACTCACAAAAACATCAATTATACATAAATTACACATAAATTCCATACGATGGTGAAAAGAAAAAGACTGAAAAACCAGACGTCAATGTAAAGCACAGGGACAGGGTTGTGCAAGAGGTTGTCCATAGTGTTCTGATGCCATGTGGAGTCAGGGCCCAGACTGCGGTCTGAGCTCAAGAGGGAGCTCAAGCTCCACTCCCGACTCACTGGCGACAGCCTGCACGTGGCTGAGTACACCCAGTCACGGGCGGCTGTATTGCCAGAGGGTTGTGTGAGGCGGGGCTCCTGGAGATGATGGCTGGATTCCCTGCTTTTCATGGTCTATCAATGATTTGGGCTCAGCGTAGGAGAAGTTTGTATTAGAACTGGCCAGGTGGTTGAGGAGCAGAGCTAAAGAGGGCAGCAAGTTATTAGTAGACTGGTGAGGAGAGTGGCTAAAGGAGTGACATCCAGAGAGCAAGAGAGCACAAGCAAGGCAATGCACAATAAATGACTGGATACTGAGAAGTGTTGAGGAACTCTGGAGGTCCAAACCCCCGCCCCACGAGTTAGCAAATAATAAATAGATATTTTGGTTAAATAGGCCTCCAGAATGTTTGCTTTTCTAGACCAAGACATACAATGTAGCAGCAGAGATGTCATGTCCAATGCATATAAAACACCAATTCATCAATGGATCGGGTACTGTGTACAAAATCTGATTGCTACTCTGAAGGAGGCATATGCCTATGTACGTGAGAGACACGAGCGGATTTAAGGGAATGTTGCCAGGATGGAGAATTCTAGGTGCAAGGATTGGCTGGTAAGGGTTTGTTTCCTTTGGAACTGAGGGAAAATTCAACTGAAATGATTAAAAATATATATTTTTTAAACATCACTGAGCAGATATGTAGGTAACTAAAAAAAGAAGACACAAAGTGCTGGTGTAACTTTTAATGGGTCAGGTAACATCTCTGGAGAACTTGGAGATGCAACGATTCAGGTTGGGATCCTTCTTTAGACAGATTGTAGTAGGGGGGGATTAGAAAAGTGGAAGAGAGGGCAGCACGGTGACGCAGAGATACAGTTGCTGCCTTACAGCACCAGAGACACGTGTTCGATCCTGACTATGGGTGGTGTCTGTACGGAGTTTTATGTTCCCCCCGTGATTGCATGGGGTTTCCCTGAGTGCTCTGCTTTCTGCGTACTCTCCAAAGACGTACAGGTCTGTAGGTTAATTTGCTTCGGTAAAAAGTGTCACTAGTATGTTTGACAATGCTCATATACGGGGATGGCTGGTCGGTGTGGACTCATTGGGCCGCAAGGCCTGTTTCCAGGCTGTATCTCTAAACTAAATTAAACTAAGATGGGAGCAAAATTTGGCGAGTGTTAAGGGGAAGAGCATTGTAGAAAGAAAGGACTGCAGATGCTGGTTTATAAAAAAAGACCCTTGCTTAACAGCAACCGGGAAGAGGAGGAGGAGGATGAGGGAGGAGAGAGGGAGAGGGGTGGGGGGGGGGGGGAAGAATGAGGGGGATCAGTGGAGTCAGTGGACCCGGCCCATGGACCACAGAGGAACAGGAAAGGAGCTCCAAAGTCAGCAGCCCCAACCTGAGAGCGACAATAATTAAGAGGCATTTAATGAGCTGACAAGCGAAAGGATTAGAGAGCAGAGATCTTTCTCTCTGGAATAGTTGGAAAGTTGGAATAGTACCGGGGAAGGAGATCTCTGCCAGAAAGGTTAGATGCTGATAAACACACTGAGTGAGTAGCTGGAACTATATACCTATAAGGCCAAGCACAGAAAACTGTGGTGTTGTATTAGCATCAACGGACAGCTCCCTCTGGCTGTTGTGAACAGCAATATCTGACTTTACTCTTAAATATGGTTAATTATGGTTTCACATTAATGATTGGACTTTATTCCTTTGAGTGCAGGACGCTGAAGGGTGATCTTATAGAGGGGTATAAAATCACGAGGGGAATGGATAAGGTGAATGCGCAGAGTCTTTTACCTAGAGTAGGGGGATCAAGAACCAGAGGACATGTGTTTAAGTTGAGCGGGAAAGATTTAATGAGAACCAGAGGGGCAACTGTTTCACACAGAATCTGGTGAGTATATGGACTAACTATAGTCTCTTGACTAAAGGTTTAGTAGGAATATTAAAACAAAATTGTACAATATAATTCAAGGGGTAAAGAAAGGTTTGGGGAATATGGATAACTCTTACACAGTGATGTTTATGTTACATTTAACAATGGGATGGCATGCTGTCTCTATGTGGTAGCCCACACTGGATAAACTGAAACTTGTATATGTATTAACAGTTCCTGTGGACTCTCCTGTTCATTCTGCTGCTTCAAGTAACAAGTGTTGTACTTGGCTTCATATTCTCTGAAAAGGTAAGTTGAATTTTCAATTATTTTTGTTATTTTTTCGTACAATTGCATTATTTAGCTGGTGCATGGGAGGATTCACGAGAGATAAGCTACCTGTCCCAGGGCTATAGCAGGTGATTTGTGTGAATTGTGTTTGCACTACACGTAATGCCACGTGACTAGCTTTGTTGATTTTTCTAGAAATGCTGCTAATTTTCAGGAGAACACAAAAAAATCTGCCGAGAGCTATGGACCTGCAAGGCTCGGTGCTGGAGCCGCAACTATTTACAATATATATTAATGATTTGGATGATGGAATTAGAAGTAACAGTAGCAAATTTGCGGATGACACAAAGCTGGGTGGAAGTGTGAACTGCGAAGAGTTTAGAAGGACGAGAGGGGATCTTATAGAGACGTATAAAATCATAAAAGGACTAGACAAGCTAGATGCAGGAAAAATGTTCCCAATGTTGGGGGAGTCCAGAGCCAGGGGACACAGTCTAAGAATAAAGGCCAGGCCACTTAAAACTGAGGTGAGAAGAAACTTTTTCACCCAGAGTTGTGAATTTGTGGAATTCTCTGCCACAGAAGGCAGTGGAGGCAAATTCATTGGATGAATTTAAAAGAGAGTTAGATAGAGCTCTAGGGGCTAGTGGAATCAAGGGATATGGGGAGAAAGCAGGCACAGGTTACTGATTGTAGATGATCAGCCATGATCACAATGAATGGCGGTGCTGGCTCGAAGGGCCAAATGGCCTCCTCCTGCACCTATTTTCTATGTTTCTATGTTAGGCTCATGCTCAAGAAGATGATGGATGAAGTACAATATGAGGAAAAAGGGAGTTTGTGCTCATTGGTGAGGTAAGAAATGAATGTTTTTTTAACATTTGAGGACCAAGGGAACATTGGTGCATTGTGGAGTCTTGGCATCTGGTTCACGAGATACACAAAGTAAATCTGCAGGTATGATTGGTCAACCTTTGTTGATAGGGAGTGAACTGCCAACAGTGAAGAAGTCTTATTGAGATTGTGAAGGGCTTTGTGAGACCTAATTTGGAGTCCAGTGTGTAGGTTGCTCTCCATGTCCAAATAGAGCACTGCTTATGGAGTTCCCCTTTAAATCGTGATGAAGCTGGGCCTATTTGTCTTGTGGAGAGCCTGTTTCTGTTCATAACCTGAACACGATTGGCTGTGCCATCCACAGGGACAGTGCGCACCAGTGAAGATCACAGATGTGGGGACCAAGTGAGTCCACCACTGACCCCTGTCCATGTGCATGTGTGGTCACCTTGTGCATTTGCACAAAACACATATATATATAAATGAAAAGAAAAGCAACAATTTTTCGAGACCACATGGTAAGTTTCTTTTGAATAAATGGATTTACAATGAAATGTAATCATAGAGTGCAGATAAATATTTTGTTAAGCCTCAGAATTTGTCAGTCACAAATATTTAAAACATTCAGGGATAACTTTCTTGTCTGCCTAATTGCTCATTTAATTTTCTGTGAGAATGAAACCATTCAGTCTTCCAGTTGGTTTACATTCAGGGACATAGCCATCAGCAGCACGGGGAGATCGCAGTTCGGGGTGAACTCAGTGGGTCGAATGGCCTGATGCCACACTGTATCTCTATAGTCTAAAGATATAGGCAGGATATGCAGGAGGTACCCAGCAGGTCCCGCTGCAAGAGATCTAATGAAAGGTTATTGATCTGAAACATCAACTCTGTTTCTCTCACCACAGATGCTGCTCGACCTACTGAATATCTCCAGAATTTTCTGTTTTGATTTCAGATTTCCAACATCTGCACATTTTTGCTTTCCAGCGACTCCAGATAACTCAACTGTCTCCAAATTGTATTTCATTTGTTTAAGGTGGAAATAAAGGCCGTGGCATTCCTGGAGAAAGGAATGATCAGATACAGGGATGATCTTGACTTGCAAAATCTTATTGATTACATCCAGAAAAAGGTATGGGTTCCTCTGTATCGGTGAAGGTAGATCTGCTTGTGATCTGCTTTTGTTTAATGGAGCTAATGGGCTGAATGACCTGGCATGTCTGAAGACATGAGAAAACTATTCTTGATTCCTTTCTGCAAAAAATTAACAATTTTGTTTATCAATATATATTACTTCAATGTCTCTTCAAAAAATAAACACAAATTGTTGCTAGTTTCGCAACTTATGATAGTGATAATATTTAAACTTTCATAATACACAATATTTTTCTTTTGAACTTATGTTCTTCTTAATGCTGTTTAAAACAGATTTTTCTTTCAGTTCTGTGTGCATGCAATAGAGATGATTTAAGTGTAATGACAAGCATTTCAAAGTAATTATTGACAAAGTGAAAAGAAATGTAATGCTACGGTGGTTATGGGAGATTTCAACATGCAGGTAGACTGGGAAAATCAGGTTGGAAATGGACCCCAGGAAAGAGAGTTTGTAGAGTGCCTTCGAGATGGATTCTTAGAACAGCTTGTACTGGAGCCTACCAGGGAGAAGGCAATTCTGGATTTAGTGTTGTGTAATGATCCTGATCTGATAAGGGGACTAGAGGTAAAAGAGCCATTAGGAGGCAGTGATCACAACATGATAAGTTTTACTCTGCAAATGGAAAGGCAGAAGGGAAAATCAGAAGTGTCAGTATTACAGTATAGCAAAGGGGATTACAGAGGCATGAGGCAGGAGCTGGCCAAAATTGACTGGAAGGAGGCCCTAGCAGGGAAGACGGTAGAACAGCAATGGCAGGTATTCCTGGGAATAATGCAGAGGTTGCAGGATCAATTTATCCCAAAGAGGCGGAAAGACTCTAAGGGGAGTAAGAGACACCTGTGGCTGACAAGGGAAGTCAAGGACAGCATAAAAATTAAGGAGAGGAAGTATAACATAGCAAAGAGAAGTGGGAAGACAGAGGATTGGGACTCTTTTAAAGAGCAACAAAAGTTAACTAAAAAGGCAATACGGAGAGAAAAGATGAGGTACGAGGGTAAACTAGCCAATAATATAAAGGAGGATAGCAAAAGTTTTTTTAGGTATGTGAAGAGGAAAAAAATAGTCAAGGCAAATGTGGGTCCCTTGAAGACAGAAGCAGGGGAATTTATTATGGGGAACAAAGAAATGGCAGACGAGTTAAACCGTTACTTTGGATCTGTCTTTACTGAGGAAGATACACACAATCTCCCAAATGTTCTAGGGGCCGGAGAACCTAGGGTGATGGAGGAACTGAAGGAAATCCACATTAGGCAGGAAATGGTTTTGGTAGACTGATGGGACTGAAGGCTGATAAATCCCCAGGGCCTGATGGTCTGCATCCCAGGGTACTTAAGGAGGTGGCTCTAGAAATAGTGGAAGCATTGGAGATTATTTTTCAATGTTCTATAGATTCAGGATCAGTTCCTGTGGATTGGAGGATAGCAAATGTTATCCCACTTTTTAAGAAAGGAGGGAGAGAGAAAACGGGTAATTATAGACCAGTTAGTCTGACATCAGTGGTGGGGAAGATGCTGGAGTCAATTATAAAAGACGAAATAGCTGAGCATTTGGATAGCAGTAACAGGATCATTCCGAGTCAGCATGGATTTACGAAGGGGAAATCATGCTTGACAAATCTACTGGAATTTTTTGAGGATGCAACTAGGAAAATTGACAGGGGAGAGTCGGTGGATGTGGTGTACCTCGACTTTCAGAAAGCCTTCGACAAGGTCCCACATAGGAGATTAGTGGGCAAAATTAGAGCACATAGTATTGGGGGTAGGGTACTGACATGGATAGAAAATTGGTTGACGGACAGAAAGCAAAGAGTGGGGATAAATGGGTCCCTTTCGGAATGGCAGGCAGTGACCAGTGGAGTACCGCAAGGTTCGGTGCTGGGACCCCAGCTATTTACGATATACATTAATGACTTAGATGAAGGGATTAAAAGTACCATTAGCAAATTTGCAGATGATACTAAGCTGGGGGGTAGTGTGAATTGTGTGGAAGATGCAATAAGGCTGCAGGGTGACTTGGACAGGTTGTGTGAGTGGGCGGATACATGGCAGATGCAGTTTAATGTAGATAAGTGTGAGGTTATTCACTTTGGAAGTAAGAATAGAAAGGCAGATTATTATCTGAATGGTGTCAAGTTAGGAAGAGGGATGTTCAACGAGATCTGGGTGTCCTAGTGCATCAGTCACTGAAAGGAAGCATGCAGGTACAGCAGGCAGTGAAGAAAGCCAATGGAATGTTGGCCTTCGTAACAAGAGGAGTTGAGTATAGGATCAAAGAGGTCCTTCTACAGTTGTACCAGGCCCTGGTGAGACCGCACCTGGAGTACTGTGTGCAGTTTTGGTCTCCAAATTTGAGGAAAGATATTCTTGCTATTGAGGGCGTGCAGCGTAGGTTCACTAGGTTAATTCCCGGAATGGCGGGACTGTCGTATGTTGAAAGGCTGGAGCAATTAGGCTTGTATACACTGGAATTTAGAAGGATGAGGGGGGATCTTATTGAAACATATAAGATAATTAGGGGATTGGACACATTAGAGGCAGGAAACATGTTCCCAATGTTGGGGGCGTCCAGAACAAGGGGCCACAGTTTAAGAATAAGGGGTAGGCCATTTAGAACGGAGATGAGGAAGAACGTTTTCAGTCAGAGAGTGGTGAAGGTGTGGAATTCTCTGCCTCAGAAGGCAGTGGAGGCCAGTTCGTTGGATGCTTTCAAGAGGGAGCTGGATAGAGCTCTTAAGGATAGCGGAGTGAGGGGGTATGGGGAGAAGGCAGGAACGGGGTACTGATTGAGAGTGATCAGCCATGATCGCATTGAATGGCGGTGCTGGCTCGAAGGGCTGAATGGCCTACCCCTGCACCTATTGTCTATTGTCTATTGTCTAAATGAGAATCAACTTTCTCTCACAAGCATTCTACTGAGAAGTTGTAAGTGACCCCAATTATCTTCCTCCAGTTCAGATGTTGCGGAGTATTAAGTTACAAAGACTGGTCCAAAAATGTGTACTTCAGCTGTGCAGAAACCAACCCCAGCCTCGAACGGTGTGCCGTGCCGTTTTCCTGCTGTGTCATGACTACTGAAGAGGTGAGGATGAGCTGCCTTGTACCAGGGCTCTGGGGCTCCAGGCTCCCCGGGTAACAGATGGCCTAACTTACGCAAATTCTCTCATACATTTCTGAAGCAATTTTCAAGTTAGTAAAAACAATAGGAAAATGTTTCATGGTAGTTATTAATGACCGGATACAGCATTTATTCCATTAGTTTTATCAGTAGGAAGTGTTCTGATGAATATACTGTATGATGAAATGAAATATTCTATTACTTGTATGTAGAGTGCGATACTGAATGCAATAGAAAATGGACGATTATAATTTACAGAGAAATCGACTTAAGGACAGTGCTCAGGACTAGAAACCTCACAAAACTTAACGCTGCCTATACTGACATTCCTGCTCAAAGAAGGTTTACTTCCTTCTGAATCACAAGAGGTTTTTTTTAGGTGGCAGGAATATGGTGGATAAGTCACTTGAACCAGATGGAGTATATCCATTTATCAACCAACTCTTGTTTTTGTCGTGAACTCACCATTTAAATAGGGATTGCAGCAGTCATTTGTGTGCACTGCAAGTTCTAATAAACACCAGTGTGATAATGATTCAATAATCTGATTCTTGATGTTGTTTTAGAGATAAATATCAATCAGGACACCTTAGGACACATGTCAGAGTTTATATTTGCTTGATCATTGGCTTTCACTCTGAGCTCGTTCGGGGACTGGATGACATATTAACTTAAATAACTTTGATGGAGGTCTTAAACAAATGGTGGTCTTAAACAATGGGGCTTTCTTCTCCATAGGTGCTGAACACCATGTGTGGGTATGAGACTCAGCTATTCAATCCTATGGAAAATAAGAAACAGATCTACACTATTGGATGTCTGGACACTGTTGTCAAATGGGGACGGCAGAATCTGTATCTGATCGCTGGTTTAGGCCTTGGTCTGCTTTTCCTTGAGGTCTGTTTCCCTCTTATTTTACCAATATTACTTGCGCGGCATTTTTTGGGTTGCACAGTGGCGCAGCGGTAGAGTTGCTGCGCCAGAGACCCGGGTTCGATCCTGACCACGGGTGCTGGCTGTACGGACTTTGTACGTTCTCCCTTTGACCGCGTGGCATTCCTCCGGGTGCTCCAGTTTCCTCCCACATTTCAAAGACATGTGGGTTTGGAGGTTATTTGGCTTCTGGAAATTGTCCCTAGTGCATAGGATAGAAGTAGTATTTGGGTGATCAATGGTTGGCGCGGATCTGGTGGATTAAAGGGCTTGTTTCCATGCAGTATCTCTAAACTAAACTAAACTATACTGTCATCATCATTCTTCTGGACTTTCTCCCAAGCTCTAACAATGTCCATGTGGTGGGATTTTCTCCAGTGTCTCAGTTCATATCCCTCTCTGTCAGTTGTAATGACATTACTTCCATTTCCCATTGTTATCTCTGGTATCTGCCAAGATTACTTGCTCTTAATTTCATGACTACATACTACCTCTCAGCATCATCTTCCAAGGATTCAGGGTCTGTTACAAAGATGCATTGATGTTGCCCAGCTGTAGTCACCAGCTCCTCCATGACCTTTCTTACATTCTCACACAGCATAACCTACATCCACAGTGAACGCTAGAAATACTTAGCGGGTCAGTCCGTGTCTGTGGGAAGAGAATCAGAATCAACGTTTCAGGTTGGCGACCCTTCATCAAAACTGGGAAAAAGATACAAGAATCTCATTAAGCTGAGGTGAGGGTGTGGGGGGGGGGGGGGGGGGGGGGGGGGGGGGGGAGGGATTTCCCTGATAGGGTAAAACCAGAGTGAACGTGGGGATAAGCTGCAAACAAGATTGCCTGGTAAGTGAGTTAGTGAGTGAGAACATAGACAAACATGGGGCTGTTCTCAATCTTCCACCTGGGCATGTTTCAGTCTCCTGGGCTCAATCACGAATTCTATAATGTAGAAGCAAACTGCTGATGGCAGTTTACCAAGAAAAACACAAAATGCTGGAGTAACTCAGTGGGTCAGGCAGCATCACTGGAGAACATGGATAGGTGATGATTTGGGTCAAGATCCTTCTTCAGACTACCATTCTACAACTTCAGGTAACTTGGTTTCTGACTGTATCAGTTGTCCATCTGAGATATTAGCTCAACTTGTTTACTTTCCCCTTCCTGTATCTCTCCCTCTGGCTGGGAGGACATATTCAGCCTGATCTGCCGGGCATGCCTTCTCTTCTGCATTCTGCAGCTCCTACATTATTTTGTCTAGGTTATTCTGTCTGCATTCTCACTCTCTGACTGCTCCAATTCACTCACCGACCAGGACCCTGTTTACAGCTTATTCCCACGGTCACTCCACTGTAACTGTCAGAGACATGCCGCATCCCTACTCTTCCAACAACTTTGTCTCCTTTTCAGTTCTGATGAAGGGTCATTGATCTGAATTGATGGGAATCTGGGGAAATTAAAACAGGATTAATGTAAATCAACAAAGTATGTTTTATGTGGACCTGGACCTGATGCTGTGCTGTATTATTCTATGAGAACGAAGGAGACTGGTGGGTATTATACAGTGTGTGGAGTGAGATTAAAACAAGTTGAATATTAAAGGTAATGATGAGTAAGGGGAGATTAGATTTGAGGCTATGCTGTAGGACATAGAGAAAAAGGAGACTGGATAACATACTGCATGCAAAGCAACAAAAAAACTGCCGAAGAAATTCAGAAACATTTGTGTGACATGAGACTTTCACTGAGTGGGTCACCAACATTCACTGCCGGCAGTGACAGCGAGCAAGGAACATTTCAGGACTACTGGAGCTGGAAATTCAAGATTCAAATCAGAGGGTGAATCTCCTCAAACCAATTCCCACGTTTCTAATTGCATAGGAGTGGGAGAGGTGACCATTTAGACTGTCCAAGCATTTATACCATTTAATGGAGATCATGGCTGATCAGGTATCTGCCTCCATGTACACAAGCTTTACAAACTTCTTTTGTCTCCATTTCAATTCTGACAAAGAATCTCTGACCAAAACAATGTCACTGTATCTTTTTCCACAGATGCATTGGAACCTGTTGAATTCTTCCAATGTTTACTAATAGCCCATACATCCTGTTCTTTAATTCCTTTGCAAAGTTACAATCCATTCATCTCAGGTTTAATAGCGATCTTGCATCAAATGACATTGAAGAAGAGAGTTCCAAATTTCTACTATATTTTTGCCAATACATTTTTCCTAATCTCACTAATACAAGGTTTAGCTCTAATCTCCAAACAATGCCATCAGTTCCCCAGCCAACAGAAGCATGTAACGTGAAAGCACAAAAAGCTGGAAGCACTCAGATCCATCTGAAGAAGGGTCTCAACGTGAAATGTCACCTATTCATGTCCTCCAGAGATGCTGCTTGACCCACCGAGTTCTCCAGCACATTTTTTTAGGATATTACCAGAGCTTGTACTTCTTATACCCATTATCCCCTTCTCCCCATTCCCTTTGGAATAAGACATTCATCTTTTTTGATTTATTCCATGCTCTTTCACGAGATGTTAATGATCTTTACATTTTCACCCTGAAGTCAAATTAGAAGCTTAACTGCTTTTATCGTTCCATCTTTTTCACTCTCCCACTGTTAAACTCCCAAATTGGATGATCTCACCTTTGGTTGCATTTGGTTGCATTGTAATTCATACAACTAATATCTTTAACCACTGATATTCCATAGTTTTTTAATCTTTTTCAATTTGTAGAATTCTCTGCCACAGAAGGCAGTGGAGGCCAATTCACCAGATATTTTCAAGAGAGAGTTAGATATAGTTCTTAGGGCTAATGTAATCGAGGGATATGGGGAGAAATCAGGAACTGGGTACTAATTTTGGATGATCAGCCATGATCGTATTGAATGGTGGTGCCGGCTTGAAGAGCTGAATGGCCTACTCCTGCACCTATTTTCTATGTTTCTATGTTTCTAATGATGCTGATCACATTGCTTACAATGCCACCTTTCTTCCTGTCATCAGCAAATGTAGTTTTGAGCTTAATCATCAGTCAAAGATGCGAGAACATAGGCCCCCATGGCCTGCTGAATTAGTGGATTGGATCTCAGCCGAATGCGTTGCAGGCTGGCAACTAGATTTCCAACTCAGTCGCAAATTTGTATGGGGGCTGAATAAAGATGGGTTTAGTTAATAGAATCAGAAAGTAATGGAAACACTCGACAGTTCAGGCAGCATCTGTGGGAAGAGAAACAGAGTTAATGTTTGAGGTTGAGAACCCTTTGTCAGATCTTTCAGATATTGGTTTACAGATGACATTGTGAGGGGATTGGAGAGGGAGTGCACTTATTGTCATACACAAACGTGGCAGGTGCAGTAATCAGCCAGATAGACCATTGGGCCTCTAAGATCAATACCCATACATAGGTCTGTACACTGAGCACACAATCCATAAATAATGCCATATTATTTAATGCCCTTGAAGTCTTATCCCTGTAAGCGTGAGCTGGAGAAACTGGAGTCAGGGAACAATGGTTTTCTCTTTGACTTTTCCTTTCAGATTCTGATGATCTCACTGACAGCTGCTTTGCTCAAACAAATCCACTTCATCAAGAAGCGAATCCGAAGCAGTCGTAGACTCACCATGCATTAGCCCTCAACTCTCAAAGACCGTTCGTCTCTTCTTGTTTGGGCATTGTCAGCATCTGAGGAGAAAGAGAACGTCATCTTACGATCGCACTGAATCCTCGGCACCCCTCGCAAATATGGGCCTCAAAACCAGAGAGGATCCAACAGGACTGCACGGAATCACCACTGAGTTTTTTTGAAATGTCATTGATTTACAGAAGAAATATTTTACGCTTGCTAAGACAATACTTTTTAGCTTTGAAAGGCTTTGAGTTCTTTTGGAATATAGCTGCAGGGATGGCGTCCAATTACTTTCTCATTTGGCCATTCTTAGCTGACTAGCCTGTACGGTTTGCCCATGTGGCTCAGCCTACTGGAGATACCGCACACACCAACAACTCCCCAGGAGAGAGACTAAGATCAGGAACTGTGGGAAGTTTCAATCAGCACCAAGACCACCTGTATCACTTGTCTTGCTGCTGGCTCTAAATAGCATATCAAACCTGAGACCTCATCCAAATGGTCAACTTCTTCCCAGCTTCCTGGGCTGAGTGAAACATCATCTATTCCTTATCCCCAGAGATGCTGGCTGACCCACTGAGTTACTCCAGCATTTTGTGTTTGCCTTTTTGACTAATCCATCTACTTGTGACGCCACTTTCAAGGAACTATCTACCTGCATTCCCAGATCCCTCTGCTCTTCAACACTCCCAGGACCCTGATTTGACTTCCCAAAATGCAGCACCTTGCACTAATCTGTTGTATACGATCATGTCTTGCAAGCATGGATTAAGGCTCTCAGTAGTGGATAAATTCACATGTGTAGAGGGAATAAAGTTAGAAGTCATGATATCCAGTAGATAATGAGTTAAATTGGAACATGCAGAGCAACATGTACATCTATATGAATTTGTTATTTTTACCTTTTTTCCCTCTAAAACTGCTGATAAGACCTAAGCGGATGTAATGGTAAGGGGTTTATGTTAGTGTAGTCTTGATGTATAAAGGCAGCAGCTCTGTAGAGTCTTTGGTACTTCTCCTTGGTCTGGGATCCAGAAGGGTACCAGGACACTTGAGTTCTCCAGACCTGCTATCACAAGCCAGAGTCTCCAAAGGATAGTTGACCGTGAGACCTGATGATACAAAGCCATTGCTCGTATCAGTGGAGACACAATGGGCAGAAGGGCATGAGATTTGTTGCTTTATTATTTATCTTTTTCCTGTATAACATATTAGCTCCTTTATTAATTATTTTCCTGCATTTTACAATAATAAACAGTCATTTGTAACTTTGAAGGGTTCTTTCTACAATTATTGATCAGAATCTCAATTGTTAAGAGGGGCAAAGTTTAAAGGAAATGTGTGGGGCAAGTGTTTTACCCAGAGGGAAGTAAGTGCCTCAAACACATTGTAGGGCATGGAGATTGAAGCAGATACATTGGTGACATTTAAATTACTTTTGGATAGGCATATGGATATGGATGGAATGGAGCGATATGGATTATGTGCAGGCAGATAAGTGATAGTCTTGCCATCATGTTCAGCACAGACATTGCGGGCCGAAGGGGCCGTTCTGCTGCTGTACTGTTCTGTGTTCTAGATTCAGCAAAAACCTGCTTGCATCCCATTACATTTTGGCATAGTCGGCAGGATTCTGTGAAACTGTGGAGAAAGACTAAAGGCCTTTCAGTTCCCAGGATGGACGGACAATTCTGAAGGGTATGGTAGCTTGGCTATAATATTAAACAAATGGAGATCAGCTAAGTATTGAGAGAGGGAGTGTTGAAGAATAAAAGAAGCTACCATACTTAATACTCTGAAGAAAGGTCTCAACCCGAAACGTCACCCATTCCTTCTCTCCCGAGATGCTGCCTGACCTGCTGAGTTACTCCAGCATTTTGTGAATAATACTTAATTATTAAATGTTTAGAGGGAGTTGGTTCCCTAAAAAGATAGAGAACCATCCACAAATGGTTTGGATATTTGCCACTGCATTAAGTCAGCAGTGTACCAAGATTGGAACATTTAAAATGGTAACTGAAAATTAAGAAAGGAATGGACACCCTAGAAAACTAAATGTGTGCCTGGTATCCTATTAGCTGTGCTAGGCCTGGCAGTAGGATGAACGGTAGCAGAGGATGTAAACATGCAGGCAGGCACAGCTCAAGGAGACAGCGGGAGAACAAGTTAGAGCTAAAGTAGTGAGAGTAAAGGAAACAATCAGAACACAAGTCAAATTACCAGGAGAGAGGCATGTCTAACTTTGTTAAAGGCAGAGGTAGATAACGGGAAAACCTTTGGTGTTCCAACTGAGGTCATGTATAGTATGTGCAGATTATTTTGTGGGGATAGATTGGGGTGGTCTTCAGCAGGAAAGCCGAAGGAGGAGGAAGCACATCTCATGACAAAGCTTTACCTCCATTTGAAACTGATAAATTGTGGTGCCTCAGCCACCCTGTGGAATAGGGGTGGGCTGGGACTCCAAGGCTCAAGTGCAAGTGACCCCCAACTGGAGTAACCAGTAATACGGCACCCTCCAGTACTGTTCCTCTCACAGTGCAGACGGAGCTCCCTCACTACTAACTCTCCCACAGTGAGGTGTTCCCTCAACACCGTGCCTCCCACAGTGTGGAGATCCCTCAATACTGTACCTTCCACAATGCAGCACTGCTTTGCTACTGTCCATCGTGGTCCCATGCTGGGATTGTTTCTTGCTTTTTGGCTGCACTTCAGTCCCACCATCTTCATTTCTGGGATTGCTGGGGTCAACTGAATCCTGGATCAGGATTGTAATATTATTATTTAATATGAGCATTAAGAAGATTTGGTATTTGGTGGTGGGTGTTTTCTTACTGTTAGTTTTGTAAGTATTATCATTGTTAATAATTGAATAAATTATGTGTTGTTGAAAAAACTGCGGCACTCACTCAATATTGTCCTCTCTCACAAGAGGCGCTTCTTGAACAACATGCCTCCCACGGTGTGGTGCCCTGACACAATGAAGTGTTGCTTCAGTACTGCCAAGGTCCAACTCTCCCTCAGTACCACCTATCCCATAGTGCAGCATCCCCTCAGTTCAGCTCCTCGCACAATGTGCCACCCTCTTCGGCACGTCCCCTCCCATAATGTGGCACTCCCTCACCACTGTTGCTTCACACGGTGTGGCACTCTCTCAGCACTGCCCCTCCCATTGCGTGGCACTCCCTCAATACTGCCCCATCCACAGTGCGCTGCTTACCAATAAAACTTGGACACCATGATTTTTTTTGTAGAGCTGGGGCTGGATTTCACAACCTTCTGATGCACAGTTTTACTTGTTGAGTCCTATCCGACAGGCAAGTGTGCTATGTACATTCACATACCAGGGGGTATGGAGAGAAGGCAGGTACAGGTTACTGAGCTGGATGATCAGCCATGATCATATTGAATGGCGGTGCAGGCTCGAAGGGCTGAATGACCTACTCCTGCACCTATTTTCCATGTTTCTATGTTTCTATCAACTAGTGACATGCCGGGACGGCAAATATATCCCCTTTTTATATTGGCTTAATGGCAGAACATTTCTCCTTTTACTATTTCTCATTTCAACATGAAATGTCACATCCATCTGCTCTATTTCCTTGTAAATACCAAAGCAAAATAATAGTTAATACAAAGTAATAATTTAATATTGCTGCCATCTCTCCATTGTTACCTGTGGTAATCTCTTGTCTATTCCTCAATGGCTTCTTCCCTTCCTCGACTTCCTTTTTTATTGATTTGTTGGTAACATATTACAATTCTGTTTTTTTAAATTTCAGGTTCCTCTGTGTTTCCAAACATTTGAAAGAAACCTTGAATCAGTCAGGCTGCCAGCAACACTCCAGCTTCCTATTTAATGTTTGTACTGATATTGATTGTCATGTGTACCTAGATGCAGTGAAAAGCTTTTGTTTGCCTGCTGTCCAATTAAATCAGCGAATACTCCACATGAATACAACAGGTAGAGCAAAGAGAAAAATACCCAAAATACCAGTGTAGAATATAATTTTGCAGCTTTGTCTTGTTTTAGAACCAGAAAAGAAGTCCAATGTCTGCAAGGAGATAAACTGAAGATTAGGACTACACTCTAGCTTATCTGAGGACCATTCACAATTCTGATTATAGAGAGAGAAAGCTATTCCTGAGTCTGGTGGTTCGTGTTTTCAAGCTTTTACATCTTCTGCCCGACGGGAGCGGGAAGTGGAGAGAATGACCAGGGGTAAAAAAGGCTCTTGATGATGTTGCTGGCTTTCCCGAGGCAGCGTGAAGCAGAGATGGATTTGATAGTGGGGAGTGGTCGGCATGATGGACTGGGCTACATACACAACCCGCTGCAATGACATGCAGTCTAGGTTCCCAAACCAAACTGCGATGCAACTTGATAATATGCTTTCTACGGTGCATCTGTAGAAGATGGTAAGAGTTATTGGAGACATGCCGAATTTTCTTATTCTGAGGAAGTAGATGTGTTAGTGTGCTCTTTTGGCCGTACCTTCGATGTGGTTGGTCCTGGACAGATTGCGAGTAATATTTATATCTAGGAACGTGAAGTTCTCAACTATTTTTAATTTGGCACCATTACTGCTGTTCGGGGCATTTACTCCACCATGCTTACTGGCCGATAATTATCTCCTTCGTCTTGCTGACATTGAGGGAGAGGTCCTTGTTTTGACACCATGATACTAAGCTCTATATCTCCTTCCTGTATTCCGTCTTGTCATTGCTCGAGATCCGGCCCAATACATCTCTGGCGATGTGAGGCAGCAACTCTACCGCTGCGCAACTGTGCCACCCTCATGCAATCACACCATGGTGGTCGTCATTGACCAGAAACTCAAATGAACCAATCATATACATATTGTGGCTACAAGACAGGTCATTGCTGCATGCACAAGAAAATATTTCCATTGCAAAATGCTGAAGAACGCAATGCTACGCAATTCAATTTCTTGGCCTCTCTCTTTCCTCTCTGCACATTTTTTGGTCCATACTGGGGCTGTTAATAAATCTCTGTGACATGGAGCAGGATCCCCCCCTTCTCTCAAGTAGTGGGCGGCGCGGTGACAGAAGAGGTTACTGCCTATCAGCGTCAGAGACCCCGGTTCAGTCTTGACTACAGGTGCTATCTGTACGGATTTTGTACGCTCTCCCCGTGACCTGCGTGGGTTTTCTCCGGGATCTTCGGTTTCCTCCCACACTCCAAAGACATACAGGTCTGTAGCCTAATTATCTTCGGTATAATTGTAAATTGTCCCTAGTGTGTAGGATAGTATTAGTGTATGGGGTGATCATGGTCGGCGTGGTTTCGGTGGGCCGAAGGGCCTGTTTCTGCTCTGTATCACTAAACTAAACTAAACTAGTGGGGAAACTTGATCACCAGCCTTTTCAGAGGTATCCAGCCTCAGAGGAAAACACAGCAACAATACACTTACAGGTGAAAGGATTAGAATTAGAGCAGATTAAAGTCATTATATAGCAAATAAGGATTTAAATTTAAACAAAACAACACATCAAAAGCTGGGAGGACGTTTTGTGAAGTGTGGGTGAGGTCCCAATAAAGCTAGACATTTTTATTATATGGCTTCACAAGCAATGTTACACATTGGTGTGTCACAGCTTTTAAAACATTTCACAAATGTTCTTTAGGAATTCGGTGCCCCTAATGTGAAACACTTTTTGAATGAATAACACTTCCTGATCCTAGGCGCGGAATATATGGTGCAG
This sequence comes from Rhinoraja longicauda, assembly GCF_053455715.1. NCBI lineage: Eukaryota > Metazoa > Chordata > Chondrichthyes > Rajiformes > Arhynchobatidae > Rhinoraja > Rhinoraja longicauda. Next base: position 16,755,364 of record NC_135972.1, on the reverse strand, counting down.
ACCCATTGGGTGCTCAGTTACACAAGTAGTTGTAGGACACTCTCACAGAGCCATTAGGAGGGCAAACCCCCTCAAGTTTATTTATTTATCTATATTTTTAGCACAGCAGGTACTGGGTGGAATGGTGAATTTTACCATTCATGCCATTTCTCAATGCGGAATTTGTGCTCGTTGGAATATCACCATGAGCTGATCCAAATGTCGTCCTAACTGGGAGGAAATCTGTGCCTTCACTTTATGGTGTGCCAGGTGATAGGGGTGTTGCCTCACAGCTCCAGTGACGCAGGTTCAATGCTGATGTCTGGTGCTATTTTGAGGAGTTTGCACATTCTTCCTGTGGCTACATGGACTTTCCCTGGATGCTTCCATTTCCTCTCACGTTGCAAACATAGATTAACTGGCTGCTGTAAATTGCCCCTTAGTGTAAGGCCTCAGGGAAATAAGAGTGGGATTGTGACTGGTGGGGAACGGGTCTGATGGGATTGCTATGTTGGTGTAAGGAGAGCACCAGGGAAGGATCCCTGACATGTTCCCCTCTCCACATATGCTGCCTGACCTGTGGGGTGTTTCCAGTACTTAGTATAGACTAAAAAAGGAAAGATAAGAGAGGGACCGTGTTGAGGAGCCTTTGGTGTGGGAAATGAGCAGTACTAGAGGCTCTGCTTGTGGTGATGGTGCAGCACCTCACCGGTCGGCATTGATAGCTTTCACCCTGTAATTAGATGAAGAATTACAGAGCTGCCAGAACAAAAATAATCCTGCTCATTGTTCAGCTCAGTAACTTGAGATTGGCCTGGACAGGAATGTGCATTGGTTGTCAAGGCAATGTCTTTCCCAGTTTGAGGTTGCACACAGATCGCATTGAGCTGTTGGAGAAGCGGGGATGAAAGTGAAGGAGAAGACGAGGGAGAAGGAGGTGAAAAGTGTGGCCAAGGAAAAGACTGCGTGAAGTGATGGACGTCCGGGGCCAGGCCTGAGGTTCTCCTGTCCCAGGCATTCTACAAACGTTGTGTTTAAAGTCCTGCTGGACGCAGGGACACAGATCCAGGAGAGGCCAAGGCAGGCTGACGGGATGTGGAGTGCCGATCACCGGCAGGCCCTGCTGCGGGGCAAGCCCATCAACCTCCCAGCGGACAAGTCCAACGTGGTCCGTGTGTTCATCAGCTCCACCTTCACAGGTCGGGTATGCAGCGCTCGCGCCTCCTGTCATAGAGTCACACAGCAAGGAAACAGGCCCTTCGGCCCAACTCGTCCATGCTTACCAAGATGCCTTCTAATCAAGTCACACTTGACCCGTGCCCAACCCATATCCCTCTATAGTTTCCTATCCATGTACCTATTTGAATGTCTTTTAAATGTTGTTAATGTGCCTGTCTCAACTACGTCATCTGGCAGCTGATTCCATATACTGAACTACAATCTACCTCTTTGGTGACTCTCGGACTATATTTGTTTGGACTTTGCTGACTTTACCTTGCACTAAACGTTATTCCCTTATCCTGTATCTATACACTGTAATGGCTTGATTGTAATCATGTATTACCTTTCTGCTGAATGGATAGCACGCCACAAAAAGCCTTTCACTGTACCTCGGTACACGTGACAATAAACGAAACTGAAACAAATAAGTACTATCCTCTGCGCAAAAAAAGTCACCCACTCAATTTCATATTAAATCTTTCTCCTGTCACCTTATCCTCTCATTCTTAACTTCCAAATCCTGGGAAAAGATTGCGTGCATTTATGCCATGCCCCTATGATTTTATACAACTTTTTAAGATCACCCCTCAGTCTCCTCTGCTCCAAGGAATGCAGTCTACCCAATCTCTCCCCATGTTTCAGTCCCCTGAATTCTCTCAACCTCTTCTGTGTCCAAGCACTGGTTTCCATCATTCCTTTCTCCCTGCTGTGTTTCACTACCACAGCTCCCTTTACTATCGGGGTCTGATTCATTCATGGAAACATAGAAAACATAGAAAATAGGTGCAGGAGTAGGCCATTCGGCCCTTCGAGCCTGCACCGCCATTCAATATGATCATGGCTGATCATCCAACTCAGTATCCCGTACCTGCCTTCTCTCCATACCCCCTGATCCCTTTAGCCACATCTAACTCCCTCTTAAATATAGCCAATGAACTGGCCTCCTTGTTCACTGTCCCTCCAATCCTACTTCTCACAGGGCATCACTGCGCAGTTACTGACTGTGGGGGTCACCATGTAACATACGTGGCATTTATAATATTGGTTGATATCACTTTACGAATTACGACGTGTGTACTTACTGCAATGAGGTTTAATGAAGCTGAATCCAAAGACTGTGGTATCTTTCAATGCATCCTGCAGAAGTGCTGCCCGTCACTCTGTGCTCAATAAAGCACCTTGTTAGTTTAAGCAACTATAAGGAAATATGTGGAGGAGTGTATTCCCACAAAATCCATCCAAGTGTTCCCCATCCAGGAACCTTAGATGAACCAGAAAGTTTGCATTCTTCTAAGGACCAGATCTCGAGCATTCAAGTCTGACGACACAGATCCATATAAGAAGTCCAGATACCACCTCGATAAGGCCATCAAAAAGGTTTAAAGGGAGTTTTGCTCTAAAGTGGAGGATGGGATGGACGTTTGGCAGCTGTGGCAGAGCTTGGATGGCATCACTTCCTACAAGCCGAAGCCTGGGAGCAATGCAAGCAAACGTGAGGCATCACTCCCTGACGAACTCAATGCATTATATTTCCCTCACGCCATTCCCATGTTTTGATAGGGTGAACACTGATGTGCCATCTCAGGGCTCCTGTAGTCTCTGATGGTATTGCAATCTCAGCCACTGCGGCCGACGTCAGAAGTTCCTTCAGGAAGGTCAATCCTCGGAAAGCATCTGGACCTGACGGTGTACCTGGTCACATTTCTCAAAACCGGCGCGGACCTACTGGCTGGAGTTTTTGCGGTCATTTTGAACCTTCCGTTACTGGGGTCTGAGGTTCCCTCCTGCTTTAAAAGGGCATTAATAATACTGGTGCCCAAGAAGAATGAGGTGACATGCCTTAATGATTACCGACTGGTGGAAATAATGTCCATGGTGATGAAGTGCTTTGAGAGGTTGGTTATAGCGCATATCAACTCTTACCTCAGCAAGAACCTGAACCCACTACAATTTGCCTACCTCCATAATAGATCAAGAGGATCGCTGGTTCTTCACTCTGCACTGGACCACTTGCACAATAAAAACAACTCAAGCTGAAGTTTTTGACCCAAAGCCATGGACTCAGTGAGAAAACGCACCAATTCTGATTCAATTCAACTGATCTTAGGAGGTATTGAGTCCCGGAGGCAAGGTTTGCTTATCCTTTACAGGATGATTCTAGCATTGCACCTCAGTAATACAAAATACCTTATAGGTTGAGCAAAAATAAAATATTGAAGAAACTCAGCAGGCTGGGCAGCATCTGTGGAGGGAATGAACAGATGACGTTTAGAGTCGGGACCCTTCTTCAGACCATTGTTCATTTCCGTCCACATATACTTCTTGACCTGCTGAGGACCTCCAGCACTTTGTGTTTTGCTCAAGATTTTAGTTGCTGTTTCTTGTGGGTTCTTGTGGCTCCATACTTTGTGGGTTGTCAACTTCATACCAACGTCATCAATCAGCTACCCAATATCACCTATGCTCCTCAAACTTAAAATTACCTTTGCTTCTTTGGATCGACTTTCCCAGATATCATTACTGGGTCAGGATCAAGAACTGCAAGGTGGTAAAGGTCAAAGATTATGAACTGGAGTTCTGTCTTTCCATCAGCGGAGAAATCCTTCTCTTTCCTGCTCCAGAAATCCAAATCGGAATTCCCACTGTGATCAGTTATTCCCATTTTTTCCAGATATGTGTATGGAACGCGACACTCTCCTGGACAAAGCCTATCCCGAGGTACAGGCTTTCTGTCGGAAACTGGGCCTAGTTTTTGAGGTGAGTTCAATGGAAATAGGGCAAGGCTCTCTCTGGGATGAAACTACCAGGTGAGTTTCCCCGGTGTAAGCTTCCCTGGAGGTAGCAGGAGGGAAGGAAGAAGACTGGAAGGATGGATCTGAGGGGGGAATGGTGAGGGGGGGTGGAGTTGCAGAATAGGGAGTCATGAATCATAGGAAGAACAAAAACAAGAGATTTAACAAGAAGCCCTAAGTGCAGCACAGTGACGCAGCTGTAGAGTTGCTGCCTCACAGCGCCAGAGACCAGGTTTGATCCTGACTATGGGTGCTGTCTGTAAGGAGTTTGTATTTTCTCCCTGTGTCTGCGTGGGTTTTCTCATGGGTGCTCCAGTTTCCTTCCACATTCCAAAGACATTCTGGTTTGTAGGTTAATTGACTTCTGTAAATTGCCCCTGGTGTGTAGGATAGTGCTGGTGTTCAGTGACCACTGGTCAGTGCGGATTTGCTGGGACGAAGAGACTATTTCCACACTATATCTCTAAACTAAACTGAAAAAGAAGATCGGGGATGTGAGAGAAAGTGGGTGTGACAGTGGATGAGTGTAGCAGGGAGGGAGTGTGACATGGAGGTGGTAAAGTGGGAATAGCAGGAAGTTGGTTGTGATGAGGAGCTGAGTAGGGCTGAGTCAGATGTGAAAGGTTCGGGCATCGTGAATGGGGGTCAAACGTGTGTGGGTTCACAAAAAAAACACAAAGTGCTTGAGTAACTCAGTAGTCAGGAAGATACTGTTTTTTTTGTAAACAGTGCGTTCAGTTCTCTGTTTCTAGTGTGGTCCGTATGATAGTTGGTGGCTGGGAGAGGAGGGCTGGACTAGTTCCAGGGCTGTACCTTCTCCTTGCCCACCAGCTCAGACATTCCAGACACTTTTCAGCTGCTGGGTTTCTTGAGTCTCAGGAAACCTCCGGTAAAGATGCTTATGCTCAGCAGAGTCCAGGATAATCTCATTAATACCTTCAAGGACATTAATTAGAACACAAATCAGCTGTTTGCAGCATTACTTAAAGCCTGAACTTATCACGAGGTTCCACATTGAACCCCAGGTTGCCTCCTTTCAACCGTGAATGGGCTCATTAGAGTTTAGACTCCAGAGTACAGGGCCAAAACGGGCCCTTTGGCCCAAGGAGTCCACGCTGACCAACAATCCCTCATACACTAACACTATCCTATACACTTTAGGGACAATTACAATTTTACCAAGCCAATTATCCTACAAACCTGTATGTCTTTGTAATGTGGGATGAATCCCGGAGCATCCCTGGGAAAACATGCGCAGGTCATGGGTTGAACGTATAAACTCCATATAGACAGGAACCGTGGTCAGGATCGAACCCAGGTGTGTGGGTGCAGTGAGGCAGCAACTCTACCGCTGTGCCGTCATGTCGCCTTAGAGTTGGGTCAAGCCAAAAATGAATTATTTGAAATCTCCACTTGCTCTATGGAGTGGATTACAATTGCATCACATGTGGTAACGGTGTCCACATAACTCTCTCAGGTGGTCGACATGCGTTGGGGAGTTCCAAATGCACTGACAGCTGATCACACGAGCACAGAGCTGTGCCTGAGGGAGATCGAGTCCTGCCAGAGGATATCGCTGGGGCCCACATTTATCGTATGTTGTTCTTTATTTCTCTCCCCTGTTGTTTTCCTCTCCCCTTCTTGACAACATGCATTTCCTTGCGATCACATCCAGAATGGATGGCATTGCAATAATTATGGTCTTACCTGACATTGGCAGGCTCTTGTTGGCAGTCGCTATGGATACCGACCCATCCCTCGTGTTATAGAAGAAAAGGAATTTGAGGTGCTACTGGCGAAGCACAGGTCAGATCCCAGCTCCTGTGAACTCCTTCAGGAATGGTTCTGGAAAGATGAGAATGCTGTCCCTCCCGTGTACGTTCTTCAGCCCATCACCACTCACCTGCCGTACTACAGCGACACCAGTCCCGCGAACCGGGAGCGACATGAGGAGGAGGTGCTCAGCTGGTCCAAGGCAGAGGAACGAATCGCCGCACTGCTCCGAACAGCAGCTGCCTGGGCAGCAGAAGAGGGCCTCATCAAAAAAGAGGCAAAGCACAAGTACTTCAAGTCAAGTGAGCTGCTCCTCCTCCACCCCTTCTCCCTCCATCTAGCAGAGTTAATTAAAGGCCTTCCCCATATCAGGCACAAGGCCAGATTGCGTTGAGTCGTCTGACTCTGGGCACCAATAGTCCTATTTGGTTTGGCAAGGGAAGGAAGGAATGCCAGCCCGGATGCCAGCTCCCAGTACAGACACAAAATGCTGGAGTAACTCAGGCATCTCTGGAGAAAAGGAATAGGTAAGTTTCGGGTCGAGACCCTTCTTCAGACTGAGAGTCAGGGGAGAGGGAAACGGCACTCCATCCGCCCACCGACTGGGGCCACCGATGTCGGCTTTGCCGAGCCAACCTGACTGGCCCCCCACGGGCCACCACCAGAGTCGATGGCTGAAGACCCAGCTCCCTCTTCCCTGACACTCAATCTGAGCAAGAGTCTCGAGCTGAAACGTCACCCCTTCTTTTTTTCCAGTGATGCTGCTTGAGCTATTCCAGCATTTTGTGTCTATCTTCAGTGTAAACCAGCATTTGCAGTTCCTTCCTACACAATTTACCAGCTCCTAGTGCTGGGTTGATCAGAAAATCAAACTGCTGGAGGAATTCAACAGTTCCTGTGGTTTCGGTGTATCTGTGGAGGGAAATAGACAGTCCACGTTTTGGGTCGGGACCCTTTCTCCAGACTGATTCTCCAGAGGGGAGGTACAGTAGCTGGTAGAAAGATGTGAGGGGAAGCGGTAGGGCAAGTGCCGGCAATCAAGAGTTGGGATAGGTGGATCCAGGTACGGTAGAGTTGAATGGAAAATGAGTCAGGTGGAGGAGAGAAGAATGAAGGTAGCAACCAAGGCTGGAGGTGATGATTGGAGAAGATCAAATGGTGGAATCTGAGAAGAAAGGAAGGTGGGCAGTGAAATGTAGAAATGGTGAGTAGAAGGCAACAGAGAAGGGGATAAAAAATTAGGGGACCTGATGTAGATGTAGGGAGGTGGGTGATAGGCCAATGGGTGATGTTGGGAGGTGGGTGATAGGCCAATGGGTGATGTAGGGAGGTGGATGATAGGCCAATGGGTGATGTAGGGAGGTGGGTGATAGGCCAATGGAGCAGATGGGAGGAGGGCGAAGAAACTGGGTGACACAGACGGGGAGAGTGAAAAGATAGGTGTGGGCGCAGGGTGCGGAGCTGGGTAGCTTGGGTGTTGTGTAGGGGTTGGGGAACTGGGTAGAAGGGATTGGGATGGTGCAGAATTGAAACAGGCCTTTGGGCCCAGTGAGTCCATACTGGCCATCGGACTAACCCTACACCCACACACTCATCAACTCCCCCCTGATTCTATCACTCACCCGCACACTCGGAGGAATTTACAGCTGGAAGTCAACCTACCAGCCTGCACAATTTTGGGATGTGGTAGGAAACCAGCGGACCCCAAAGGAATCCATGTGGTTGCAGCGAGAATGTGCAAACTCCACACAGACAGTATCTGAGGTCAGGATAGAACCAGCATTGCTGGAGCTGTGAGGCAGTAGTTCTACTGGCTGTGCTGCTCTCCCACTGTTAAATATATCGTCCTTCAGTACCAGAGATATTATCCTGGGGGCAGCACAGTTGTGTAGCTGTTACAGCTGCTGCTTCACAGCTGCAGCAACTCTGTTTCAATCCTGACCTCCAGTGCTGTTCTTGTAGAGTTTACACATTCTCTCTGTAACTGCATGGGTTTCCTTTGGGTGCTCCAGTTTTGTCCCATATCCCAAAGATGTGCAGGTTGGCAAATTAATTGGCCTCTGTAAATTGTCCCGAATGTATGGGTGAGTGGTAAAATCTGGGGGGTTGATGGGAATGTGGGAAGTATATAATGCAATTAGTTTAGGATCAGTGTAAATGGCTGGTTGATGATCAGTAATTATCAATCCAGAAATCAGCTGAATGAGAATCTTCATGTAACTCCAAACAGGTATGTCATTCTTTGGCTGATCTTTCCAGGATAGTGAGCTTGCTAATCATCAGAAGGCCAAGCCATGATATTATGGGGTCATGACTTTCTGGGGTCATGATGTTGGCATCCAATGTGACCCTGTCTCCTTGGCATGGACACCCATTTACTGGCCAGTGCAAATGGCACCAGGTGGGAGAGCATTATGCAAGTCCCTTGGTGGATGTTTAAATCATGCACCAGGCCCTGGGTTGATAGTCCAATTATCGTTACACTTGCCGAGTTCTTGCCGATCCCAACCTGAGTGATTTCTGACGTGTGGCAATGTACTGATCCTCAATAAGCTGCTGTCCTTGTAACAGTCACATTGTCCTCTGTGTTGCAGTCACTGAATGGGAGATTGACTATGGGCTCCTGAAATCAAGACAAGGAGATGTGTACTCCTCTGTCTTCATCCGGGATATCCCCAATGTCCAGGATCACTGCGACAGGCAGCAAGTTCACAAGTTTGTTGATGTCACCAGTGATGGGAGCATCGACAGAGAGGCTCAGGAACTTCTCACGAGCCTGAAAACAAAGATTGTTGCCAAACACTCAAAGACTCTCCGTGTGCACCGGGTGAGGTGGCCGAGCGGGGTGCTGGACACGCGGAGCATGGACCACACTGACTACCTCCAGGACCTGTGCCAGACCTTTATCCAGGACGTAAAGCAACAGGTTCTCAGGAGGGTTGCCGATCGGCACGAAGCCCAGGACGAGATGGGTTGGCTCTTTGAGGAGTTGGCTCATCACATGGCCCTCTGCCAAAAGAAACGCAGCATCTTCTGTGGCCGGGTCGAGCTCCTCACGAATATTTGCCAAAGCATCGAACTGAAGAACAAATGCACTCACATGCCCTTGGTTGTCCATGGCCCTTCGGGTACTGGGAAGACAGCTGTTATGTCAAAGCTTGCCGAGGAGGTCAGGAAACATCTGGGTAATGGGACAGTGGTAGTCACTAGGCTACTGGGCACATCACCCCAGAGCTCCGAAATTCATACTGTGCTGAAAAGTATCTGTTTCCAAGTGTCTCTTGCCTTCAGGCTCAAACCTCCATTGATGCATGTTGTTAACTCTTACAATGAGCTGGTCCAATTTTTTCACAGACTTCTAAGTGCAGTGTCTAAGAAGAATAAGGAACCCTTGGTCCTTATCTTTGATTCTCTGGACCAATTATCTTCCAACGATGGTGCCCACAGGCTCCATTGGCTGCCGAAGGAATGTCCACCAAAGGTCCACCTTATTGTCTCAACCTTACCTGCGGAATACAACATATTATATGTCCTGCGAGGAGCCATACCAAGCCAGGAATGCTACTTTCAGGTGGAACCACTGTCCTGTGAACATGGACAGCAGGTGATTGCCATGTTGATGTCAACAGTGAAGAGAAGGCTCACTGGCCAACAGAATGAGTTGATTCTAGACAGCTTCAGGCACTGTGGGCAGCCCCTCATGCTCAAGCTGTGCTTCGACGAAGCCAGACGGTGGAGCTCGTATGTACTAGATTCTGAACTCTATGTGGCCAAGGGCACGCAGGACGCTGTGCGATTCCTGTACACGCGGCTAGAAAAGAAGCATGGCGGCACATTGGTTTCACACGCCCTGGGATACATCGCCTGCTCCAGGTTTGTTCGGCTTCAATTATTTTCGGAACAAAGGTCTTTGATAGAGGTATGTAAAAAACTATGTGGCATAGGTCGGGTAGATCGCCAGAATCTTTTTCCTGGGGTAAGTGTATATAAAAAACAATAAAAAACAATAAGGCATAAGCTTACGATGTGACGAAGGCATTTTAAAGGGGATCTGAGGGGTATGTTTTTACATAGAGAATGTTTGATATCTAGAAAGCACTGCTTGAGGAGGTGGCATATTCAGATACAATCACCACGCTCAAGAGGCATTTGGGCAGACATTTACACAGGTTCTGTAGGCTATCCAAATGTGGGCAAATGGGAATGGTATAGATGGGGAAAAGTGCCGGCATGGAAGTGAAAGGTTGAAGGGCTCAGTTCTGTGAGGTACAACTCTATGAGTCTCAGATGTAATTAGTCTGACTGTGACAGAAGAAATCCCAGAGGAAATTCCCAGCCGATCACAGTGGTACTACAAACCAGAGTTAAAGATGAGAAATGCTTTTCCTGCAGAGGTCAGCTTACCTCTGTGTCTGGACTGCATTATACCTGCTGTGACTGCACTGAATGGAACAGCTTTATTCATGTCTGTGCACTGAACCGAAGGTGACTCCCATTGACATTAGTGTTTGGATTGTGTTTACATTTCTCACTCCCAGCATGAAGTTATTCTAATTGTTAGTTGAATGTAAACTCAGCCAATTCTGCAATGTTCTCACCAAAACTGAAATGTTCATCCAAACTCCATATGGCTGGCCCTGGTAATGCTCTCACTTTGAAGACAGAAGCTTGATGGTACAAGTTGCACTCCAGAGACTTGGATGCCTCAACTCAGCTGTTGCAAGTACTAAAGCAAAGCTACACTATCAGAGGTGCTATCTTTGAGATGGAGCATTAAATTGACACCAAAGACCCCACCAGTTTATCAGAACAGCAAGTATTTTCTCCAAAGTCAATTTCTCACCAACACCACTAAGGATAGATTATCTGGTTTTTATTTGCTTAAATACAATAATGACAGCTACTGTGGGGAGTTTGGCCTCAGTATCATTGATGGTTACAAAAAATAACTTTTATGGATTCATTAATATAATATTTTATACTTTTCCACCTTCGCTTAACCATTGTCTCATCCAGATGAAAACTGCTCCTGTCCCTCACCCTAATCTGTCACCTTGTACACCCATAAACTCCAGGGACCCAGACCCACTCAGCAAGAGGGGACAGCAAAGTTTTACTGCCAGATGTTCCGGACCTCTGAAGCCCCAGGGGGCTAAAAGTGCTCACTATTCATGCATCATCCTGGACTGCAAAGGCAGCCTCCAGCCTCTTTTCCTTTCCACAGCTGTCTGGTGACACCCCATTCTATTTCCTCCACCAAGCTATCCAACAGCAAGGGAAGGATAGGAAACACCTATATTGTGTGTTTCTGCTCTGCTGCTTCTGCATTTCCCTTCCTTTCCACTCAGATCATGCTCCCAGCACTCGTTCCCTTAATCCAACTGCTGCCGACCACCTGGCTTTCCTCCCATGCTAGCTAATGCTGATAATGGTTCCCGCTCGCCAAATACTGAGCCCTCCTTCGAAAGTGTTTACTAGTTTCCTCAAAGAAAGACCTTGTCTCTTCATTCTTGCCAACTGCACACTTTACCCTCTCCCTGGTTTTTGATTGGTTTGCATGCCCCCAAATTCATGTAGGTCATTCCCAGAGTGTGTATCCTTCCAGTCAGACTAATGGGTCTGTCCCAGTACTAAAGCAATTCTTATTAATGTCACTGATAATAACCTGATTGACTATGAAAAAGGTTATATTTTCTTCTACATCCTTTTGAACCTCTCTGTAAACCTTAACACATCTGACATTACCTTAGCCTCTGACATCTCTCCACCATCAACTGATTCTGTTCTACATTATCCAGCATCATCCCAAAACAATAACTACATTCCTTTCCCATACTTTTATTTGTGGTGTACCCCATGGATCTATCTTTGGGCCATTCTTACACCTACAATATTGTTTCATCACTGTAAGTAAAATAAATAAAAATATGCTCATCTATGTGCATTGTATAACATGCAAGATAATGTATTATGCTCTCTCTCTCTCTCTCTGTTTCTCTCTCTCTCTCTGTCTGTCTCTCTCTCTCTCTCTCTCTCTCCCTCTCTCTCTCTCCCTCTCTCTCTCTCTCCTGCAACATATTCTCCACTTGCTTGCTTGGTTCATGCCCCATTCACCACCTCAAAGATATTCTCTCCACCACTGTGTAATGGTGAAACTCCTCGTATGTTGCAAAACATACTTGGCTAATAAAATATGATTATGACTATGATTATGATTATGATGGAGACATTCTCTCCCTCACTCCAGTGACTTCAGGATGTATTACCTACACATTGTGCTGCAGTTGCTTCCCTAACCTACTCCAACAGCTGCTCAATAAACTCTTCCCCAGGCAAGGTGCACAGGAACACTACGCACTGCAGGTTTCCCTCCAAGTCGCACACCATCAGGTGTATTTCACTGTTGTTTCATTGCAGGGTCTAAATCTCAAACTCTCTACCTGATGAAGTCCCTCGTATGTTGCAAAACATTCTTGGCTAATAAAGTTTTGTTGTGATTGATTTTATTGATTGTAATATCACTGAGGCAATGGGCAGGATACGCTCACCATGAGGATTGTTGTGCTTCACGAGTGGGTGGCTCACCATCTTCTAAAGGGCAATTACCAATGACCACTGCAGCTTGCCAACAATACCCCATCCATTAAAGTAGCAACCATTGTGTTTTATCACAGCATACAGTCACATTTCATTGCTCTTTCATCGTTGTTGCTCCTTTCTTTTCATTCTTATACAATACATGGATTGCTTACATTGGCGCATTATTTATTTACAGCATGGTATGTCGTTCCTTTACAGTATTGTACTACAGTGCCTTGTGTTCGTATTGCAGGAATGGACTCTCAGAGGCTGAGCTGAAGGAGGTCCTGTCACTGGATGATGAGGTTCTTGGTGACATCTACCAATATTGGTCACCCCCAAATAAGGACATCATCCGCCTCCCTCCCTTACTCTGGACACGGCTTCGATACGATATTGGGGAATACCTGGTTGAGAGACAGGCTGATGGATTCCCAGTCCTCCACTTTTACCATCGGTAAATTGCTGACTCTCATCTTTCAGCTCCTGCTCTTAACACTTCCTTTCTTTGAAGTCCCTGGTCTAGAAACTAATTTGGTTGTATCATGTTTCTGGGCTCAACGTAGGTGAATTTTCGTTTGCTTATGGATAAATCACATGGAAGTGGTACAATTGGCAACTTATGTGCCCGATCAAGTGCTGTTTATGCTTGGTACATGCTCGCACTAACATATGGTGTGAAGAATGGTTGGGAAAGGCAGCAGTCTTTGCGTTGAATCGTTTCGGATTACCCATTTCCCCTCTGTTCCTTTTGCTTTGATCCACCAGGTTGTCTCACACACCATTTTCTTTCCAATACCCGTCCTTCATCTCCGCAATCCCTTGTTACCCAGTTTCTTACCCCAGTCCCACCTGATCCCATCTGCCTATCACACTCACGCTCAAATAGGTGGGGGGCAAGATAGTTGGCATGTGAGAGGGAATAGGTTACAGGGAGCAGATGGGATTGATAAATCCTCTACCACCGTCCTCGATCCTCTACAACCTCTCCCTACTGTTCCCATCTGTGCACCATCTCCCTTATCTTGTTTCAGACAAACACGCTATCCCCATTTGTAAATCTGCTTTTTTATGTCTTTTATTGATAATGACAACAAACCACTGTGCAAAGCTGCAGTTCCTGACATTTTCTTCCCAATAATGATCTTGATTTCCTTTCCTTTATTCAAATAAAACTAATTTTGACGTCTCTTTGTGTCCGTTCACATTACATTGCCCTCCTCTTTTTCCCATGGCCCCCTCCACCCTCGTGCATTTCTCCCACCGTCTCTAATCCCCCTTCCCCACACTTTGCTCCTTTCCCTTTCCTCATACACTCATCCTCCTTTTATTCCCCCCATTCCTCTCTCCCATTCTGGTTGCACCCATATCCCTCCCTCTGGCTTTACATTTCACTCCACTTCTTACCTCCTTACCTGATATCCCTTTGTCTCCTTTTCGCCTTTAGATTTGCTCACTTACTTCACCCACCGGCTTGTCAAACTCCTCTCACCTGTATCTACCTATCATTTGTTAGGTTTTGTCTTGGCCCCAGCTCCCTTTTCCAGCTTTCAACCCTCTGCTCCTATCAATCTGAAGACGATCCTGACCCTAGACGTTGCCGACCCTAGACGTTGCCTGCCCATTCTCTCCACCGACTCGCTGAGCGTCTCTCACTCTTTCATTTTTGCTCAAGATTCTAGCATGCAGTTTCTTGTGCATCCATCAAAATAGAAAATAAGGGAAACACACAGCAGGTCAGGCAGCATCTGTGAAGAGAGAAACAGAGTTAATATTTCAGGTTGATGACCCTTCATCTGAACTGGGAAAGAGAGAGAAGTAGTTAGTTTTAAGTCGCACAGAGGGTGGGGATGTATTAGAAGTTGTGAATTCTGATTTACTTGGTCACTTATGTCCATATGCTAAAGGGGGTCACTAGGCCCATTCGTTGTCAAGACCTGAGATCAGAAACCCATCTCATAAGGAAGTAACATCCTGGAAGCAGTGACAACATAGTCCTACAGTGCAGAAGAGGAAAAATTATTTGTGCATGCTCTACCATTCATTCAGTGTATGGCCGACTTGCCCCGTAACAATACTTGATCACAAACCCCACCACAATCATCTAACCCGACATTGTCAAAATGTTGATCCTCTGAATGCCCAGCATTTGGAATGGGGTTTGGAGATCCACTGCCATTTGTATGAAAAAGAGTTGGTGTATTTGCTCCTGAACTGTAATTCTAAGAATGCCTCCACTTGTTCCCGATTTGAAACAGTTTCTCCTTTTCCTATAAATTCCTTTAACTATCTTAGACACAAATTAGGTTAATGCTTCCTGTATTAGCAACTGGAAAAGTGGGGCAAGGTAAGGCAGATGGAATTTAACTTGGACATATATTGCATTTTAGGAAGTTAAACCAGGGCAGGACATACTCAGTGAAGGATTGGGGCCTGGAGAGTGTTGCAGGATAGAGAGGCTTAAGCTTCTTCAGTCACAGCTGCTGACTAACATGTGGTGTATTACCAACACTTTCTGTTTTTGATTCAGATTTCCAATAGGTGATACTTCAAATCCAAGAAAATCCAAGTCCAGATTATTGCCACATGTACAATAGATAGATCCTGTTTGCAGCAGCATCAGAGGCACATGAACTCGTAACATAAATAATACATCAATTATACAAGAGAGTGAAAAGAAAAAGACTACGGAAAACAAGATATTAGTGAAAAAAACAATTAAAAAAACACGTTCATAGTAGTGCAAGAGGTGGTCTGCAGTTTTCCATTGTCAAGGCAGGGTTAGGGTGTGCAAGTCAGTTCAAGATCTTGATGGCTGAAGGGAAGTGGTTGTTCCTGCACTGGTGTGTGACTTCAAGCTTCTGTACTTCCTGCCCGATGGCAGCAGGGAGAAGATGGCATGGCCTGAATCCTGGGAATCAATGGTAAATGCTGCCTTCTTGCGGCAGCACCTTCTGTAAATGCTTTTGCTGGTGGGGGAGGGCTGTGCCCATGATAGACTGGGCTGAATCCACCACTCTCGTGTGTTCGTGGGTGTTGGAATTGCTGTACCAGACCATGATCCAACCAGTCAGGATACCTTCTACAATATGTCTGCAGAATTTGTTATTTGGTGACAATCTGAATCTCTGTAAACTCCCAGGTAAGTAGATGCTATGGCGTGCCTTCTTCGTAATTACATCTGTGTGTTGGGCCAAAATGGGTCAAACCTTATCTCTCTACATTATGATGCTTCGCTTTCCTTCAGGCAATTCATAGAGGTGGTGCACGAGATGTATCTCCCGGCAGAGGAGAAAATCAAACGTCACTCAGTCCTGGCAGATTTCTTCAAGGGCACTTGGAGCCAAGGGAAAAGAAAGAGCATTACACTCCCACAGCTCAATGAGACACTGTTTGCAGACAGAAAGGTAACATTCATTCATTTATGGGAGAGGGTGCCACAGGGCAAGGTTGACTTTTACTGTCCATATCGCCTTCCTCCCGAGTTCCCCACCATCGCTGAAGCTGGTCTCCAACTAATTTGATTCACTGTTTCAAAGAGCAGCTGAGACCACTTGGTGCAGCAAAGGCTACAGGACCTGACAACATCCCAGCTGTAGGATGAAGACAAAAGGGGCTGCAGAATATAGTTGCTGGATCTTCCGGTGTTCTGCTTTCTACCCCAGCAGTAGTATTGACGACCTGCACTCCAGGCACATACTGTATATGCCTCCCGTTACCTTGCCCATTGTGCAGGATCAATTTAAGAGTGTTCACAATTTGGGCCTGTGTTTCAAGCGTATGGTCTTTGCAGGAATGGTTATCAAGCACTTGTCAGGAGCTAGACTGGATACCACTTGTAGAATGAAGTAAAGAAATGCATTGGATGTGCTCTTGCCCTAGGTCACTGCGCAACCTCTGAAATTCGGGGATGATGTCATGAACTTACGAAAACTGAGTGAACTGCCGTACCACTTGGTTAATGCTGGTCGCATTGATGAGCTGAAACAGGAGGTTCTGGGTAAGGATGGGTTTACTGTGTGGGGTATGCAAGCGCTTTGCTTCTCACTATCTTATTGGTTTATTATATGATACGATACGATAGAACTTTATTTATCCCAGGAGGGAAATTGATCTGCCAACAGTCATAAAAACACAGAATATACAAAACGCAAAATACAAAATACATGAAACATGAAGTTAAAGTGACGAGTGGGAAGGCTTGGGGGATGTGCAAAAATTAGGGATGGGGGAGGGGGGGGGGGGGGGTCAGTCTCAGTCTATCCCACCACAGAAGGGGGAGGAGTTGTATAGTTTGATAGCCACAGGGAAGTAGGATCTCTTGTATTTCGGTCCTGCATCTTATTGTTGTCATGTGTACCGAGATACTGTGAAAAAAGTTGTTTTGTGTGGTATCTAGGCACTCGTATCATCCATGAATACTTCAGGCAGTACAGAAGAGAAACCAAACACAGTGTGGAATATAGTGTGGCAGCTGTAGAGGAAGTGCAGATTAAAAAAAGTGCAAGTGCAAACAATATTAATTTCCTCCCGCCTAGACTACTGCAACTCCCTAAACACTGGGATCAGCCAATCATCCCTGTCCTGCCTGCAATTGGTCCAAAACGCCGCAGCGAGACTCCTGACGGGTACCCGTAAAAGGGACCACATCACCCCGATTCTGGCCTCTCTCCACTGGCTCCAGTACGGTACAGAATCGATTTCAAGCTCCTGCTATTCGCATACAAAGCCCTAAATGGGCTTGCCCCCCCCCCATATCAAAAATCTTCTAACCCACCACTCAATCTCCAGGTCTCTCAGGTCGGCCGACTTGAACGCGGTCTGGGCTTAAGCTCAGGGGTGACCGCGCTTTTGCGGTTGCAGAACCTAGACTGTGGAACAGCATCCCTCTCCCCATCAGAACTGCCCCCTCCATCGACTCCTTTAAGTCCTGGCTCAAAACCTATTTATTTTCCCTAGTGTTTGAGGCCCTCTGAGGGGGCGCTGTAAACTGTAAACTGTTTATGTATGTGTTCTTAGGTTTGTGTGCTATTGTATGTTCTTTTTTAGTACCTGCACGGATGTACAGCACTTTGGTCAATGTGAGTTGTGTTTAAATGTGCTATACAAATAAAATCGACTTGACTTGACTTGACTGGATTGTAAGAGCACGAATTCATCCCCAATCACTGTTACAGAACTCTGCATGAACATGAAGTACCTGTTTGAGATTTGAATGGTTTTGAGCAGAGTTATCAGCAGGCTTCATGCAATCCATCAGTGACTATACTTAAAAGTTTCTTCGCTGCTCTAATGCATATTTAGACTTTATGAGATCTCTGAGTGCAATTAGAATTAGAATATAATCTAAGAGGGATAAATACACAAACGGCTCAGTGGAACACACCAATTCAAAAAGAATAGCTTGTTTGAGTTTGGATATTGTTTCAATTAAATAAAAGCCATTTAGACATGATGCAGAGAATCCCTGGAGTGTAGGTGATCATCCGTAGCAAGTGACAAAAGGTTTCTGTTCAAAGAGCATCAAAACAGGTTCTTTGTTTCACCTAGTCTCTGCCAACCATTAAGCACTCCTCCACAGTAATTACTTTTTATTCTTCTCAGACTCCCATTAACTCCCCCTAATTCTACACAAGGGGCAATAGATAGCGGCCGATTAACGTACCAACTTGCACATCGTTGGGATGTGGGAGGAAAAATACAGCATCCGGAGGAAACCCACTGAGGCAGAGGGAGAACGTGCAAACTCCATATTGAGAGTACCTGAGGTCAGGATTGAACAGATCGCTGGGGCTGTGAGGCAGAAGCTCGCCAAGCTGTGCATTGTGCCGTCCAGTATGCAACCCCTTGTTTATTTATGCCCCCATGCCTTCATTTCCACACTTTGGATGTTTATTGAGAAGAATGGTAACAACGCCAGTAAAGCTTTAAGCTTCTTTCTTTGATCTGGCATTACCACATGAATGTCTGGTAAATTTCCTTGGTGCCCAGTCACAGCTCCCTGTACCAATATACAGTCTCTGCACAACTCAGCGTGTTCATTGGTCTCTACAAAACTCTTACCTCCAAAGGTGATATTTTCCCCATCGACTGTGTATTCTAACGGTTACACCAAGGTCTGATATTATTATGCAACATCATGTTGTACTTACATCTCTGGTTATTTGATTTCTCAGGGAATATAGAATGGATCGTTTGCAAAGTGCAAGCCACAGGAATGAAGAGTTTGCTGGAAGATTTTTATGCTTGCACCAGGAAAGTTGATTGTCCTGACGTGCAACTTGTTCAAAATGCACTGTTACTCATCTGGCCAACAGTAAACTTCATGGAGAATGATATAGGTGAGAACGATTGTGGATAATAGATTGGATAACCGCAGCCATTGAGAACGCAGGATTGTATTGTCTTTGAGATTGGAGCTTGCATTTTTAAAACATTCAGACACTTGGTAGGCGTAGCCTGAGAGAATAGGCCACCTCTTCCAAGATGAATGGAATGGCTTAACTCTGCTATTGGGAATGGAGCACATGATAATGCTGGAATGGAATGAATTAACACGCATATTGGGAATGAGGTGACATTAAATGCTCAGGGTCAGGGTTTCTCAGCTTGCTGCATGGAGTTCAACTTGCAGTGCTAAAGTAGAAAGCTAAGTGTGATGAGGTGCTGCCTGGGTTGGAGATGGTGTCATGGACCCTGCATATATATACAGGCCAGAATGTAAAATAACTTTGGCAATCTTGAACACAGCCTGCCATCATGTATTTTTCTTTGCAGATCAGCGTGTCCTATACCTGGAGGTCTTGGCTCGCCTTGATTTCTTCAAGGGTTCTTACCCAATGATTGATGAGCTGTGCCAGCAGTGCAGGGAATGGTGTGCACTGTGCCCTGACCCCACCTTCACTCCACTGTGTGGCTTCTTCCAGCCTCCAGGCGGCCCACTCTGTACAACACTTACTGGTTTCAGGAAAGGTATTGTCACCTTCTGTTTTATGACATTATTAGTGAGTGTCTGGATTTCTCAGCCTGCTGCATGGAGTTCAATCACAAACATGGAGCATGGAGCGAGTGAGCATGGAGCGAGTGAGCATGGAGCGAGTGAGCATGGAGCTCACTCGCAAACCCTTCCCTTCATCCAGTCCCCTTCCTCCCACCTCAATCTCCTCTCCTCAACCCCCTCCTCCCAGCCCTACTTCTGTTCCCTCCCAACTCCCTCTCAACCCACCCCCTCCATCCACCCCCTCTCCCAAACTGTCACAGACTTTGCATGAACTGATGTAATATTACTAGTTTGTTATTCCCTTGTTAAAAACACTCTCATAGCTTTTGGAAAGCGCTACAAATTAGATTGCTGTGATACTGTGCTGGGAGGTTAACTCCCCACCTACATGTGCCAGAGCAGGTCGGCATTTGGACGGATATTAATTCAACTTCTGTTCACAGGTATCAGTGCACTGGAGCTGAGCACTGACTGCACGGTGCTGATGGCAGGTTCACTGGATGGACTGATGATTGTATGGAATCTACAGGATATTGAAGTGATCCACACTATGACAGGTCATTTTGGTGAGGCAGAGCTTCTCGTAATGGTTTCATTGTGACATTAAATCAAATAAGAACTAACCATTTATACGTTAACACTGTCAGGAAATCATTTATAACATTGACAGCTTTACAATTGGAGTGCAGGTATATATAGGTCTGCTATAATACGATAATTGTGTTCCTAAGAAACCTCACATTATAGAAAACTGTGTTACGTAAATAATTCTGTCAATGGTAAAATACGGGGGGGGGATCTGGGATTTTCAGACAGAGTAATCAAATTATTTTACCTGCAGGATTTTTAAAAATAAAGGGCTTTTTGATAGTCATAAGTCTATTTTTGTTACTACAAGCTAAAACATGAGACACCGTGTGTTACATTGTTTAATAGAGTACCATTGCACATGGGCCAATAGAAGTGTGCCTGGTCATTTTCAAAAGCCATCTGCGGTAATGCTGACTTACCATGTTCTTAAGAGGCAATGATGTCTAACTTCTGAGGGAAGGTTACATGGAAACAATTTTCTTTCCCCTAGACTGTTTTTTTGCAAGACAACTTTTTTTCCTGCTGATTAATTTCTAAAGTAACTTTTCAATGGATCTCTATTTCTCCAATCAAAAATGCATTATAACCAATATGACCCATGCAATACAAATAATGTCCTTAATTCATCAATCACATTATATTGAATTATTTGTATAGAAACACAAATTATGGCAGAAATAGTTACATCAGAACATTACTCAATGCTGGTCCACTCCCATACAACTATGCAATTTTTAATTTCTGATATTTAGGTTTGAAGAGTGAGCATGGTGTTTTACTGCTGGGTAATCATAACATCATAAACATCTTATTTCCAGTGGCTGCATGGGTTTCAAGTCGAGCCCTTGGTGGCATCAATTGTGAAAAGATCAAGACAAGCTTGGTTGTACTTAAAATTGTGATAAGTTGGCAAAAGTGATTTGATGGAGATGGGTTTGTGTTTGAAAATGCTCAGGAAGGAAAGATGTTGGAGTCGGCTGATGATTCTGAAGCCGTGGTGGAGCAGTAAACTAATAAAACTGCAGGTGCGGAAACCTAATTAAAATAAAATGCTGGAAGAACTAAGCCAGTTAAACAGCAGCAGAGATATCAGTTAATGAGATCTGTGGTTAAAGTAGCGGCTTGATATTTTTCAGTGAACTGGGGGAGGAGTGAGGTATAAGATCAAAGACGATGTGGAGATTGGTTTAGACTGATCAGGTGATAAGGCACTGACCTTTAGGGAAGCTTTTTATAGAAGACAACAATGTTTAGTTTAGAGATATAGCGTGGAAACCGTGCCTTCGACCCACCAAGTCCACACCGACCAGCGATCCCCGCATATTAACACTAGGAACTCAATATAGTTTTAACATGAGCTCTCCTCACCCACCCTCTCGCTGTTCAATGTGATCTTTTTTCTCTGATAGCTGAGGTACGGTGCATTAAAGTGATTCACAACAGCACCCGAGCTGTGTCAGGTTCATTTGACCATACACTGCGTCTGTGGAATCTAGTCACCGGAAAAGAGATCTACTTGATCCAAGAAGATCACTCTGGCTATGAACACTTTGCACTGCTCCAGGTGGATGAAGCAACCGATGTGATCTACTCCGTCTCAGGACACCAGGTAGAAGATTCCTCAAATGCTTTCTGAAAAAGCGGTTGTCATACATTGCTTTACAACCCCATTGGGTTACCCACTGTTGTAGCTGAAGGCAAGGGTGCCACTGTGCATCACTAAAATCAAAGATGTTGTTGAGATCAGAGTTGGAGGAATGCAAACATCTCGAAGGGTCTGGGGCTGGAAGAGATGTCAAAGAAAAGTATAAAGTCACAAAGGGAAATGAAAGCCAGAATTGGAATTTTAATATTAAATTGCTGTGTATCCAGGGCCTAATGTAGATTGCTGAATGCAGGGATGAGTGGGGGTGGGGGGGTGGGTGGGGGACGGGGGGAGGGGGGATGAGGGTTAAAGTCAAGTGAAACTAGAGAAGTAGAGACATTCTGCCTAACCGATGTGTTACTCCATCAGTTTTTTAATCTTTCTTTGGTATAAACCAGCATCTGCAATTCCTTGTTATTGCTCTTACAATGCTGATTGTTTTCAGATTAATGGTCGACGCCTAGAAAACGGTGAACTTCTGTTTCAGTTAACTGGCGGTAACCTGAACAATACAACATGCACAGCGGTGATGGGCTCCAACAACCCACTCCTGACCATGTCTATTGGGGCCACACTGTGTGTGTGGGATCAAGTCAGCGGCACCTTACAGAACACTCACCATCTCGCTGGGCTAAGTACCTCAAAACTGATGTGCATCCTTCCATTGAGACGTCAGAAGTCAATAGCAGTCGGATTCAATGATGGAATCGTGGCAATGGTATGGGAGTTAGCATTTGGGAAATAGCACAGTATCGAATGCCCAACTGACCGAACCCAGCCAGCCAGTTGCAAAGCACAGCTTCTTATAATGTCATTGAGTCATAGTCGTACAGTCATAGTCATAGAGTCATAGAGCATGGTTATGGGCCCTTTGGCCCACGCTGACCAACATGCCCCATCTATACCAGTCCCACCTGCCTGAGTTTGGTCCATAATCCTCCAAACCTATCTTATCCATGTACCTGTCTCAATGTTTCTTAAACATTGTGATATTACCTGCCTCAACTACTTTCTCCAGCAGCATATTCCATATACCTACCACCCTTTGTGTAAAAAAGTTGCCCCTCAGGTTCCTGTTAAATCTTTCCCCCCTCACCTTAAACCTATGTTCTCTAGTTCTTGATTCCCCTATTCTGGATAAAAGACTGTTCATTTACCCTTGCTATTTCTCTCATGATCTTATACACCTCTATAAGATAACCCCTCATCTTCCTGTGCTCCAATTATCCCATTCTCCTGCACTGGAAAAATCTTCAGCCAAACCAAACATCTCTGGCTAAAATATTGGTCAGCAATGAAGTGAGTAGGTTGCAGCATTGTGCTGCATAAGCAGTTAGCAAGGCACACATTACGTCGACCTTTATTGTAAGAGTGTTAAATTTTATTGTAAGAGTGTTAAATGTATTATCGTGTCCACAACATGCTAGATATTGTGTTTCGGCCAAAACCGAACACAACTCTTAGCAATATCATTGTTAAATGAAATAATGTAATACTTATTGGATTTATATTCCTGGTGAGGTCCTATTGAGGTCCTATTGAGATGACACCTGGAACATTGTGCACAGGTCCCCCACACAAGGAAAGGCATACTTGCTTCAGAAGAAATGCAACAAAGATTCACCAGATTTTGTTCTGTTATGATGGGGATTGACATCTCAGGAGAGATAATCAGACTAGATTTATGCAGGTTTTAGACAAATGAGAGGTGTTCTCGTTGAACATACAAATTTCTTGTGAGGATTGGCAGATGAAAGGATCATGTTTCCCCTGGTTAGGTGACTTGGAAGTAAGATCACAGACGCAGATATAAGTGGTGGGCTATTCAGGATTAAGATGAGGTGTAATCTCTTCCTCCAGAGTGGTGAATCCTCAGAATTCTTGGCATGAGGGATGTTGAAGTTCAGTGATTGAGAATGTTCAAGACTGAGGTCAATACATTTTTGATTTTAAGGAAATCAAGGGGTATGGAGATTGGGCTGAAGGTTAGCACTGGGGTAGCCTATTAGCACTAGTAAAATGTTAATATTAGCAATAGGTAAAGAAACTGGACCATAATGGCCCACTCCAGAATTTATTATGTTCTTCCATTTCCAGCTTATGTGAAGTTGCTTCTGAAGAAGGGTCTCGACCCGAAACGTCACCTGTTCCTTTTCTCCAGTGATGCTGTCTGAGCCGCTGAGTTACTTCAGCTTTTTGTGTCTATCTCCTCCGGAAATACTGCTTCTCCCAACGTCTGGGAAATTTCCTTTTACCCATAGTTGATCCTGGGAAATGTTGCGGACAGATCTGGTTGCTAGTTCAGAGAAACTGCTGGCAAGGAGATTTCCTTGTCATTTTTACTAATCAATAAATTGCTCCTTTTCAGTCTGTCTCAGTCCCAGTCCTGAGAGATTTCCTTTTCCTCCTCACAGGTGTCTCTGGATGGAACTTGCGTTACAGAGGAAGTCAATGTATCGGTCACCTTCCTGATCACGTCAGAAAGTGAGAAGTGGATGGTGGCAGGTAAGGACTTTGATCTGAAGCTTTTGCTGTATGTTTGATCTGACTTTGCTGGCATTACCTTGCCCTAAACATTATTCCCCTATCATGTATCTATACACTGTAAATGGCTCAATTGTAATCATGTATAGTCTTTCCACTGACTGGTTAGCATGCAACAAAAGCTTTTCACTGTACACGTGACAATAAACTAAACTGAACTAACTGAACTGTGTAGGAAGGAACTCCAGATGCTATTTACACTGAAGATACACCCAAAATGGTGGCACTGAACCAGACAGGCAGCATCTCTGGATAGGAATGGGTGACCTTTCGGGTCGAGACCCTTCTTCAGACTGCACTGAAGGTCTCGACCCAAAATGTCACCCATTCCTTCTTTCCAGAGATGCTGCCTGTCCCACTGAGTTACTCCAGCATTGTGTGTCTAACTGAACTAAACTGTTGATCTACTCCTTCATGTCGGGCACTTTCCTCCAAGCAACTTTTAACTCCAAAGCAGCGGGTTGTGAGACAAGCCTATAGAGCATTCTCCATTGCAAATGTCCAGTCCATTTAATTATTGTAGTGCTCCTCCAAACCTTTCTCGTTTCGCCCCAGCTCCACACATTGTATATTCAGTCATCCATTAGCCACATGACTTTGTGCTGATGGTAATCCTTCTCCAGCCTTGCTACAAGTGCAGAGACATCAGTGCCACTAACTTCTTTCAAGCTGAAGACCCTCACTAACTTCAGTGGGCAAGCGACAGCTTTAAATTCAAGAATTTTGGAATTCACAATAAAAATGAGAAAGACTGATAAATGAGATTAATCTTTAGCTAATGTTGACATGCTTCAAAGGAACTCAAATATTACGCTCAACAGGAAGTCATGCCTGTTTGTTTCAACATAGGTTACAGATTCTTTGATATGTCAAGAGAGCGTTCAAAATCTTACATTTAAACACATCTTTTTGTGTGTTGATAGCTATTTGTTTTGTTTGAGTCATCAAGTCATTTTCTGGAAAATATTTCCCAGTAGCATTCGAAATGTCTAGGAAGGAACTGCAGATGCTGGTTTAAACCGAAGATAGACACAAAATGCTGGAGTAACTCAGCCGGACAGGCAGCATCTCTGGAAAGAAGGAATGGGCGACTGTTCAGTCTGAGTTAGATGCTATTGGGGAGTGAAACATGCATTTGTAATATTCTAATAGGATAATATTTTAATTACAGGGTTTGGGAAGTATGCTCGGGTTTTCACGCTGGATGCCAGTATGATTCAGAAAGCCTCGGCAGTGGACTTGGAGCATGGTGACAATGTTCACACCGCTATAATCAGCAGAGATGAGAGCTTGCTGGTCACAGGGTCCGCCGACGAGACTATTCGGGTAAATCGGAATTACAAGCAGTTCCCGCATTCTAGGATGGGGGAGGGGAAGGAGGGTTGTGTTCCTAAAAAAAAGATCTGTATCACGATTTTCCATAATTTAGGTACATGGATAGGATAGGTTTAGAGGGATATGGAACAAACACAGGCAGGTGGGATTGGTGTAGCTGGGGCATGTTGGTTGGCATGGGCAAGTTGGGCCGAAGGGCCTGTTTCCACACTATATGGCTCTATCTATACAACAAGAAACACGTTGACAAAAAGGTTGATTTATTCACTATTATTTACAAATTCCATGAGATTGAATTTTATTCTGCATCTCAAATTTTTGGATAGTGATTGATAAATTCGGTAAAGATGAATGTCTGCTACCTGAACCGCTGGTAATGCAGGGGTCCTCTGTAAGTGAATTATCATCAGACTTGTTGAGGTTCATAATCCATAAATCTCCTTTGTCCTTCCCGCAATCCCCAAATGTCAGAGGCGTTCTTCCTCAATATCTCCCTGCCCACCACAACCACCTGCTGATAATCTTTTCTGGCAACAGGAAAACTATAAATTGAGAAGTTAATTCTGACCTTGCCCGCAAAGTGAACATTCTCCCAATGATACTGAATAAAAAGTAACCCTGTGGCATGTATATTGACTTGTTATATCCGAGTGTGTGCTTGATTCAATTAATTTGCACAAGGATTTAGAGTTACTTGAATTCTCTGCAGACTGGCTGTGTAATGGCAGGGATCTCAAGTAGGATTGTTCGTTTGACACTTCTAGCTGATGACAGTGGCAGTTTCCCCTCACTTTTTGCATTCATATGCAGGTTTCTGCAAGGAAGAGGAGACCAGCATGTGAACAGCCTCTTCCTCCTGTTTGCCACTTAGGGGTCCATCATCAATCAGAGCTGATAGTGCCAGAATTTAATTGAGTTAACCAAATTTATTCATGTTCATGATATAGGAGCAGAATTAGGCCATTTGGCTCATGAAGCCATTCAATCATGGCTGATCTATCTTTCCCTCTCAACCCCATTCTCCTACCTTCTCCCCATAACCCCTGACACCCATTCTAATCACGAATCTATCTATCTCCGCCTGAAGAATATCCATTGACTTGGCCTCCACAGCCTTCTGTAGCAATGAATTTCAGATTCATCATCCTCTGTCTGAAGAAATTCCTCCTCATCTCCTTTCTAAAGGTACGTCCTTTTATTCTGAGGCTATGACCTCTGGTCCTATACTCTCCCACTAGTGGAAGCATCCTCCCCACATCCATTTCATCCAGGCCTTTCATTATTTAGTAAGTTTGATCCTTCTAATCTCCAGTGAGTATAGGTCCAGTGCCATCAAATATTCATGTCATGTTAACCCAATCATTCCTGAGATCATTCTCGTTATTGATCAAGGAGTCACATAACTCTTTCCCATGCCCTCATCATCATCAGGTGGTACCTCAATGTTAGGTATGCCCGCTTACAGCATGCCCTTTTGCCCACCTCGTTGAACTAAGACTGTTCCCATGTCTTGGTTCTAACAGTACACGTTGGGATATGCTGGAGTTGGAGGTGGTGCGAATTTCTGTGGTGGCTCATTGAAGTCCAGTTTCAAGTTGTCAGACCTGTTCAGGCGTCTGTCCCTTAATGCATGATGGTATGATAGAACATATCCGTGGTTTGGATTGTGCAATGACCATTTCAATAACTGCTGTTATCAACAGATTCATGTCCAGTCGGCAGAGTAATGAAGATAGGCTTTAGCAGCTTAATCTACTCACACCTACCACAGTTCCCAGTGGTAGCACTACCTTTAAGGCTGAGTCATCCTGTACCATGGTTGTGCTACCAATCGCATCTGGTGGATGAAGGTGTAAAATACCCACCCAGAGGACATCCTGTACCCTTGATTGTTTCAAAGCTCCTTCCAAGTGTTGATAAACACAGAAGAAAGTTGATTCATCAACTGGGGGAGGACAGTGGGTGGGAATCAGCAAGTTGTTTCCCTGCTGAGTTTAATCTCATTCCATGGTGCTTCACAGGATCTGGATTGAGACTTGAATTGTTTGCAGACTGGCATGTGTAATGGCAGATTCCTCAGGTGGGATCATCCATTTGCTGCTTCCTTCTAGATAACGGAGGTAGCAGAGTGAGGGGGTATGGGGAGAAGGCAGGAACGGGGTACTGATTGAGAGTGATCAGCCATGATCGCATTGAATGGCGGTGCTGGCTCGAAGGGCTGAATGGCCTACACCTGCACCTATTGTCTATTGTCTATTGTCTATTGTCTATAATACTGCACTTCCACCGATGGTGGTTCTATCTTATTGGGGCAAAGGCCACACCCAGGTCTGATGCTGGAGAAGCCTGGCAAATTGGATCAATGTAATGATTTTGTGAGCATGATTATGCCAGGGTAGTTTGTGGAATAGCCAACCTAGGCATTTTTCCAGGTGTTTGTGAAGAAGCGTCGCAGTCAGAAATGTGTATTGGACAGATGGTAAATGTTAAGAAGGTTCCATTATAATACTCTGATGCCAAGATCTAATGTCATTGATTGGGTTCAGATAGCAATTCTGACTCAACCACTTTGTTGTTGGACGAGTCACATTCAGTATGGTTTATACCTCATGGATATTACTGAATCAAATGAGTTTTTAACAACTATTCAGTAGCGCCAGTACTAGGAGAATCTTTATATTCCAAATTAAAGAATTTGTCTTGAGATCTAATCTCAGGTCTCTGGATCATTAATCTGTGTCTCTAGATTCCTGATCTAGTGACATAATCATGTTTAGTGCCATGTACATTAAGCATAATCAAGAGGTTTCCTGGAACACTGGCAGCTCTTATAAACTGTGCAATTCATCCTTGTTTATCCTTTCTTCATAGGTGTGGAGCTTGTCACCTAATGTCAAGCTGGTGGACTCGATGGAAGGAATGGGAGTTCCCCTTACCTTTCTGACACTATCTGGGAACACCTTGATATCAGCATCACACAGTGCTTACTACCTTAAAATCTGGAACCTGAGTTACGATCGGCAGCACACCACAGTTACACCATTCCACAACCGCAGTACGATCACTGGCTTGACACAGGAAGGCAACTCGGTGTGCTTTCCGAAAACAGGGGAGTCGAACAAAGTAATCATTTGGAATGCTGAAGAAGGTGATGCCTTGGGCTGCCTGGGTTACTCGTCATCATTAAACATAAACAGTAATGAGATGCAAAGATGTAAGGTTTACATGGGGCTCCCTGAGGTGGATGTGAATCAGGAAAGCATCCAATTAGATCATTCATCCACAAACATCTTGAACGAGGCAACAGGAGATATAGTAGCTGGGGGACTTCATTCATCCTTTGTGTCTTCTACACTATAAGATCATAGTTAATCATTTACCTCAGTGTTAATTTCATTCAATGCACCTTAACCCTTCAATTACCTTACGGTCCAAAAACTAATTGATCTCCTTCTTAAACGTATTAATTGACTAAGCCTCCACAACTTCCCTCGGGACGGAATTCCAGAGATTGACTATCCTGGGTGAAGAAATTCCTTTCCATCTCAATTCTGAATGTTCTACCCTGTAATTTGAAACTGTGGTCCCCAGTTCTGGACTCTCAACCAGGGATGTCATCCTCTTGTATCAAGCACCGTAGCATTTTTCTGTCTTCCAATACAAACATCTCTCATCCTTCCAAATGCTAGAGAGAACAGGCCCAGTTTGCTTCATCTCTGGTCAGTTGACAAATTTGCTCATCCCAGGATTCCATCTGTACCCCTCTGTTACATGTAGGCACACTGACCATCGAGCATCCATTTAAACTCATCTGACTTAATGTTCCCCAACAACTCCCCCAAAGATTCTATGATTCACCTAAAACTAGGTGTAATATACAGCAGCCAATTAGTTGACCAACCTGCATGACTTTGGGATGTGGGAGAAAACCCACGTAGTCACATAAAGAAGATTTCTGTGTTCCACATTCAGTACTGGAGGTTAGGATTGAACCCTGATCTCTGGAGCTGCACCATTGACTCACCCTTCCTTAGATTGGGAGAAACCATCCTGTACACCACATTCTGGTATGGTCTCACCTATATAATTTCAGTGAAATCTCTTTGCACATGGACTTAAACCCTCTTGCAACCTTTCCTCATTGCTTGCTTATATTGGCATGTTAGCTTTCGGTGATAGGTGCACAAAATCCCCATAATCCTCCGAGCTTGCAATAGAGTGCAAGAGGAAGAAAGTCATGATTGTTGTAAGATCACAACAGGAATATTGTGCCAAGCCTGGACCCCACACTTTAGAAAGTGTGGAGGCTTTAGAGGGGATGCAACACAGATTTACTAAAATTATTCCAGGGATGAGGGAATTGATGTGGACAGACTGGACTAGCTGGAGTTGGTCTCCTTGGACCAGAGAAGAATGGTAAATCGAATTTCACTGTACCTTAATTGGTACATGTGACAATAAACTGACCTTGAAACCTTGAACGAGAGGGAGAATGCTGGATGCATTTTGAGGGAATACAGACAGAAACTGGAGGCAATGGTGGAAGGGGGAATGTTCCTCTCTCTGCAGATGGTGGTAGCAGAGGGAATAACCCGAGGAGGTATTTTTCCTACCCTGGCTTTCCCATCCCACTGCGACTCCATCAACAATAAATGCGGTGTTTACTGCAAGTGGTGATGGGTAGTTTCTTGTCTGCCCCTCGAGTTACCCTCAGTGTAGCTTTGCTGGGGGCCGCAGTAATGGAAGTGGAATTCATTGCCACAGAAGGCTGCAGAGGACGTCAATGGATATTTTTAAGGCAGAGATAGGTAGATTATTGATTAGTACGGGTGTCAGGGGTTATGGGGAGAATGGGGGTTGAGAGGGAAAGATAGATCAGCCAAGATTGAATGGCGGAGTAGACTTGATGGGCCGAATGGCCCAATTCTGCTCCGAAAACGAATGCACATGTAACATGGGCCGGGGGTCGCGGTAACGTGGGCCGGGCTGTGGATCCGGTGACTAACTCTGGGCCCTCTCACCGCAGGTGTGGCGCTCGGCAGCCTGGGCCTGGACACCGAGCTCTGCTGCCTGGTGGTGGCACAGCGGAGGAAGGCGCTGATCTGCGGGCTGGCCTCGGGCTGTCTGGCCATCTTCTGCACCAGGACATGGCTGGAACTGGAGCGTCGACCCCCGCCCGGGCCCTGCGGCGCCGTCCGCTGCGCCTCCCTCAGCAGCGGCGAGGAGAGGCTGGCGACGGCCGGCGGCAGTGGCTTGGTGTCGGTGTATGCGCTGGGCCTGGCCGAGGCCAGGCCGCTGCTGGGGGAACTGCTGCTGACCGTCGCTAGCCCGCCCGGCTCGGTCGCCTCCAGCGTCGCTGTCCTGTCGGACTGCAGCCTGTTGCTTGGCACGGACACCGGGAAGCTGCTCCTCCACGGCCCCCGGTGCTCGACGTCCACGGCCCTGGAGCCTCACGACAGCCGGATCACCTGCCTGGAGACCAGCCACAACGAGCTGTATGTGTTTAGCGGATGCCAGGGGCCCGTCCAGAGGCTGTGGAACCTGTCCAGACGGCACTGGCAACACGAGATGTCCTACAAGGTGAGGAGCAGCAGTCCCCTCACCAACCACACATTGGGGAGAGGCCATTCAGCCCATCATCAAAAATAGGGCCAGTGCAGACTTTATCTGCTGAGGAGACTCGGGTCCTTTGGAGTGCAGGGGATACTCCTAAGGACCTTCTACAACACTGTGGTGGCATCAGCCATTTTCTATTGAGTGGTCTGCTGGAGCAGCAGCATCTCAGCAGCGGAAAGGAAGAGACTTGACAAGCTGATCAGGAAGGCCAGCTTCGTCCTGGGTTGCCCCCTCGACTCAGTACAGGTGGTGGGAGAGAGGAGGATGATGACAAAGATAACATCGCTGCTGGACAACGACTCCCACCCCATGCAGGACACTGTCACTGCACTGAGTAGCTCCTTCAGTGACAGACTCCTTTACCCCAAGTGTGTGAAGGAGAGATATCGGAGGTCCTTCCTTCCCGCTGCTGTGAGACTGCACAACCAGCACTGCTCCCAGCAGACCAGTCAACAGACCAGTCAACAGTAACAGTAAAGGAAAAACACAGTAAATGATGACAATTATCCTAATCTTATTTTTATCTATAATGAATGTCTCTTGTTATCCACTTTGCTGCTGTAACACTGCAAATTTCCCCGGTGTGGGACAAATAAAGGAACATTATTATTATTATTATTATACCTGCCCTTACTCTTCTAATGACCTGTCCAATTCAACCTATCCCTTCTTTGCTCCTCATTTTCTGGTTACCATTGATTCTGTGTCTCCCACCCCCTCAGGCAGTGCATTCCAGTCATCCTCTCTGTGAAAGTAATAAAAGCACCAGCATTTCAGTAACATGTAACGAGGATAGTTGAAAAATTGTCCTCTACGATAATCCTTAACACTGGTGCCCCACAAGGATTCTTTACTCCTTACACATCCCCACGGTTGTGCAGCCATATCCAAACCCAACTCAATTTGCAAATTTGCAGACAATACCGCTGAAGAGGGCTGGATATCAAATAATGATGAGTCTGAATAGAGGAAGAAGATTGAGAACCTTGTAACCTGTGGCCACGACAACAACCTTTCCCTCTGTCTGAAGAAGGATCTCGACCCGAAACGTCACCCATTCCTTCTCTCCTGAGATGCTGCCTGACCTGCTGAGTTACTCCAGCATTTTGTGAAATAAATATCTTCAATTTGTACCAGCATCTGCAGTTATTTTCTTACCCTTCCCTCAGTGTCAACAAGACAAAATAGATTGCGATCAACTTCAGAAAGCGAAGCAGTACACATACCC
This sequence comes from Rhinoraja longicauda, assembly GCF_053455715.1. Lineage (NCBI taxonomy): Eukaryota > Metazoa > Chordata > Chondrichthyes > Rajiformes > Arhynchobatidae > Rhinoraja > Rhinoraja longicauda. Next base: position 16,723,061 of record NC_135972.1, on the reverse strand, counting down.
TACTGTACATTGACGGTGCCGAATAAGAGATGGTTTAAATCTTCAAGTTCTTAGGAGTGAATATCACCAGCAACTTGTCCTGGACCAGCCATATCGAAGCAATGGCCAAGAAAGCACACCAACTCTACTTCCTTAGAAGGCTTAGGAAGTCCCCAACAACTCTCTCCAATTTCCAAAGATGCGCCGTAAAAAGCATTTTATCGAGATGCATCACAGCACGGTTTGGGAACAGCTCCATCCAAAACCGTACGAAATTGCAGAGAATTGTGGGTGCAGCTCAGACCATCTCAAACCAACCTCTCTTCCATTAACTCCACCTACACCACACTGCCTTGGCAAGGCCACCAGCATAATCAAGAACGAGTCTCATCCTGGACATTCTCTCATCAACCCTCCCCCATCAGGCAAGAGGTACAGAAGTGTGAAAAACCATACCTCCAGATTCAGGGAGACTTTCTTCCCAGCCATTGTCAGGCAACTGAACAATTCTATCACCATCTAGAGAGTGGTCATGACCTACCATCTACCTCTTTGGAGACCCTCAGACCATCTTTAGTAGGACTTCATTGGACTTTATCTTGTACTAAAGGTTATGCCCTTTATCCTGTATCGGTACACTGTGGACAGCTGGACTGTAAACATGTATATTCTTTCTGCTGACGGGATAGCACTCAACAAAAAAGCTTCTCACTGTACCTCGGTACACATGACAATAAACTCAACCAAACTACAGTAAGTCGGACATCGACCAAGATAATTTTACAGTGCCCACCACTTTGGAATAATCTGAAGTGCATTCTTAAAAGACTAGTGCCTTTGGAATTAATAATCAGATTCAAAAACTAATTGGACAACCACCAACCGGGAAAACAATCACAGAGGATGCAAGGAAAGAGCAGAGGAATGCAATCAGCTGACATGGACTGGAAGAACCTGTGTTGTATCACTTTGGGACATGTTTGTGTGTGCATAAGTGTGTGTGTGTTTGTAAGTGCTTGCATTTGCTTGTGTGTTTGAATGCATGTGTCTATATGTACACACCTGCATGTCAATATGGGCATGCATGTGTGGGTGTAGTATGTTCATGTGTGCATATGCACATCTATTTATCGGTGGGGGTTTTCATGTATGCACTAACTGTATGTGTGTTCATGTATGTGTCTCTGTGTATACATGCACAGGTACATGTGTGCATTCATTGATATGCATGCATGTGTGGCTATATCAATGTCGACATGCAAAGGAGTGTATGCTTGAGTGTATGCACATGTGTATGTGCCTGGTGTGCATGTGGAAGCACGTGTGTATAAGTGCATACATGTGTATAAGACCATACATGTGCTCAAGCTGCAATGGGAAAACAGACCGATCTTTTACCCACTCAGGGCAGTTACTGGGATCACAGTCCATAGAGGACCAAGTACTGAGGAGGAACGCTGAAAGGAAAAATTCCAGTGGCTAGGTGTGTGAATCATGGTCTGTTCGAACGTGATTTTAATTTAAAAAAATAAAAAAGATTATGAGTTGTAATGAACAGGTATTTGAATGGGAACACCCTAGAGCAATATGGGCCTAATGTGGACAAATGAGATCAGAGTAAATAAGCACCACGGTCGGCATGGACAAGGTGGGCTGCAAATGGCAGTCTCTGGGCTGCATGTTTCCATGATACTAGTGTGGGTGTGATGTATGTGACACTGCGGTTTTCTAAGCTCTCGTGTGGTAAGGTGCAGCGTGGGTTCAGTGGGAGACAGAGTGTTCCGTGTCAAGTTTCTTGTCAGACAGATAAGGAGTCACATAAAGCTCGAGAGATGATATTAGTGAGTTCAGATAAGCCTGGTAAGCCCAACAGGGCTCAATGCACTGAGGACCTCGGCTAAGCTAACAGCCACAGCTCATCAGAGATCACTCTGTAGAAACTGGTGATTTGATCAAATTGATAAATCTATTAAATAAGTTTGTTTTCTTAAAAAAAAAGGAAGCAATGTAATAATGTAAATATGTATTAATCAGGTTGTGATCACTAATCGTCACTTTATAGCTGCAACCCTTTATGGAATTGCTCAAGAATATTGTAATGAAATAGTTGTAGATTCAAGAAGAAGCATATAGGTCATGAACATTTTGTGAAAAGAAAGACAGGCAAAAAAACTAGTCAAAACACAAAGTGCTGGAGGAAGTCAGCGGGTTAGACAGCATCCATGGAGGGAATGGACGTGACGTTTCTGGTTGGGACCCTTATTCAGAATGCTTGTAGTGGTGTGGGGGGGCAGGGGGTGGAGAGGCTGCATAAGAGAGGTGGGCGGGACAAAGCCCGGGAAGTGATAGTTAGATAGTGGGGAGAGGTGTTTGATTGGCAGATGGGTGGAGTAAATGACAAAGGTTAGAGATGACAAGGAGACAAAAGAGTGTTGGATAGAGGAGGATTGAAATGTAAAACCAGAGGCAGGGGCTTGGTGGAAGGGGATGAAAGGAAGGGGAAAGAGGTGTCGGTGAAAGGGGAATGAGGGACTCGGGAATGGGAACTGAGTGTGTGAAGGAAGGGAAAGGAGCAAGGTGATTGGGGAGGGGATAGATAGTGCAAGAAATGGGTGCACACCGGCGTGGGGCTGGCAGGCACAGGATACAGGGAGGAGGAAGTGGGGTTATTATTTAAAATGGAAGAATTCAGTGTTCGACCGGATTATCTCCCTCTTTCCTCTATCCCCTGTCCCATGTATCCACCTATATCCCTCCCTCTGGCTTTACATTTCATTCCTCTTTACCCCTTACCTGACACGCTTTTGTCCCTTTTTTCATCTGTAATCTTTGTCACTTACTCCACCCATCTGCCAATTAAACCCCGTCATGCGTATCGACTTGTCGGGCATTGTCTCACTCCCACCTCTATTTCCTGACTTTCTCCCCCTCTACTACAATTAATGTGAAGAAGGGTTCTGACCCAAAACGTTGCCTGTTCATTCCATCCACAGATGCCTCCTGACCCATTGAGTTCCTCCAGCACTTCATATTTTGCTCAAGAGTCTAGTATCTGCAGTTCCTTGTGTCTCCATTAAAAATTGGTTGTTTCCTTTTAAAACGCAGGGATGTGAAGTTCAAAGTAAGAGATGTTTTAAAAACCACCTTAGTTTCGAAAGGAAGGGACTCTGTTCACAATAAATAATGTCTTCTCTAGCCATGTATCACTATTGATGCATGCTATGGAAAAAAAGGAGAATCCACCAAAACCAAATGGAGGAGAGTTGATAAGCGACAGGAAGTTGCACCAAATATGGACCAAGTTTCCCGACCTCAAAATGTTTAGACAGAGGCAACGAGGGGCATCAGAAGAGCTTGCTCAGACATTCTCAAGAAATCCTAGTCACAAGAAAGGTTCTGTATAATCTTACGATAAAACGGAAAGGTAGCCAAAAACTAGGACAATTGTCAACAGCTTGTTGGTTACGTAAGAGTCTCAAGGATAGGCATATTCCTGTGGGCTCAAGTGCAACTTATAAAAGATAGGAAAACAAGATATCAAAAAGAAAAGCATGTGCATCAGAACTATACATTTCAGGGCTACAATGAATTCAATCCAAGACTATGTACCTGCCAAGGGGGGGGCGAAGGGAACGACCAAAAGCAGCTATGGGATAAATGAACCGGGGCAGACCACAAGAAAAGATCATGGAAGACAAATAGATAGGCACCAGGCACATGGTCTGATATGGCTTCTAATAAATTTACTTGGTTCATGTGCCTGCGTTCTGTTGTGTAATTGTTTTGAGAAATGGAAAACAATAATCAAGGTTTTCTCACTGTTGCTCTACACATTAGAATCTAACACAGACCATACAATTGTGGCCTTCCGTATTACTGAGGCAAATTATTATTTAACTCTGGAGAGTACACACTGACTTTCTGCTCTTCTCACCCAAACAGGGCGCATTCTTTGAAGGGGTAGTCTGTGCTGCATTCTCACAGGACGATCGCCACATCTATACCGGCTCCCAGGATCGCAGCATCAAAGTCTGGGACGTTCAGAGCGGTCGGTAACTCTACTGCTTGCTTTGGTACCCAATTCCCGGTCATTGTGGAAGACTGTATTTTCAGAAAGATTCACTGGATTGAGTTGTGGGAGGAAGGGATTGGCATATGAGGAAAGGGTGAGATGATCGTGAGGAGATCTGATTGAAACATGAACATCCAGTAGATGCTGTGAGGGAATGTTGCTTTATTTATAGGAGGTGCAGGTGAACCTCTGCCTCACCTGGAAAGACTGTTTGGATCCTTGGATGGAGTCGAGGGGGGAGGTAAAGGGACAGGTGTTGCATCTCCTGCGGTTGCAGGGGAAAATGCCTGGGGAGGGGGGTGGTTTGGGTAGGAAGGGACAATCGACCAGGGAGTTATGGAGGGAACGGTCTCTGCGGAAAGCAGAAAGGGGAGGAGATGGGAAGATGTGGCCAGTAGTGGGATCCCGTATTTATTTATAGGAGGTGCAGGTATGAGGATGCTTCCTCTGGGAATTGGGAGGGAGGAGAGGTGGTGTTTTGGTTGGTGGTGGTTGACCAAAGGTAACATTTCAAAATAAGAAGGACCTTCCAAAGGTCCTTGTTTCAGAATAAGGACTTTCCATCTCCTCTGTTGCCCGTTTCAGAGGAGATGTGCAGGAAACTCCTCTCTCGGTGGGCTGTGTCCCTTTTGTGTTCTCTACCCCCAGAGAGCTGTCGTAGCAATTCAAAGCAGTTACTTTTACTGTTTACTCTTCATTAAAGGGATGTGGGTTTCACAGGCGAGCTATACTTGAGGTCAAGCATTTCATTGTCTTTCGCTAATTGCCGTTGAGAAGATGGTGGTGAGCTGCCTCCTTGGACTACTACAGTGTTTGAGGTGTGTATATTCCCACAATGCTGTTAGGGAGGGAGTTGCAAGATTTCAACCCAGCTACGGTGATTGAATGGTGATTATATTTCCAGTTGGGGCATTGCAGGGCATCTTTCAGGTGGTGGTCTTCCCTTGCTTTTGTCGCCCTTGTCCCTCTTGCGGGTTGGATATTGACATTGCTCGGCACTTGTGTGGTGAGAATATAACTAGTCGCATCAGCCCAGGCCCGGATATAGCTGCATTTGGTTGCGGGCTGCTTCATTGTCTGAGGCATCACTGGCGGTGCTGAACATTGTGGAATCATCAGTGAAGGTCCTTGCTTCTGGCCTTAATGACTGAAGGAAGACTAATGATGAAGCAGCTGAAAATGCCTGAGGAACTCCTGCAGAGATGTTTTGTCTGACAGAGTCTGGGGTAGGGGAAAACAGTGAGATTATGGTTTTGAGGCCAAGATTACACGATTGAATGGTGGAGCAAGCTCAGCGAGCTGACTGGATTGCCCTTTGCGGTTGCTTCTTTGTTATTAACAGTTCTTGGCATCTTGCCTCACAATCTTCTGTGAGAGCTCTCCGTGCTTCTGCTCCTCCTGCTGCATCAAAGCACTTGGGCTTTCCTGAGCTCTTCCACCTGTGTAGAGAGATGTGGGGACAGGTCACAGCTACACGGAGTGCTCTGTACCTCAAGTCCCCTGTACCTCGAGATACAGAAGCTGGCAACTGCTGATGGTCCACTGGATTTACTCTGCAGAGGAAGAATACCGCCCTTCCCACATGCCTGCTGCCAGGCTTCTGACCAAAGAAATAAACAAACCACACTGTGCTATAAGGGAGTGAGAAGCTTAATTTATGCAGCTACTAAATGTATGCAATTTCAGAAATCTATTTGTGATTGTTTAGATTGATCAAAAATGTCTCTTCCTGTTACTCCACGTCCAGACCATTAGCTTGTTAGTCAGTTGGACTTCTAGTACTAATTTTTCTGTCTAACTGCTGATAAAATGTCTTTGTGCTCCCCTCGAATCCTTCTACATTGTCGCCTTGTTACTATAAAGTAGACCTTTCTCTCATTACCCACCTCAGTTAAACCTCCCCCTCAGCCCACTTTGTTTCAAAGAAAAACCACAGCCCCTCATAAATCTCCTCGGTAACCTTTTCAGTGCTGTCACATCCTTCCTTAGATTTTTGGATTCTGGGCTACAGGGGGAACCAAATGTTGTGACAACCAGGTGGGGAAAGACAATAGGTGCAGGAATAGGCCATTCGGCCCTTCGAGCCAGCACTACCATTCAATGTGATAATGGCTGATCATTCTCAATCGGTACCCCGTTCCTGCCTTCTCCCAATAGCCCCTGATTCCGCTATCCTTAAGAGCTCTATCTAGCTCTCTCTTGAATGCATTCAGAGAATTGGCCTCCACTGCCTTCTGAGGCAGAGAATTCCACAGATTTATAACTTTGTGTAAATGTGGAGCTGAGGCGATCAGCTCAGCCAAGATGTGATTAAATGGTGGAACAGGTTTGAGGCATCTGATTACTGCTCCTTCTCCGTGTTCCTGCTACACGTTGATCAAAACTCTGCACATCACCGTGACTACGTCCGACTTTATGTCAGAATTTAGTCTACCCCTCACCCCTTCTTCTCTGCTCGACCCCCATAGCCCTCAATTTTCCAATGATCTAAAAATATGTCACCCTTAAGTATCTCCAATGATCCAGCCTTCCCAACTCCCTGGGCCAGATTCGCCACTTCATTGGTCTACCCCTTATTCTTGAACTGTGACCCCTTGGTTCTGGACTCCCCCTACATCGGGACCATTTTTTCCTGCATTTAACTTGTCCAATCCTTTTAGAATTTTATATACGTTTCTATAAGATCTCCTCTCAACCTTCTAAATTCCAGTGAATACAAGCCCAGTCGACCCATTCTTTCATCATATGTCTGCCCTGCCATCCCAGGAATTAACCTGGTGAACCTACGCTACACTCCCTCAATGGCAATAATGTCCGTCTTCAAATTACGAGACCAAAATTGCACACAATACTCCAGGTGCAGTCTCACCAGGGCCCTGTACAACTGCAGTAGGATCTCCTTGCTCCTAAACTCAAATCCTCTCGCAATGAAGGACAACATGCCATTAGCATTCTTCACTGCCTGCTGTACCTGCATGCTTAATTTCAGATTACTTCCGATACGATGCAATACTTTGTCAGTGCAATACACTCTGAGGAAGTGTCCCGACCCAAAACATCACCCATCCTTTTGCTCCGCCACAGAAGGCAGTAGAGGCCAATTCATTGGATGTTTTCAAGAGAGTTAGATTTAGCTCTTAGGGCTAAAGGAATCAAGGGATATGGGGGAAAAAGCAGGAATGGGGTACTGATTTTAGATGATCAGCCATGATCATATTGAATGGCGGTGCTGGCTCAAAGGGCTGAATGGCCTACTGCCTATTTTTCTACGTTTCCGGACATGCTGCCTGACCCGCTGAGTTACTCTAGCACTTTATGTCTATCTTCAGTATAAACCAGCATCTACACTCTCTGCATTATTCCTTCGATGGTGCAGTCAGACAGGCTCACAGCCCCTCTGCATTCCCTCTGTGTGAGTGCCACGCTCACTCTTCAGTGGAATCTCAATCCTGCCGCTCACTGCCTTTCCAGCAGTGTGGCAGTTTACTGCACCCAGAACTGCAGTGCCACCTCCGTTTTGCCACTTTGTCAGGATGTAGCTTGCATTGGCCCTGACGTGCCCTTGAACAACTATCCCAAGTCCCTTGTGTAGAGTTGAAACCAGTAGCCTTCGCAGTCAGGGATGAGAGAGTGAGCCACTTGAGCATAGCTGACACCTGCCTGTAGGGGAAACCAATTTCCGATATTTATAGAACGCTTTGGTTATGCTGTTCGCACTCTCATTAACCAATATACTTCAAATGGCAAATAGCTGTGTTAAAATAGTTTAGTTTGTGAAATGCTACGCGGCGGAAACCTCTCACCAATTATACTAAGCCTCAGTGTGAAAATTGCAGTGTATTGGCGTTGACAAACTGGACCCTTTGCTTTCTGCAGGCTGCCTGCTGGTAGTACAGTATGTGTATGCAGAGGTAACCAGGATTCTGCCAACTCCAGACGGGATGGTGGCCAGCACGAGACTGGGCTACCTCATCCGAGAGAGCTTCACTTGCCCGCCCGCTGTTGATCCGAGTTACAACGTGCTCAGGGGCATCAAGGCCAGCTGCTCTGTGAGGTCCAGGGAGTATAAGGGCTCCACTGCCAGCAGGGACGGTGGCAGGAAGACTCTGAGGAGCTCGGAGACTTGTACCCCACATCAGACCACGCCCTCTCGCATCTGCTCCTTGCTCTGAACGCGTGGGCACACCTCCTGCCGCTCGGCGACTGACTCATCCCCACTGAAACGCCAGCAATCAACATGCTATCAAAGGACACGCCTCAACGCACAGAGGCTGCTCAGGTCTATTCATAGCAACCTCATCAGATTAACTAGATAATGCAAGAAGTTCTTCGCTCGCTGACCCCCTCAGCAGCCTCCTGGAATGGGAAATTCTGCAAACTCCCCTCTCCAATTCTGCTGTTGGTGTTGACATTTGCTCTCTCCCCAAGTCTGCTGACTGTTTTTCCATTTGATCGTTCATGAAGTGTGGGCGACACTGTAGGTCAACAGTTGCTCCACCCCCCCCCCCCCCCCCCACCCCCCCCACGCCTCCTTGATTTTGAACTCTGTTGGTTGTTGTGCATTGTACAGTATTTGACACAAGTCTGGACTCACATTTCATCCGGTCGAGTAAAGGTGGGGCATTATCTGGTGAACCAAGTGGTTTAATCTAATTCAGTTGTTTTATCAGCATCATTATTATCATGTCATTGTATATTGATGGCTCAAATTTAAAGAAATCTAAAAATATTTTTAATTCCTTGAATTTTGATGCCTATTTCAAACATTTTTACTGATAGACCGTATATGTATATACTGTCAGCCTAGATTCTGTTTGCATCTCTAACTCCGGCTTATATCTACAACAACCTTTTGTTCTGAAGATAGATATAAAAAGCTGGAGTAATTCAGCGGATAAGCAACGTCTCTGCAGAAAAACGTTTTGGGTCAAGACCCTTCTTCAGACTGAGAGTCAGGGAAGAGGGAAACAAGAGATATGAAAAGGTACATAGAACAAACGAATGGAAGGCATGCAAAAGGACCAATGAAAGCCAACAAAATGACCAAGGAAAGGTGGAACTCAGAATAGTCTTTTGTTGGCTGTGGAGATGATACCAAGTGATACAAACAGTGAAACGTAGTAGGACAACAGCAAAACCATTACAACAACTAGGGTTGGGAAAGGACGTTTAGAGAGGATGCAGGGGTCACTTAAAGTTAGAGAAATCAAGATTCAACCCACTGGGTTGTAAGCTCTCCTAGTGAAATATGAGGTGCTGTTCCTCCAATTTGAATCTGACAGTGGAGGAGGCCCAGGACAGATAGGTCAGTATGGGAATGGAGTTAAAATGTTTGGCACCCTGGAGATCACGTAGGCCCAGGCAGACCGAGCGAAGGTGTTCAGCAAAACGATCCCCTAATCTGCGCTTGGTGCTGCGATATGTAGGAGTCCACACCTAGAACAGCGGATACAGTTGTTCGGTTGCCAAACACCTATAGCCGTAGACATCTATATGGACTTCAGCAAAGCATTTGATAAAGTTCCACATGGTAGGCTGGAAGATTAGATCGCATGGGATGCAGGGAGAGGTTGCCGACTGGATAAAGAATTGGTTTCATGGAAGGAAGCAAAGGATGTTGGTGGAAGGTTGTTTATTGGACTGAGGCCTGTTACTAGTGGTATGCCTCAGGGATTGGTGCTAGGCCTGGTGCTGTTTGTGGTTTATATTCATGATTTAGATGAAAGTACAGCATGATTAATAAGTTTGCAGATGATACTAAAGTGGGTGGTATTGCAGTTAATGAAGATGGTTATCAAAAATTTCAGTAGGATAATAATCAGCAGCGCAAATGGACTGAGGAATTGTTAATGGCATTTAATTTAGATACCTGTGAGGTTGCATTTTGGGAACTCAAACAGGGATATAACCTTCACAGTTAATGGTAAAGGCCCGAGCAATGTTGTAGAGCAAAGCGATCTAGGAATACAGGTATATAAACAGTTCCTGAAAGTGGCATCACAGCTAGATAGGGTGTTCAAGATGCCTTTTGGTATATTGGCCTACAGTCAGGATATTGAGTATGGAAGTTGGGATGTATGTTACATTTGGACAGACATTTCCAGTCTTTGTGAGACCTGCTTTGATGTTATGATAAAGGGTCAAATACTGGGAACCTGATCATATGAACAGACCTTTGGCCTAGGCCTGTGCCGACCATCAAGCACCCCTTATACTACTCCCATTTTTTCTCATCTAAAGAATGTGGTAGCTATAGAGATTGCACAAGAGATTTGCCAGGGTGTTGCCTGGAATAGGGGGTTTTAGTTATGAGAGATTGTATAGCTGGAGTTAATGGAGATAAGCTGTGCCACTGCACTGTCCCAAAAGAGTACAGGTACATAGTTACCTGAAAGTGGTATCGCTGTGTATCGCTTGGTAAAGAAGGCTTTTGATGGACTTCATTAGTCAGTATATTGACTATAGTAGTTGGGAGGTTATGTTACAGTTGTACAAGACATTGATGATGCCACATTTTGAGTACTGCATTCATATTTGGTCACCCTGCTGTAGGAAGAATGTCATTAAGCTGGAACGAGTGGAGAAAAGATTTATGAGAGTGTTGCCAAGACTCAAGGGCCTGGGCACGCTAGGAGTTTATTCCTTGGAGCGCAGGATGCTGAAAGGCGATCTCGTAGAATTATATAAAATCACGAGGGAAATTCATAGGGTGAATGCTCAAAGTATTTTCCAAGGGAAGGGAAATTAAGAACCAGAGGACATGGGTTTAAAGTGAGAGGGGCAAGATTTAACAGGAACCCGAGGGGCAATTTTTTGACTGCGTGGTGGGTATATTGAACGAGCTGCCAGAGGAGGTAGTTAAGCCAGGTACTATCACAGCACCGGAAAGGCACTTGGACAGGTACATGGTTAGGAAAGAAATAGAGGGATGTGGCCAAATCCGGGAATTTTGGACTAGCTTAGATGCTTATCTTTTCTGTGCTGTACGTTTTTATAATTCAATGATGTCATTTATTTTAAAGGAAAGAACAATGGAATATCTTTCGAAATAGTGAAAAGATGCTAAAAGTTTTGGCGCATTGGGATCTTGATTGAAGGCAATAAAACACAAAAGATTGACATGCAAGTCTAACAAAGAATATAGTGGCCTTCAGTGCAAAGGGTGGGTTAAGAAAGACGATGAAATTTCAGAACTTTCTCGGGAAAGACTCCATCACAGACATTTAGTGAATTATTTCCCACATCAGTCACTGCAAATACAACAGTAAGCCTATAGAAAGATGAGGCACAGATGAGTTTTGTAATTGGGAATATTTATCATTGGTTTGATGTATCAGTGCCACTTGTGCTGATGAGTCTGTCTCTCCCGCTTCCCCCAACCTCCATGTGGCTTCACAAATGCAGAAGACAGCCCGGAAATTGGAGGTACCCTAATCCACTGAAGAAGTGGAAACTAGCACTGGGTCTATTGCTGGTACACAGGGTGGTGAGAAACCTGCCTGGGATTATTCAGACTTATCGCACACTCTGCAGCCTATCACAACTAACTGCCGCACTCCTACGACGTCATCGATCCCTTCAATGACACGTTCTTCAAATATTCTTCCACGTTTTCATAGTCATCAGGGTCGGATTCTGACGAGTCCTCTGAGACCTGGGTTGAGCCCAGGGGTCTGCCGTCCTTTCCTCGTGTCCTTATCTTGTGATGGGGGTCCCCGGGGCTGTGGTTCACTGGCAAGAAGGCTCCATCGCCTCTGTGGCTCAGAGGGTCACTTCTTTGTTTACTCTGGGTGTCTGCAACACGAGGTTCACAAATTACAGAGCAGCAATAACTTGTGCGTACACAGGACCTGCATCACTATTTTAGTTTTGTTTAGATTAAAGTTACAGCACGGAAACAGGCCCTTCGGCCCACTGAGTCCGTGCTGACACTCTAGCGCTATCCTTCACACATTGGGGGCAATTTACAATCTTTAACAAAACCAATTAACCTTCAAACCTGTACATCTTTGGAGTGTGGGAGGAAGCCAGAGCACCCGGGGAAAACACATGCGGTCACGGAGAGAACATACAAACTCCATAAAGACAGCACCTGTAGCTAGGATCGAACCCAGGTCTCTGGCGCTGCAAGGCAGCAACTCTACCACTACAGCACCTTAACAGGGTACTTAAGGAAGTGGTTCTAGAAATTGTGGACGCATTGGTGATCATTTTCCAATGTTCTATAGATTCAGGATCAGTTCCCGTGGATTGGAGGGTAGCTAATGTTATCCCACTTTTTAAGGGAGAGAGAAGACGGGAAATTATAAACCAGTTAGCCTGACATCAGTGGTGGGGAAGATGCTGGAGTAAATTATAAAAGAAGAAGTTGCTGAGCATTTGGATAGCAGTAACAGGATCGTTCCGAGTCAGCATGGATTTACGAAGGGGAAATCATGCTTGACTAATCTTCTGGAATTTTCTGAGGATGTAACTAGGAAAATAGACAAGGGAGAGCCAGTGGATGTAGTGTACCTGGACTTTCAGAAAGCCTTTGATAAGGTCCCACATAGGAGATTAGTGGGCAAAATTAGAGCACATGGTATAGGGGGCAGGGTACTGACATGGATAGAAAATTGGTTGGCAGACAGGAAACAAAGAGTAGGGATTAACAGGTCAGAATGGCAGGCAGTGACTAGTGGGGTACTGCAAGGCTCAGTGCAGGGACCACAGCTATTTACAATATACATTAATGACTTAGATGAAGGGATTAAGAGTAACACAAGGAAAGGTGAGCACAAGTTTGGTCAAACACGAGTAGCTTATGGTCATGGTGGGTAGGATAGAGATAGATATGGGGAGGGAGTGCCTTTGAGTTTGGCACCACTGAGAGTCATGGAAGAAAGAAAAATGGGGACTGGTCCAGATGCCAGGACCAGGGAACTGCAGAGATCAGGGAGAGTTGTAGAATTGGAGGAGGTTACAGAACCAGTGAGGAAGGAGGCCCGGCACGAATGAGAATTTGTGAATTGAAGTGGTGATCAATAAATGGTGAGTAGAATTGAGAAAGGGAGAGTGAGGGTAGAGGAAGACAGAGCGTGAGAGACACAAAAGAGAATGATCAAGAAATAAAGGAGTGAGAGCAGGAAAATTACCCATCGTGGTGGTAGGTGGCTAGGGGTCAGGGGGAGTGAAGTGCATCACCTACTTACTGTGCATGGTAGGCACAGGCAGGCAATGCCCACCTGTGATGGGCCCCATACTATCACAACCATTTTGACCCACAGAAATTGCTCTTCCAAAACCTCCTGCTTAAGACTCGGAGATGGGTTCCAGCCAAGCCCCATAGAGGAATGAACACCCCCTCCCATCGTGGTGGCCATTCTAGTCATGATGATTCTTTTCCACTGAGTCGGCAGCTAAAGTTTAGCTGTTGCTCATTACACCAGCCACATTTGTCAGAAACCACAACCTGAGCAGAGATTCTTAACAGCGGCAGCAGGAAATTTGATGTTCAGTCAGCAATGGAGCGCTAGCTTCCATCAATATATCGCCCATATACCCCCCCACCCGTCTGACAGACCCACCTCAACTACACACAAACCCCACTCCACAAAATCCCCCAGACTCCAATTATGATTTCCAAAATCTCTACCCCCGCCCAAACCACAACGCAACTCCCACCCCCCAAACTCCACACCCGCCTCTCACTGAACCCCTCAACCATACCCCAATCCCATCGCCATTCCACTCCACGACCTCCCATTCCCCTACCCCAAACCCACACCCTACTCCTCCCACTTCCCAAACCTCAATCACCACACATCCCTCACTCCCCAAACTCACCCCCTATAGGCAGCTAACAGCCCCACCCCCCATCACCTTCCACCTCTCCCCTTCAAAGCCTGCACCATGACTCACGCCCAACCCCATTCTATGTTCAAAGGGCAGCAGCAACCTGCAAATTCCTCCTCCAATACATTGTTGATGCCAAGCTCAATGGGGTTTCCAGTATTGCATGGAACCACTAGAACCAGCCTGGCCCCATGAGCTGCAATTACTGACTTGCCCTTACCCCCACGCCCGATCGGCTGCATCAGTCGGTTCAGCTGCACGTTCCACTGTTTCACACATCGACTCGCCTGCCTCCGCTTTGTCTTCGCCGCCTGAAGAGAAAAGGACTTCTTAACACGGCTAGGCAGGTGCCACCATCAAGCCACTTACAAAAGCACAGAACAGAGACAGAGTGCCATGCTGACCAGACCAACGCCAACCCCAATGCCCCTCACTCTGGCAGAGGTACTGGTTTGTGGGAACACGGACAATTGCCATCAGTCCCAGCGCTCATTCACCAACCTGCCTCTCTTCAGGATAACAGAAAATGCTCAGCAATCAAATTCACAATAAGTAGACCGAATTAAGTAAAAGAAAAGCTTCTAGGAGCAGGGTGTCATTTCCAATAGTGGCTTTTCGACAGAGACAGGCAGACTGGCTTTTCCACACAAAATAATGTTGCAGCATCACCAAGAGCAAATGGTCACAGGATATGAGGAACACTGCTTTGAAACAGCAACGACCAATGTCCGAAGATAGACACAAAATGCTGGAGTAACTCAGTGGGACAGGCAGCATCACTGGATAGAAGTAATGGGTGACGTTTGGAGTCGAGACCCTTCTTCAGACTCAACCCGAAAAGTCTCCCATTCCTTCTAACCAGAGATGCTGCCTGTCCCGCTGAGTTACTCCAGCATTTTGTATCTATCTTTGGTTAAACCAGCATCTGCAGTTCCTTTCTAAATAACCAATGACCCATGTGTTACACTGCCCATCTGTAATTTATAGCTTTCTGCTTGGAAAGTAGGTGATGTAAGTTTACCAGACAGAGTGTCTAGAATTTATCCCCTCTAACATTAAGGTTGAAACAGATTAGGTGAGAAGAATGATATTCCGAGCTTGTCCTGTGGATATCTGACAGGTCTATGGAAAGAGAACTTTACTCAGCATCCAGCTCCTATCACTCCTGAAGTCTCTGCCTATTCAATGCAGGAGGTAGGAAAGAACTGCAGATGTTGGTTTAAATCGAAGATAGACACATAATGCTGGAGTAGCTCAGCAGAACAGGCAGCATCTCTGGAGAGAAGGAATGGGTGACGTTTTGGGTCGACACCCTTCTGCAGACCGAATCATTCGGGAAACGTCACCCATTCCTTCTCTCCAGAGATGCTGCCTGTGCGGCTGAGTTACTCCAGCTTTTTGTGCCCATCCAATGCAGGCTAATTGAGTACCTCTTATATCATATCATATCATATCATATCTATACAGCCGGAAACAGGCCTTTTCGGCCCTCCAAGTCCGTGCCGCCCAGCGATCCCCGTACATTAACACTATCCTACACCCACTAGGGACAATTTTTACATTTACCCAGCCAATTAACCTACATACCTGTACGTCTTTGGAGTGTGGGAGGAAACCGAAGATCTCGGAGAAAACCCACGCAGGTCACGGGGAGAACGTACAAACTCCTTACAGTGCAGCACCCGTAGTCAGGATCGAACCTGAGTCTCCGGCACTGCATTCGCTGTAAAGCAGCAACTCTACCGCTGCGCTACCGTGCCGCCCTACTCGTATTAAACCTGTACTATCTCATTCCTGCTTTGCTGGATGCTGCAGGGTCTTGGTGATAGGATGACCTGCTGTATCTTGGCGACTGATCTTGCGGTGTGGCAGATCGTGAAGCTGCAAGGAGTGGTACTGAGCTGAATGGCACAAGAGCCGATATCTCAGAGCAGTGTGGACAATTTCTAATCCCAATTTAAAGACCAATTTGCTTCCTCATTGTTCTTTCCAGAGTGGATGCCCTCACACTCCCCCTGCATACTATTCCAATTGCCAATTTGTTCACTCACTAAACCTATCTCCACCCTCGGCTTTTTGTGCCCTCCTCATAAATTCTTAACCCACTTACTTTTGAATGATTAGCAAGCTAAGCCCTTTCATCCACATCATTGATATAGATTTAAATAGTTGTGGCCCCAGCAATGATCCCTGTAGTACTCACTAGTTAGTCATTCCTACGCAATAATAACTTATTTATCCCCATTCTGTTTCCTGCTAGTTTGCCATCCCTGAAAATATTAATAGCAAATCCAATTGGCCATATTCCATTCTTTAGTAATCTTTTACATGGCCCCTTGTCAAATGCCTTCTAGAAAACCAAACACATTATATCTATTGTGTAGGAAGGAGCTACAGATGCTGGGTAACACCAAAGATAGACACAAAATGCTAGAGTAACTCAGCGGGTCAGGCAGCATCTCTGGAGAAAAGGTGACATTTTGGGTCGAGACCCTTCTTCAGACAGTCAGGGGAAAAGGAAAATAGAGGTATGAAAACATTCAGATCAAATCAGAGCCGGCACTGATGGCAAAGGAGCCCACCAGTATATCTATAGAAACATAGAAAAATAGGTGCAGGAGTAGGCCATTTGGCCCTTCGAGCCTGCACAGCCATTCATTATGATCATGGCTGATCATCTAAAATCAGTAGCCCGTTCTTGCTTTTTCCCTATTTCCCTTGATACTTTTAGCCCTCAGAGCTAAATCTAACTCTCTCTTGAAAACATCCAGTGAATTGGTCTCCACTGCCTTCTGTGGCAAAGAATTCCACAGATTCACAACTGTCTGGGTGAACTTTTTTCCCCTCATCTTAGTCCTAAATGGCCTACCCCTTATTCTTAAACTGTGACCCCTGGTTCTGGACTCCCCCAACATCGGGAACATTTTTCCTGCATCTAGCGTGTCCAATCCTTTAAGAATTTTATATGTTTCTATAAGATCCCCTCTCAACCGTCTAAATTCTAGTGAATACAAGCCCAGTCAACCCATTCTTTCATCATATGTCAGTCCCGCCATCCTGGGTATTAACCTGGTGAACCTACGCTGCACTCCCTCAATAGCAATAATGTCCTTCCTCAAATTAGGAGACCAAAATTGCACACAATACTCCAGGTGCAGTCTCAACAGGGCCCTGTACAACTGCAGTAGGACCTCCTTGCTCCTAAACTCAAATCTTTTCGCAATGAAAGCCAACATGCCATTAGCTTTCTTCACTGCCTGCTGTACCTGCATGCTTACTTTCAGTGACTGATGTACAAGCACACCCAGGTCTTGTTGCACCTCCCTTTTTCCTAATCAGATAATAATCTGTCTTCCTGTTCTTGCCACCAAAGTGGATAACCTATTGAAGGTAGACAGAAAATGCTGGAGTAACTCAACGGACCAGGCAGCATCTCGGAGAGAAGAAATGGGTGACATTTCAGGTCGAGACCCCTCTTCAGACTGATCACCCTTTTATAACAGCCATAGTCGTACAGCACAGAAATGGGCCCTTCAGGCAACCATGTACAAGTTGAGATATTATTCATCTACACTAATGCCATTTGCCCTCATTGGGTCTGTATCTATGGCTTGTCTATTCAAATGTCTGTCTAAATGTGTCCTAAACATAGTAATTGTATCTAATTCCACCATTGCTCCTGCCAGTGTGTTCCAGATACAACAACTCTGTAAAAATATCTCTACTCTATGATCCCCTCTGAATCTCGTATTTCTCTTCTTAAAACTAATGCCCTCTTGTTTTTGATAGCCCTGCTATGAGAAACAGAATCTGGCTTGTTTACCATAACTACACCACTTGTAACGTTATCTACTTCTATCAGGTCATCTCTCAGCCTCCCTCGCTCCCCCACGCAAAAGAAGCCAAGCCTATCCAATCTCTCCCCATGACTAAATTCCTCCAATCCAGGCAAGATCTTGCTGAATCTCCCGTGTACTCTCTCCAGCACAACCACATCCTTCCTGTACTGTGGTGACCAGAACTGCAGACACTGCTCTAAGTGTGGCCTATCCAGTGTTTTGAAACACTATGTTGCAACTTTCATATTATATGCCCTGAACTGTGAAGGCAAGCACACCATATACCTTTTTCACTACCCTACCGACGTGTGTTGCCACTTTGAGGGAACTGTGGGGTTCTCTGATCATTCTATTCATCAACATTCCTTCGCACCCTACCATTTACTGTCTGTGCCATGGGCTTATTTACTGTCTGTGTCATGGGCATATTTGGTCCCCAATACACCACCAGTTTTATGTTCATAAGTTGTAAGAGCAGAATTAGGCCATTTGCCCCAGCGCGTCTACTCTGCCATTCAATCATGGCTGATCTATCTTTCCCTCTCAACCCCATTCTCGTGCCTTCTCCCCACAACCCTTGACATCCTTGCAAATCAAGAACCTCCACCTTAAAAGTACTCATCGACTTGGCCTCCACAGCCTTCTGTGGTAATGAATTCCACAGATTCACCTCCTTCTGACTAAAGAAATTCCTCCTTATCTTTCTAAAGGTAGGTCCATTTATTCTGAGGCTATATCTTCTGGTCTTAGATACTCCCACTCGTGGAAACCACCTCTCCACATCCACTCCACCAGGCCTTTCACAATTCAGTAAGCTTCAGTGAGGTTCTCTCTCATCCTTCTAAACTCTAGTGAATGCAGGCCCAATGCCGTCAAACGCTCATCATATGTTAACCTAATCATCCCTGGGATCATTTTCGTTAACCTCCTCTGGACTCTCTCCAACGCCAGCACATCCTTTCTCAGAAATGGAGCCCAAAACTGGTCACAATACTCCCAAATTCGTTGGGATTAAATGCCATCTGCCAATGCTCTGCCCATCTTTCCATCTGATCCAGATCCTGTTGCCACTTTTGACAACCTTCCTCACTATCCACAGCAACACCAACTTTATCCACCCTCCTTGTTTCATCCACACAGAGGTCAAACCCGAGTTCCCTTTCACACTACTATGGTGACTCGGCGAGTGGTACAGGGGCCAAGATCTATGCACGGTGTGGCTGGGAGGGTTTACTCACAGCCACATTCTGCTTGTGATGCCGTCGGCTCTCCCTCAGATCATCCACTGCTCGCTGCAGAGCTTGGGTCTCATGGGTCATCTGCTGGCTCTTCTCCTGCCAGAGCCGAGGGTTGAGGTTCTGCTCCGACTTCAGCCTCATCAGCTCCCTCAGCTTCTCCTCCTCCTCCTGCAACAGCCTGAAAACAAGAGTGGCAAAAGGGGGAGTTCTAAAGGGCTGCTTTGCTGCGTGGAACCATTTGACTGTGTGCAACTTTACAGCGAAGTATGGTGAGGAAGGAGGCGATGAAAGCAGCAAGGAAACCTGCACCTCGCACAAACTCAAATCTTGCTAAAGTCCCCTTCAGCCTTTGCACGCGCTGCAATGCAGCAAATACAGCAGGAGTTTGTTTATTTTCCATGAATATGAAAGTGAAAAGCAACCAAATACCTTGCTTTCCCTCCCAGTGGGGAGATAAATATCGCCTGGGAAACAGTGGAGTAATTGTCATTATTATGACCACCAATTCCACACCAACCATACAATTACCATGAATCCTATTTTATCCTCACTACACTGCCAAACTGCCCATTAACCAACCAATCCGCAGCTCTTTGGGATGTGGGAGCATCCGGAGGAAACCCACCTGGCTACAGGGAGGACTTGCAAACTCCTCACAGGCAGCACCGGAGCGGAGGTCAGGATTGAACCTGGTTCCCTGGAGCTGTGAGACAGTGGCTCCACTAACTGTGCCCCGCAGCCAAGTTTTGGGGAAGTGGCAGAAACCTCGTGCCCGAGAGAGAATGGGAGAACCTGGACTATAAAGTAGGACTTGGAGGAGATTTTAAACAGGCTGGCTCCATCACAAACTCACTGTGAGAAAGTGTCAAGCAAAGGCTCATCTTTTGGGCCGCACAGTGGCAGAGCTACTGCCTTACAGCGCCAGAGACCCGGGTTCGATCCTGACTATGGATATTTGTACAGAGCTTGTACTTTCTCCCTGTCACCATGTGGGTTTTCTCCAGATGCTCGTGTTTCTCCCACATTCTAAAGACGTATAGATTTGTCGGTTAATTGGCTTTGGTAAAAAAAAATTGTCCCTAGTGTGTAAGATAGTGTCAGTGTACAGGTTGATCGCTGGTCGGCACAAACTCGATGGGATGAAGGGCCTTTTAGCGAGCTGTGTCCCTTTAGTCTGAGGAATGGGTTATTTTACCACTGAGCTCCCATGTAGATGCCAGGAAGCTCCTGCATGCATTACAGAGGTGCAAGCAGTTCAGTGGTTCCATCCTAACCAGCCCGTTACAAGCCGTCTCGCGGCAGCCCGTGTCCTCACCGTGCCTGTGCCGAGTGTACCGCCTGCTCGCTGGTGCGCGCCTGGATCTCCACCTCCAACGCCTGCTGCAGCCCTTGCTGCATCCGCTCCAGCTCGTGAATCCGGCGCCGCTGAAATCCTGCCTCCACCTCTTTCTGCTCCACCTCCAGCTGCAGATGGAGGTTGTCCTTCAAGGGGAGGAGTAAGAGATCGAGGGTCACAGACAGAATAACTCAGCAGACACCCAACATCAACATTGATGTAGATGTTTGGCACAGATACGGTTTCCCCTGATTCAGTGTTTCCCCGGATTCAGTGTTTCCCCTGATTCCACAGGGCAGGTAGAGGATATTTCCCTTGAGGCTGCTCCATTTAATACTGCCACACCGTTGCTGCATGTTAGATGGAGAGCAAAATCAGATACACAGGTTTAGCTCCACACTGCGTCATAATGGTGGTGAACAATAAACGGGGAGGAGGAGACTCCATGAATATCCTCGCCCTCAAGGACGAAGGGGCACAGTACATGAATGCAAAAGGAGAGAGTGAAGTGTTTGCAACCATCTTCAGGCACAGGTAGCACCCCAGCCTGCCTCCTGCATGATATCAGTAAATGGGGTTTGAGACATAGACTCAGAGAGAGATGCAGCCCAGCCCAGTGTGTCTGCACCAACATAAACCGCCCGTTTGCACGAATCCCACGTTAATTCCATTTGTTGTTCCCCACACATTCTCCTCAACTCCCCTCACCTGCAAAAGAGGTTTCTTATCTATATACTAAAACTCTCGTTTGTTTGTTTGTTTGTTCCTGAACTACAGCCAAAACGGTACACGATAGCGCGACACTTTTAGGCCCACCTAATTCACCGTCGTCCCTTTGGTGCTAATGGAAGAAGTTTCATTGAAATTGGTGGTATATATTTAAAGTTATTCACATTTTAAAGTTTAAATCTATCTCCTAGGGAGGATGGGGGGAGGGAGGGGGAAATGAGGGAGGATAAGGGAGGTTGAGGGGGCTGGAGTGGAGGGAGGAGGAGGAAGGGAGGGGGAGGAGGAGGGAGGGGAGGGGGAGGAAGGAGGAGGGGGGAGAGGGGAGGGGGGAGGAGAGGGTGCTGCACCAATGCAGGAGAGGTTTGGACCCAACGGGTCCACTTGGTCTAGTAGAAACTATTGCTGCGGTGCTGGTAACCTATGCTTGAGTATCTGTATTCATGTTCCTCCAGAGTAGTTAGAACACTGATGTTTATCCAACACTTAAGAATTGTCCATAAGACATTGAGTAGCAAATAGGCTAGGTCCAGTGCACAGCTCCCTCTTCCCTGTCTACCACATTGACAACCCCAAGGCTGGTACAGTGAGGATTAAAAACTCAGCGTGTTCCAATCACCCGGTCTCCATACCTGCTCCTGGATGTCCTTTGTGAGTGAGGTCTGCCTCGGCACAGCCTTTTACTGTGGGCTCATTCCCACTGGACTCTACATTGAAGCTGCTTGAACATCTGCTTTGGGTCTTGCAGGCAAAGCAAATGCCAGGCCTAACCCCAGCCCTAGTCCCAACCATCCCCATCACCAGGCCTAGATGTGGGCCAACACCAGGCCCATATCCAGACCAGGGATCGTGATCAACCACAGGCCAGGCCTTCTGTTAGTTCTTACCTCCTGAGCCTGGTGTAGCTGCTTATGCAGGACCTGCTCCATCTCGTCCTGCTGCCCCATCCACTGGAACTCCTTGTTGTGCCAAATGGCCTGAGCTTCTTCCTGGGCCTAGGAGTCCAACAAGAAGGGGTAGTCATGTGGAGTGGCTAATGATGTGTGAACTGAGGACCATCAGGACTGACTCAGAGACAGCTGGCCCAGTAGTCATGGCAACGGGATTAGATCTTTTCTGCAGTTGGACTTCTTCATGCAGAGGGGAGTCTGTATTGGAACGAGCTGCCACAGGAAGCTGCAGAAGCAGTTACAATTGTGACTTTTAAAAGACATTTGGACCGATATATGGTTAGGTTGGGTTTAAGAGGCCTATGATCCAAATGCAGGCAGATGGAACTAGCCCACAAAAAGACCTTAGTCAACACGATGATGTTCGGCTGAAGGGGCTTTTTCCATGCTGAATAGTTCTATGACTGTGGCCTGTAGATCTTGCAATATTTGGAATCCTTCTTTGGTGGAAAGTCTTTGTCAGGCTGATGTCGGATTTGCCTGGTAGTCCATGGTATCATGTTCTCCTTCCAGTTGGTGTCAGTTCACTGGACCAGGTATTGTTTAAAGTGTAGGAAGATCAAAGCATAACTTGTCTTCCCTCTCCGACACTAATTGGAGGGTGCCTGACTGCTCAAAGGTGAGGAAGAGGGGAAGGGGGAGAGACTGGAGGGATCTCTCCCGCTCTCTTCCATAGTGCCACTCACAGTACAATACTACTCCCTTGGCCCTCATTTCAGGCAATGTAACATACAAGGATGGCAGGAACCTTGCTCCAAGGACATCACTGCTTGATGTGGCCAGGATACCCTGTTATCATGGGATGGCACAGAGAGGCAACAAATGTGGAGGCAGAGGGTGAAGAGGGCACTTACTGAAAGTGTGCTGGAGATCGGTGAAGGTGAGAGAAGGTGGATGAGGTGGAGAGATCACAGGGTTGGGAGAAAATCAGGGTATGTTTGGTCTCATGTACATGCTTGCACATGGATACATACATACAGGTACGCACACGCCCCACAGTTGGGTTGAATACTGTGCACGGTCTAACATGGGTGTATATGGGTGAAACCTCAACACAACCCTGGGATCTCACGGACAAGCTTGAATTACAAACAGGCGACTTGCCCCCTGGAGCCAGTGCACCGGTTTGCCACTGAGTACGTGCATGCGAGTATTCTCATGGTCCTGCCCAGCGTTTCCCCCAATGTGCCATCCAGCACTAATGCCTCCCAGTTCCCCCCCATCCCTCACCCAGTCGTGAGCTTAGACCAGGGGTGCCCACGCTGAGGCAGGAGAGGGTGGCGGGGATTACCAGGAAACGTAGCGAAGCCCACGTACCTGTCTGAGCCTCTCTAGCTCCTGCAGCTGCTTTTGCTTCTCCTGCTGCAACACCGCCAGGCATTGCTCCTCCTCCTTCCTCCTCTGTGCAGCTTGGTGTCGCTGCCCCCGCCGCCTTGCCCTCTGCTCCCTGTGCAGAGGGGGCTTGTTCTCTGCCTGAAGCCCAATGGCCATGGTGATACCTGCACAGAGAACAACATTCACCACACTGAGACACACACACACACACACGGACCCGGTTCCCTCTTCTGTCATCCAGTGCCTATGCCTAAGCAATGGACCACGACATTTATTTCCCAAATCTCAAGCTCCCGGGGGAAAGCGGATACCGCGGGGAGGCGTCTTGGATTCAGGGTTCATCGTGAGCAGGGTGGACACACAACGCCGGGTGCGTTGCCCCAACGCTCCCCAGATCCTCCCACAACATCTTCTCAACCCCCTCCAGGTCACACACCGTCCTGGTCTTGGATATACATCGCCAGTCCTTCCTCATCAACAGCATTGTGGAAGCACCTCCACCAGAAAGCCGGCGGGGGTACAACGGGGGCCGCTCACCAGCACCTTCAGGGGTAACTAAGGTTGAGCAATAAATGCTGGTCTAACTATTACAACAACATCTCAGACATGCATAAAAGTCTTACCAACTCTCGGAAACAACTCCCAAATTGCCCAGGTGCAACACATACATATACACGCAAGTGGGGTCATGCACACATGCCTGCTAACACACACGCAATCATACACATGCTCATATGCAGATAGACACAGATACATACGTGCACACACATTCAAATGCATTTGCATGTAGAAACACATGCATACCTTAGAAGGATATGTTCCAAACACAGGAACATCGGGCCAGCTTGATCTGCATGGATGAGTTGGGCCGAGAGGCCTGTTTCCGTGTTGTATATCTCTATGACAAACATGCATAACCACAGACAAGTCCATGCATACGCACAAATACACATTCTCTGAAACCAGTCTGGTTGGAAATAATGGGGCAAAAGGGCCTCCTTCTCTGTCCTTGAGAAATATGGGAATTCCTCCTCTTGGACACATAATGAATGTTGGAAAGGGAACAAAAAAAATATTGGTGTTGGTTTATTATTGTCACATGTACCGAGATACAGTGAAAAATATACTTGGTACAAAAATATACCGAGATACAGCAATCGCACCAGCTTCTCGTTTTCACCCAACAAACAGCTAACAATGGGCTATTTCCTTTATCATCGTTGCTTTTTTGCATATCTTTCAGTCATTGTTCAATATCTCGCTACATCATCGTCTATATCTCTCGTCTCCCTTTCCCCTGACTAGTCTGAAGAAGGGTCTCGAACCGAAACATCACCCATTCCTTCTCTCCAGAGATGCTGCCTGTCCCGCTGAGTTACCCCAGCATTTTGTGGCTACCTTCAGTGAAAAACACTGTTTTGCGTGCTAACCAGTCAAATCATCCCATACCCGAGTACAACCAACCCAAACTCAGATACAATAGCTGGTGGTCAGAAATCCTGACAGATTTAGACCTGAAAGAGTGGAATGATTGTATTGCACGACAATAGATCCTCTTCCGAGACCAGCACACACAGTATCGCCATGCTCTGGTGCCATCTTGCCAATGTCACCTGTCACAGCCTTCCTCAGGTCTCGTGAACTTCTTCATTTTAGATATTTCCAGGAATTGCAGAAACAAACCCTTCCCCCATCTCCGTGCAGAAGCTGCCCGAAGGCGAAGAGGGACGGGAGGCTGACGATTACTTACTCTCCATCCACTCCTGCCGACGCTTGGTGTCAGATGCACTCAGCTCGTACGCTCGATTCGCAGTTTTGATGCAGAACAAACAGCGCTTCCCCTCCTTGTCCTGGAGCGCCTGTGGGGCGGTAACAAACTCAGAGTAAGGGCCTGAGCCCAGAGCAGGTGGGAGAAGGCGAGGAACACATCAGACGAGAGAGCACGAGCATAGAGTGAAGATGAGGCAACACAGAATGGACAGCAAAGGGGAGGAGAGAAGAGAGAGGGTATGGAACAGAGAAAATAAATCGAGTGAGAGGTGGGCAGAGGAGAGAGTAAACAGTAGACAACAGTGTTATTTCCTATTCACTGCTTTACACCATCTCCCCTCTGCTACCTGCTTTCTGAACAGATGGTACAGACAGGACACCCCGGCGCTGTAGAGCGACAGACCCATTGCCCATTAGAAATAACTCCCCAGTATTGAACAGAGGCAGACTCAATGGTCATTAGAAGTCCCCCCCCCCCAGTGTTTGACAGAGGCAGAGCGTCTCTTCCAGGTCTAAGATTAAGCTTGATGCAATGGTGTATTTTACACCCTGACCCACACTTCACCTCAACCACGCTGTCCTTATTGAGCTGAATTTCCCCCTTCTTCTCCTTGAGGTCCTCGTTGACATAGTACAAGATGGTGCAAGCCTTCAGCACAAACCAACGCTCATTCCAGTTCCGCCGAACAAATCCTTTTTTCCACATGTAGCCCTGTAGAAAGAAACAGGCAGAAGTCAAGGTGCTGTCTAGCAATTGACCCACTGAATTCTCCGAAGTGTTTGTTTTTACCTCCAGATTAAAACATGTGCAGTCTCATCTCATGTCTCCTTGTATGCACCATGCCTACACTCTAGACTTTAGAGATACCGGGTGGAAACAGGCCCTTTGGCCCAGAGTCCGTGCCGACCAGCTACCACCCCATACACTAGCACTATCCTACACACGAGGGACAATTTACAGATGCCAATTAACCTACAAACTGTATGTCTTTGGAGGAAACCAGAGCACCCCGGAGAAAAAACACGTGATCACAGGGAGAACATACAAACTCCGTTCAGACAGCTCCAGTAGGCAGGTTTGAACCCGGACGTGTGGCGCTGTAAGGCAGCAGCTCTCCTGCTGTGCCAGTGTGCCAACCCATAAGAGCAGGTCAGAGGCGAAGTATCCGGTGGTGAGTGACTCACCTCCTGCACTGCACAACTACAAGCACAAAGGAATACTCTCTATTTGACTGGGCGACTGCAACTCCACTAAGAAACGAGAACATTGGTCGTTGAACAGTAGATCACAGGAACAAACCCATCAGCCCACAATGTCTGTACTGAAGATAATACTGAATTTAATTTTTGTCACCATCTGTGCTCCATATTTCTCCATTCTCCACCCGTTCACGCGCTTATTTAAATGCCCTTTAAACACCATATCTGCTCCTAGCATCAGGCCTGGCAGCACATTCCATGCATCCACCACCCTCTGTGTAAAAACGGCTGCCTTACAAATCTCCTTTAAATTTTTCTCTCACCTTAAAGCTCTGCTCCTTAGTCCTTGCCATTTCCACCCTGGGAAAAAGATTCTGTCCACCCTATCTCCATCTCTCATAATTTAATAAACGTCTATCAGGTATCCCCTCAGCTTCTGACACTCCAGAGAAAACAATCTAAGTTTGTCCAACCTCTCCTTGTAGCCAAGACTCACTAACCCAGGCACAATCCTGGTGAACCTCTTCTGCCATCTTCTCCAAACCCTCCACTTCCTTCCTGTAGTGGGGTGACCTGAATTGCACACAATACTCGAACCTGTAGCCTAACCAAAGCCCTAATGAAGATGCTCAACACCGTCCAAAGCAAAGCAGCCTGCTTGACGTAAATATTCACACCCCTACCGCACTGTGGTAAACACTGTCCAGTGTTTACCACCGACAAGGCACACTGCAGTTACTCACCAGGGCTACTCCGACAGCACCTCCCAAATACAACACTGTGGTGGCATCAGCCACTTTCTATGGAGTGGTCTGCTGGAGCAGCAGCATCTCAGCAGCGGAGGGGAAGAGACTCGACAAGCTGATCAGGAAGGCCAGCTCCGTCCTGGGTTGCCCCCTCGACTCAGTACAGGTGGTGGGAGAGAGGAGGATGATGACAAAGATAACATCGCTGCTGGACAACGACTCCCACCCCATGAAGGACACTGTCAGTGCACTGAGTAGCTCCTTCAGTGACAGACTCCTTCACCCCAAGTGTGTGAAGGAGAGATATCAGAGGTCCTTCCTTCCCGCTGCTGCGAGACTGCACAACCAGCGCTACTCCCAGCAGACGAGTCAACAGTAACAGTAAAGGAATACACAGTAAATGATGAGAATTTATCCTTGTCTTTATTTTGATTTATAATGAATGTCTCTTGCTGCTGTAACACTGCAAATTTCCCCGGTGTGGACAAATAAATAAATATATTATTATTATATTAAATACATGGCTCCACCACCAAGAAGGACAAGGGCAGCCGATGCATGGGAGCACCATCACCATTAAGACACCTTGTAGTAACACACCACATCACGGGCTCCATATTGTGGAACACTCTACCCAGCAGCACCGTGGGAGCACTTTTGGAATGACTGTAATGGTTTAAGACCACAGCTCACAGCACCTCCTCAAAGGCAACTGAAGCAATAAAAACTGTTTGGTACATTAGTCCAACGTCCTGAAAAGTCAATAAATTTAAAGAGAAATAGAAGATGTAAAAGGTAATATAAATTAGGAAATTAATTAAAAGATTTGCCAGTTAAAAAAAACGCAGCGAGCAGTTCAAGAAATAATTCACAATTCATAAGAAATGCACTCTATGAGTAAAACTGACTAACTGGATTAGATTAAAAGAATTTAAATGATGACAGTGAGAGTTATAAGATGGAGGATTGGTAGAGTTACAGGAAATAGTGAATGATCAAACACATTGATAAGAATAGGGAAGAGAGTGCATGTGTGAGTAAATCTGCAAGATGTTCAAAAATGATTTGTGTTTTAGCAACTATATAAAATAGATAGCAGCAACAATAATACCAAGGTTGCATATAGAGGTAATGATAGGAAATGTTAATGGTAGGGAATAACAAAATGTCTGAGGGTTTAAAAAAGTATAGTGTAGCAATACGTTTGGCAAAATGGAGGGGGAATAAAAAGATACAATGGCAGAGGAAATTGATTTTCACTGGAGAAGTCCAGAAGAAATTAAAGGGACGAAAACACACAAATTCCCTAGACTTGGTTACTATTTTAATCCTCCTCGCCCCCCACCGAACACATCTCCTAATCAACGTCCTCTCGCCTAGATCCACCTCCTGTCAGCTCCTGCCCCATCTCTTCCCCTCAACTCTCTCTATCTCCCAGCTATCTCCTCTTTACTCCATCAGTCTGAAGAAGGGTCCCAACCCGAAACATCTTCAGACCATTTTCATCCATGATGCTGTCTGGCCAGTAAAGTTCCGTTGTTTTTTTAACTCAAATTTCCCTGGATCTCCTGTCTCCATTCCAGGGAGAATCTGAATAATCTGAATCAGAATCAGTCTGAAGAAGGATCTCGACCCAAAAAGTCACCTATTCCTTTTCCCCAGAGATGCTGCCTGACCCGCTGAGTTACCCTGGCTTTTTGTGTCTATCTCCAGGGTTCTATAAGATGTGTTTGCAAATGTGGTGGCTACATTCTTGATGGTCTTCCAAGTTCCTTGGATTCACAATAAATTGGGAGGCAATACATTTTACGGCACTAGTTGAGGAAGGAGAGAAAAACAGAACGGCAGAGCTGACAGAAGTGACATTTGTTGTCAGTAAAATACTGACATTCATTTTTAAGGGCCTGGTTGCAGGGTACTTGGAAAGTCTAATTATGTCTAAGCAAAGTCAGCTTGTTTTTTGTCTCATATTATACTTTAATCCAACATGAACATAGTTTAGCCCACAGAGTCTATGTCAACTCCTATCAGTTCTTCTCCCCCTCTTGAACCCCTGTAAGTTATCTCTCTCTCTCCCTACTGATACTCCTGCCACACACTCACACTGGGGCCAATTAACCATCCCTTTTTCAGTCAGAGAGTTGCAAATCTGTGGAATTCTCTGCCTCAGAGGGCAGTGGAGGCCAATTCTCTGAATGCATTCAAGAGAGAGCTAGATAGAGCTCTTAAGGATAGCGGAGTCAGGGGGTATGGGGAGAAGGCAGAAACGGGGTACTGATCGAGAATGATCAGCCATGATCACATTGAATGGTGGTGCTGGCTCAAAGGGCCGAATGGCCTACTCCGGCACCTAATGTCTATTGTCTAAACGACTTTGGGATGAGGAAGGAAACCAAAGCACTCAGTGGAAACCCATAAGTCCACAGGGAGAACATGCAAACTCCTCACAGACAGCACCCAATGTCAGCATCGAATCCTGGTTGCTGGAGTTGTCAAGTAGTGGCTCGACTGGATGTGCTGACCTTTTTAAAGGGAGCAATTTGCTTTTACAAATATAATAGTTTTTTTTGGAGTTTTGTCTTTTTTTCCCATTTAATATGCGGCACGGTAGCGCAGCGGTAGAGTTGCTGCTTTACAGCGAATGCAGCGCCGGAGACTCAGGTTCGATCCTGACTACGGGTGCTGCACTGTAAGGAGTTTGTACGTTCTCCCCGTGACCTGCGTGGGTTTTCTCCGAGATCTTCGGTTTCCTCCCACACTCCAAAGACGTACAGGTATGTAGGTTAATTGACTGGGTAAATGTAAAAATTGTCCCTAGTGGGTGTAGGATAGTGTTAATGTACGGGGATCGCTGGGCGGCGCGGACTTGGTGGGCCGAAAAGGCCTGTTTCCGCGCTGTATATATATGATATGATATGATATGATAATATACTAGCAAATGATAGAAATGGAGAGAACTTGGTCGATGCTTCATGGCACAAAGTAAATATGCAGGTAAAGCAAACGATCAGGAAGATTAACAACGCCAGGGATTGTAGTACAAGGGAAATGTGGCTGTGATTGGACAGAGCTCCAGCATTACATCCTTTCAAGTAGTCTGTACAGTTTGGCCTCCATAACCTACAGCAGGATATCCTGGCCAGTGGATCATTGATACAGAATCATGATGCATGGAAACAGGCCATTCCGTCCATCATGTTTGTGCTGGCTACCAACACCAATCCCATTTTCCGGGAATTGGCCTATAACCTTTGCTGCTACAGCATTTCGTGCTTATATAGATACTTCAATATTGTAAGAACGCCCGTCTCCATCACCCCACAGGTAGTGTGTTCCAGATTTCAGCTTCTGGATGAAGAATGTCTTCCTCAAATTTCCTCAATGAATCTCATACCCCTTTCCAGTGTCCTCTGGTCTGAGACACCTCTGTTGAGGAGAAAGGTTTCTCGCTATGTATGCTATCTATCTACCTTAATTCTGAACATCTCATTCGAGTCAGCCCTCAGCTTCCTCCACTGGAAAATAAATCTGGCGTATCCAGTCCCTCCTCATAACTGAATCACTCCATCTCAGGCAATGTCCTATGAATCTCCTCTGCACCATCTCCAGCACAATCATGTCTTTCCTCTAGTGTGGTGACCAGGGAAGCACACAATACTCCAGAGACGTTAGATTGCCTCTTTGGATAAAGAGAAGCTGGGTCTACACAATCTTGGCACATAAGAAGTACAAGTGACCTGTAAAACCAGGAGTGTGTTTGAGGATAAATGCCATGAGGTTGTGCTTCAAGTTGAAGCGTACAGCTGTAGAGGATGCCTCCTCTTGAGCGAGAAAGAGGAGGCAATCTCATGCCCACTTCATTACCTACTTACCCACCTATCCTTGTGTCATCAGCAAATTTAGCAACTGTCCTTTCTGTGTCTTCACCCAAGGCATTTATACAAAGTGTAACAAATTGAAGCCTCAACACCGATCCCTGTGGCACATCACTCAGTGTACCCCACCACACATTTATTCCAACTCTGTACAACTCTGTATCCTGATAATCAATCTTCCATTCACGCCAAACAATCTGAACAAAGAGTACGGGCCACACAGCCTTCCTGCCCTTAATGTCTATAGAACAGCTACCCCTCTTCATTGAATCTGTTCTTTGACCTTTCGGGTCAAATGATAGCATCAGCAGCCTTATTCAACGTGCTGCCTTGTCCCTGAAAAGTAAAAACCTGCAAGAGTGCAGTGGCCTCCAGCCTTCATGCTCATTCCTTACAGTGATGAAGGCCAGGGTTTGGATTCCTTGTTTGGTATAGCAGTGACAGATTTTCTTGCAGCTACAATAATTTGCCAAGGTCAAGGGTGAAGACTCCTACTCCACATTTGGCTCAGATAAGAGATTGCCCGGTCTCAACATGGCACTTCAACGGGATCACATAGCACGGTAGCACAAACTGCTGAATGTTGTAATGTGGTTAAGATAATCGGAACTTTAGAGCCTTGATGCCTTCACCAACACTGGGGAAGGGAATTGTGCTGATCACAGTCAGGAATCAGATATGGAGAGCCAAGGAATGGTTTCACCTTCCCGGGGAACTGCTTGACTGCTTTGGTCTACATTGTGCATGTTTATGTCACTTTTGACCATGGCGTGCAGAGGTGAGCAAGGGTGATGGCATCCCTAAAGCAGTGCAGTTCCTGGCAAATGGAGTACCCCACTTTCATTCTCCACCAGCCTCTTGGCAGTGTTGTGTTGGGCACTGCACCACCACTCAGCTGTAGTCAGTAGAGCATGGACTAGACAGACTGCAAGAAGCCACTGAACAACAGGCAATCCCTTGTCCCCCGGAATCCAGCCCTTTGCATTATGTAGTGCCCAAAACAATGCCAGTTAATGTTGATTATCTGTGGAGAATTGTGTGGACTCCTGAAGAACCTTTCCCCTACCTGCTCATGAGCTGGATGTTCAGGAAGCAAGAGCTCTCACAATTTAGTCAGAGAGAAACCCAGCACTATTACAGGACCTTCTGCTCACCGAGCCCATGCTGACCATTTACACTAATCCTGCTTTATTCCCCTCACATCCCCATCAAGTCAACCTCAGATTCTACCACCCACATCACACACTAGAGGCAAATTACAGTTACCAATTAACCTACCATTGCTGCACGCCTTTGGGATGTGGGAGGACACTGGACCATCCAGAAGAAACCCATGGATTCACCTGGAGAACAGGTAAACTCCACATAGACAGCAACCGATGTCAGAATCAAACCTGGGTCTTTGGCGATACATGATATCCGTTTTACTTGCCGTGCCATTAGTCCACTCTAAAATACGTTGAGAATTATTTCTCCCCCTCCCCCCAAACAGATTTCGCTCGATCCCCCGAGTTCTTCCAGCAGTTTGCTTTCTGCTCCAAATTCCAGTACATGCAGTCTCTTGTATCTCTCAGCATCCCCTCCCCCCCCCCCCCCCCCCCCCCCCCCTCCTCAGAATCTTCCCCGCTTCAATAAAATCACCTATACTCCAATGAATACAAGCCCTACCTACTCTAACGTAGAACTAGTGTAAACGGGTGATCGATAGACAGCGTGGACTTGGTGGGCCGATGGGCCTACATCTCCATAACCCAAACCAAACAAAACTCTGTGAGTGGGCAGATGCAGTTTAATGTGGATAAATGTGAGGTCATCCACTTTGGTGGTAAGAACAGGAAGGCAGATTATTATCTGAATGGTGTCAAGTTATGAAAAGGAGAAGTACAACGGGATCTGGGTGTCCGAGTTCATCAGTCACTGAAAGGAAGCATGCTTGTACAGCAGGCAGTGAAGACAGCCAATGGAATATTGGTCTTCATAAGAGGAGTTGAGTACAGGAGCAAAGAGGTCCTTCTGCAGTTGTACAGGGCTCTAGTGAGACCACACCTGGAGTATTATGTGCAGGTTTGGTCTCCAAACTTGAGGAAGGACATTCTTGCTAGTGAGGGAGTGCAGCGTAGGTTCACGAGGTTAATTCCCGGAAAGGCGGGACTGTCATACGTTGAAAGACTGGAGCGACTGGGCTTGTATACTCTTGAATTTAGAAGGATGAGAGTGGATCTTGAAACATAAGATTATTAAGGGATTAGACACGCTAGAGGCAGCAAATATGTTCCCGACGTTGGGGGAGTCCCGAACCAGGGGTCACAGTTTAAGAATAAGAGGTAGGCCATTTAGAACAGAGATGAGGAAAAACTTTTTCACTCGGAGAGTTTTGAAGCTGTGGAATTCTCTGCCTCAGAAGGCAGGGGAGGCCAATTCTCTGGATGCTTTCAAGAGAGAGTTAGATAGAGCTCTTAATGATAGCAGAGTCAAGGGATATGGGGAGACGGCAGGAACGGGGTACTGATTGTGCATGATCAGCCATGATCACGGTGAATATCGATGCTGGCTCGAATGGCCGAATGGCCTACTCCTGCACCTATTGTCTATTGTCTAAGGACTAAAGTCCTAGCCTGCCAAACCTCTCCCCATACCTCACTGCCTCAAGTCCTGGCAACACCCTTGTACATCTTCTCTGCACTCTTTCCAGCTTAACAACATCCTTCCTTTTGCAGGGTGACCAAAACTGCACACAATACGCAACCTCACCAATACCTTATAAAACTGTAACGTAACATTCCAACTTCTATATTCAATAGTTTAACCAATGAAGGCCAAAGTGCAGAAAGAATTCCTGACCACCCTATCTTTGCCACTTTCAGGGAACTGCATTCCTGGATCTCTCTGCCCTACACAATTCCCCAGGGCATTGCCATTCACTGTGACAGCCCTGCCCTGGTTTAACTTCCCAAAATGCCACATGTCGTACTTACCTGCATTAAACTCCATTAACCATTCCTCGGCCTATTTACCAAACTGAGCAAGATCCTGCAGTAATGTTTGATAGACACCTTCACTAGTTACGATACCACCCACTTTAGTGTCATCCGCAAACTTACTAATAACGCCGTCTACATTCTTATTCAAATTATTGTTGCAATCCACAAATAGCATTGTGTCCAGCATCAAACCCTGAGGCACACCATGTCACAGGCCTCCAGTGCAAAAAACAACCTTCCACCATCACCCTCTGCTTCTTTTCATGAAGCCGATTCTCCGTCCAGTTAGTTAGATCTCCCTGGATCTCATACGATCTAACCTACCAGAGCAGCATTGCTGAAACCTTATCAAATGCCAAGCTAAATTGCATATAAATAATATCTATGGCTTTGCTTGACAGTTGTAGGAAATTAGTTGTTCCTGAACCTGGTGGTGTGGAACTTCAGGCTTCTGTACCTCCTGCCTGATGATGGCAATGAGGAGGGAGCTTGGGCAGGATGGTGATGATCTAAGGTGAGAGGGGGAAACGTTCAGATGTGTAAGGCAAGTTTATTTATCCAGAGTGGTAGGTTTCTGGAATGTACTGCCAGGATAGCTGTAGAAGCAGATACTGTAGCAATATTTAAGAGGCATTTAGATAAGCACATAAACAGGCAGGGTATTGAAGGATGCAGACCACATGCAGGCAGATGGTGCAGGAAAATACCTGCAGATGCTGGTACGAATCGAAGGTATCACAAAACGCTGGAGTAACTCAGCGGGTCAGGCAGCATCTCTGGAGAGAAGGAATGGGTGACGTTTCGGGTCGAGACCCTTCTTCTGACTTAGGTAGACTGGCATTATGGTCGGCATAGACATTGTTGGGCCTGTTGCTGTGCTGCATTGTTCTATGTTCTATGCAAATAACATAGCTGCTACGGATGGAATACAACTGCAGCTACATTATCTATGAGTGGCCAAAGGTGTAGATGAAACAGAATTACCTGGCCCAGATTCAGCCACAAACACTCTAAATGAGCGATGCCCAATGAATGGCACAACATCCTTGCACCAACACACACAGTGCCTCTCTGCACCATTAATATAGATGGCTGCACTCTTATGTTTTATGACATTCTAGCCTTAGAGGGAGTACAGAGAAGGTTCACCAGATTGATCCCTGGGATGGCAGGACTTTCATATGAAGAAAGACTGGATAGACTAGGCTTATACTCGCTGGAATTAAGAAGACTGAGGGGGGATCTTATTGAAACATATAAAATTCTTAAGGGGTTGGAGAGGCTAGATGCGGGAAGATTGTTCCCGATGTTGGGGAAGTCCAGAACCAGGGGTCACAGCTTAAGGATAAGGGGGAAGTCTTTTAGGACCGAGATGAGAAAACATTTCTTCACACAGAGAGTGGCGAGTCTGTGGAATTCTCTGCCACAGAAGGTAGTTGAGGCCAGTTCATTGGCTATATTTAAGAGGGAGTTAGATGTGGCCCTTGTGGCTAAAGGGATCAGGGGGTATGGAGAGAAGGCAGGTACAGGTTACTGAGCTGGATGATCAGCCATGATCATATTGAATGGCAGTGCAGGCTCGAAGGGCCGAATGGCCTACTCCTGCACCTATTTTCTATGTTTCTATGTTTCTAAACAATGAAATTCAAATGTGCAGCAGCCTGCTATCTGATCTCTTGGCAATCTTGTTTGAAATGCATGTTCTGACAAGACCAACTTCTCCAGATACCCGAGTCCACTGCAAAACCACACACCATTGCACAAATCACTTCTGACAGAGGGTGCCTTAATAAGAATTTAATCTATATAATACTAAAACTCTGCGGTCCAACATTCCGTATGTATATACGGAAGATTCCGTATGTATATACGGAAGATTCCGAAGATTTCTGTCCATAACTTACAAACCCTGCTCCTCCCAGACGGTACACCAAAGCGCTACGATTTTTGTACCGCCGTATTCACCATTGACGTGGGCAACTGTTGTAAGTACTTTCGTTCAAATTGAAGCTACCTTTTTAAAGCTAGAGAGATATTAAAGTTTAAATTTTCATTTCTAACACTTTTCTTGAAGGGTCCAAACCCTACTCCTCCCAGACGGTACACCAAAGCGCTACGATTTTTGTACCGCCGTATTCACCATTAACATGGGCAACTATTGTAAGTACTTTCGTTCAAATTGAAGCTACCTTTTTAAAGCTAGAGAGATATTAAAGTATAAATTTTCATTTCTAACCCTTTTCTTGAAGGGGCTTCAGTGCGTGATGTCACAATGGCACCCGTGCACCAATGAGAGATCAGCTCGGTTTTAAATTTACATCTTCAGCTTGTGACGTCACAATGCTTGTGTGAGATTGTTGCAACATTGTTGCGAAAAGCAACTGCCAGTTTTTTAAAGTTGTGCAAGTCACTTAACATACACAGATCAGCATGGGGCCCCTATTCCCTCCCTCCCCCCCTTCCCCCCTCAACCCCTTCCTCCCCACTCCTTCCCACCTCCATCCCCACTCCCTCCCCCCCTCCTCCCCAACTCCCTCCCCACCTCCCTCACCCCTCCTCCCCTAACTCCCCCCCCCTCCCTCCTTCCCTCCATCCCTCCCCCCCTCCCTCCACCCTTCCATCCCTCTCCCCCTCCCCCCTCCTTCCACCCTCCCTCCCCCCCTTCTGGTTACAAAGGAAACCCTACGGGGACGGGCCCAACGGGGAAAGAGGGGTACTGGGAAAAGGGGAGGTCCCCCTCCCTCCCCTCCCCTCCCCCCTCCCCCTCCCCCCTAACCCTCTCCCTCCCCCTTCCCCCCTCCCCTCCTCCCTCCACACCTCCCTCCTCCCTCCCTCCCCTCCTCCCGGTTACAATGGAAACCCTACGAGGACGGGCCCAACGGGGAAAGAGGGGTACTGGGAAAAGGGGAGGTCCCCCTCCCTCCCCCTTACACGCTCCCTCCCTCCCCCTCCCCCTCTCCCTCCCCCTCCCCTCCCCCCTCCCTCCCCCTCCCCTCCTCCCTCCACACCTCCCTCCTCCCTCCCCCCTACCCCCCTCCCTCCCCTCTCCCTCCTCCCCCTTCCCCCTCCCTCCCCCTCCCCTCCTCCCTCCCCCTCCCCTCCTCCCTCCACACCTCCCTCCTCCCTCCCTCCCCCTTCCCTACCTCCCCTCCTCCCGGTTACAATGGAAACCCTACGACGACGGGCCCAACGGGGAAAGAGGGGTACTGGGAAAACGGGTGGTCCCCCTCCCTCCCCCCTTCCCCCCTCCCTACCCCCTCCCTCCCCTCTCCCTCCCCCTTGCCCCTTCCCCCCTCCCCCTCCCCTCCCCCCTCCACACCTCCCTCCTCCCTTCCGTCCCCCCCACTCCCCTCCCGGTTACAATGGAAACCTTACGAGGACGGGCACAACGGGGAAAGAGGGGTACTGGGAAAAGGGGAGGTCCCCCTCCCTCCCCCTTCCACCCTCACCCCTTCCCCCCACCCCTCCCCCTCTCCCTCCCCCCTCCCTCCACCTCCCCCCCTTCCCCCTCCCCCTCCCTCCCCCTCCCCTCCTCCCTCCACACCTCCCTCTTCCCTCCCTCCGCCCTCCCTCCCTGCCTCACGGTTACAATGGAAACCCTACGAGGACGGGCCCAACGGGGAAAGGGGTGTGCTGGGGAAAGGGGGGGGGGAGAGTAAGAGTGTATCTGGGGGAGAGAGAATGGGGGGGTCTGAGAATGGGGACTGGGGAGGGGGACAACAGGGGGCTTGGTGGTTTGGGAAAGAAGAGTACTGGGAAAAGGGGAGGTACCCCTCCCTCCCCACTCTCCTCCCTCCCTCATCCCTCCCTCCCTCCCGTCCCAGCAGCGCTGACCGCCGGGAGGTGTAGTCGCCGTCGCCTCTCCCGCTGTTTGATTTCATTTATAACAAAGACATTTATTTAAAATGAGGAATGTGATTTTCATTAAGTTTGATTTTATTTATTTTAAAAAAGCTGATGCTCTATAGATAAGTTTATTTCCTTTTCAACAAAGAACGCTGTTTATTTTAAAGTAAAATAGACCCTCCCCCCACCCCCCTCCCTCCCCTCTCCCTCCCCATCCCCCTCCCCTCCTTCCCCCTCCCCTCCCCCCTCCACTCCACCCTCCCCTCCCCCCCTCCCTCCCACTTCCCTCCCTCCCATCCTCCCGGTTACAATGGAAACCCTACGAGGACGGGCCCAACGGGCCCACTCGGTCTAGTTACTACTAATTTAAATAATTTCATGATTAATAATTCCTCAATTCCGGCAAAGGAACTGAAAGAGCAACAGGGAAACTCCACATTAAACACTTGCTAGTAATCGCATCATCTCCCACAACCAAGGAATCGAGACTCCCAGTGGATTCCATGCAATACTGTAGTGTTTCTCACTAAACACGGACACACAGACACCGATGACTTCTACCTGATATCTGTCCAAAGTCTATGCGATGAGTTTCAAATTCTGCCGTCACTGAACTCACTCCAGAATAAATTCTTCCTCATGTTAGTCTCCAGTCCTATTAAGATGAATTGGTGGGTACTGCCACATTCTCACTGGGTGTGACAGAGGACATTACAGGGTGGATGTGGAGGCTTTGGAGATTGTGCGGAAGAAGTTAACCAGGATGCTGCCTGGATTAGAGGGTATTAGTTATAAGGAGAGGTTGTACAAAGTAGTTTTTTTTTCCTCTGGAGAGAGAGGCTCAGAGTTGACCTGCCAGATGTTTATGGAGTGATGAGTGGCAAAGATAGAGCAGACAGTCCACATGCAGGCAGATGGTTTCTCAGGGTGGAAATGTCAAAGACTAGCGGGCATACTTTTAAGATGTGAGGGGGATTGTTTAAAAGTGACGTGTGCAGCAAGTTTTTTTTTTAACAGAGTGGTGGGTGCCTGGAACGGGCTGCCAAGGGTGGTGGTAGAAGCAGGTTGTGGTGTTTTAAGAGGCTTTTAGATAAGCAGATGGAAAATAGGGAACAGAGGGATATAGATCACAAGCAGGGTTTGAAGACTAGTTTAATTTAGCGTCATGTTCAATGTAAACATTGTCGCCCCTAGGGCTGTTATCCTGTTGTACTGTTCTACACAGGTTCTGATCCTGCAGTTTAGAATATCATCTGATCTCAAACAAATAATGGCACCTTCTATACATAGATCATGCTGATTCTGTTATTAGTTCCTTAAATGGTTCCTTAAATTTCTATTTAATTGTGAACCGAACAAAAGGCGTGTTTTTATTTGCATATCCTTGATGACTCGGAGTAAGCCAATTGCTGAGGGAACTCTGCTGATTTATCCCTGCTGCGAGCTGTTCCATCTCCTGGGTCGGCCCAGGTGGAATCTGGAGCGACGGCACTGTGCCGGGAAAATGCTCAACCGCAGTCTGGGAAACTAGTCTGGCACTGGCAAAGGGAAAGCCAGATCTCCAGCATAAATACGCCGTACCAGATCAAAGGAAACATTGATCAGCCATGATCACAATGAATGGCGGTGCTGGCTCAAAGGACCAAATGGCCTCATCCTGCACCTATTTTCTATGCTTCTATCAGCCAACTTCTCCCAGATTCCATTGGAGACGTTCAGGAATATACGGCACAGTTTGGGAATGTTTGGTTCAGGAAATACCCACTGACCTTTTGCGTCACGTCCAACACCAACTCCTCATAAACCGACTGGATGCCCAGAGTGAATGTCTCCTTGCTGGCTGGCTTGGTCAACTTCCCCGATTCCATCATGTCCAAGAACTGCCAGACAGTGACGGCTCCCTCAAGGGAGGGGTTCTGTGTAAAATGGTCGCTCAGTTCCTCTTCGTGAAGCCACTCCTGTCCTGTCGCCGTGAACAACTTCCTTAACAAGTACACAACCTG
This sequence comes from Rhinoraja longicauda, assembly GCF_053455715.1. Taxonomy (NCBI): domain Eukaryota; kingdom Metazoa; phylum Chordata; class Chondrichthyes; order Rajiformes; family Arhynchobatidae; genus Rhinoraja; species Rhinoraja longicauda. The sequence goes on along the minus strand of NC_135972.1, from coordinate 16,683,331 downwards.
AGCAGACCAAGACGGGGAAACAAAACAGATCCGGATTAAGTGGCTGAACAAAACTTCCTTTCCCCTTCTTCTGTTGTTGTTAGCCGAGTTCCTATGGACTTCACCAGACCTCTGCTCCCTCGCTGCCCTGACTGAGACTCAATGGATCTTCGATCATCCCGCCCATTCCTCACCTCGCGCTGAAAACTGAACATGCGCACTGGATAGTCATTGTCAATGGGAGAGAAAGGAAGAAACTGAATAAGGGAAATAAAGAATGGAACAAAGTGTTCTATAAAGAACAAAAGAGTAAAGAGATGAAAAGAATGAAGTACGAGAAAAAAGAACAAAAGAAGAGAAAATATTGAAAGATGGAAGGAAAATAAAAGGAATAGATAAGAAAATACAGTTGGCCCCATCCCTTCCACTCCCAGTTCATTTAATCAATGAAAACCAAACCCTTTTCCATTTCTTTCCTAGCAGATATAATCCCGGTATGCTGACCGGAAACCCTTTCCCAACAACTCCCCATATATATGATCCCAGTATACAAAACAACTTCCCATTACACCGTTTGAAAATGATGCTAGTAAAGTAAACATTCCATGGACTCACATTAATGTGATCCCAGTTTACAAAACAACCCATTGACTCCCAGTGTACATGTTCACTGGTACATGACTCACTTTCCATTTACTCCAATGCACCTAATCCAGGTTTCCTAAACCTGCCCTGACAAAAGTGGATAGTTGTACAGAACTGTAAACATTGCACTCTTTGTTACGTCACTTTGAACCATTTTTAGAAATAATGAATAATCTTTTTATGCACAAGACTGGCACAAAGAACAGGCCATTTTAAAGTTAAACGGATACTCTTATTTTACTAAATACGCTACATTCTAAAATCAAGGGCGGCAGAAACAATTCAGAATGACAGAGGAGGTTGTGTCACCTTAGTAACCATTATAGGTCATCTCCTCTTCAGTTGATTCCCTGGGTAGCACAGCAGGAAGTTAAAGTTTGGCAAATATCGCATTCAGTGCCAAGGCATGTGATAATTTGGGTCAAACTGCAATGAGTGTGGTTAACCACTGCCCTCAGAGCATGGGGTGGGAGGGGGGGAGGATCTGCAAACCTCACTGGCAGTTAGCTCTGTACTGTGACTTCAAGAGAAAATATACCGGGGCAACAGATAATAGTCAGATCTCTATATATATATTCCACCAAATGGAATTAATGAGTAGTGGACTAATTCTGGCCCCAGACTCTCATGTCTGCAGTTATGATTCTAGGACATTAAAGGACATAAATGCAAGCTGCTGGCATCCTATAACTTGGTCCCTGGCAGATGTAGGTTATTCGGGCAATGCCAGGTTAGACAATGACAACAAAGCAAGAAGCAATTTCCAGAGTCGCACTCTAACCTCGCCTCATTCCATTGTGGGAACTGTGGGAAGAACTGAGCTGTTCCTCCATTTTGTCTTTCAACTTGGGCAGCATTTCATTCTGTGGGAATCAAACTTTACTCCAGTGAATGTATCTTTCAGAGCTATATTCAGGGCTAAATATGCCTGGTGCCAGTGGCCCATAGAATTAAAAAACAAGTCTGCTAAACACAAGGAAGAGCTTGTGAAGTCAAGACTACACCGAGACACCATAATCTTCCTTGAAGATAAAGAAGCCTATTTTTCAGTGGAACGTTATTGAATACTGGATCACAATAGTTAACCCTGTAAGCAAGTGTACGTGACTAACCTTGCTTTTATCCTATCAAAAATTATCTAATAATACTGCATGCTTTGAATCTGCAGAACAGCCTGACTGTTCTCCTTATCTGACAAGTTCTTGCTAATAAGGAAGTTAACCGTCACTCGCAAATTATTTCGACACCACCCCCCTTTGCCACAATCCGCTGCAGTGGACCCACCTCCTCTTGCACCATGACCAGGGGATACTTGTCCTCGGACAGGAAGTTGAAAAGACACCAGAGCATGAAGGCCTCTCTCTCACCGATCAGGCTCTGGCTCATGGAGGGTTTGTAGTTCTTACGGGCTGTCAGCGTCCAGCAGAGTTCATTGAAAATTTCCTTGTCGAAATTACCATCTTGTGCCTGGAAAAAGTGAAAAAGGACAACACGTGGAGAGAATTAGACGGTGCAAGTGTTTTACATCACGAGGGGTGGAGGCAGATTTGGCCTTTTGCTACATCAGTGGTTGGAAGATAAAGACTGAGGGAACACTCTACCTGTCAGAGAACCAATACAGTGAGAGTCTCCACTGTCCAGTACTGAGGGAGTGCTGTATAGCCCAGGTTCAGTACTGAGGGAGTGCTGTACAGCCCCAGGTTCAGTACTGAGGGAGTGCTGTACAGCCCCAGGTTCAGTACTGAGGGAGTGCTGTACGGCCCCAGGTTCAGTACTGAGGGAGTGCTGTACGGCCCCAGGTTCAGTACTGAGGGAGTGCTGTACAGCCCCAGGTTCAGTACTGAGGGAGTGCTGTACAGCCCCAGGTTCAGTACTAAGTGCTGTCCTGTTCCAAGTTCAGTACTGAGGGATTGTTGGGTTGTCCAGTCAGTACTGAGAGGTTTTGAGTCCTGGAAGGTCAACACTAAGTGGATATTGCAGGATCAATATGGCACTAGTGTGGTGTGCTGCACTGCTGGTGTGTCAGTACCAGGATGGCATGGTGGCACAGCATTAAAGTTGCTGCCTTACAGCGTCAGAGACCCGAGTTCGATCCTGACTATGGGTGCTTTCAGTACAGTGTGTACGTTCTCGCTGTGACCGCTGTTTTCTCCAGGAGCTCTGGTTTCCTCCCACACTCCAAAGATGTACAGGTTTGTAGGCTAATTGGCTTCGGTGAAATTGCAATTTGTCCCTCGTGTGTGTAGGATAGTGTTAGTGTGCAGGGATCGCTGGTCGCCACAGACATGGTGGGCCTACGGACCAGTTTCCAAGCTGTATCTCTAAACTACACTAAACCAAACTAAGGATAGACCACACTGTCACAGGATGTATTCCACACGAGTGGACTGAAATGCAGCTGGTCACTGCTTCACTACTGAGAGAGCTGTGCCTTGTCAAATGTTGGGACTGGGGTCAAACTGTAGAGGGCTGCTTCTGTGGGCCTGGGGCACTGGTGGAGTTCAGTGCTGTAGAGTGGGTCAACACTGAGCAGCTGGAGTACTGATGAATGCTGGAGCTCACTGAATGGTAATTGCCTGGTGTGTTGCTCTTTTCCAGTGACAAGGCTTTGCTCTCCTGTGCTGGGTTACAAAATGCCACACTCTCACCCCATTGCTACTAAGGGAATGCAATACTCAGTCAGTTAGTCAGTTAATTGGTTACTGTGAATTGGCCCGAGTGTGTAGGTGGATGGCAGGAAATGTGAGGCATTACTGTCAGTGGGTGGTCAGCATGGAGTAGGTGGGCTGAAGAGCCTGCTTCCGTGCTGCGTGACTCCGATTGAAAGCACTGACTCACTTTGCCCAGGATGTACTTGTTGAGGTAAGGCATGTAGCCGTAGCTGGAGACGGGCCCGTCGTTGTCATCTCGGAAGTGATCCTCCAGGACAGTGGGGTCATGAGGGATGTTCAGCGCCGTGTAAAGGTTGTGTGACAGCACCTGCAGGAGGCAGCAGAACAATCAGTGGAGCTTCAACCTGGTCAAACAGCACCCGGTGTCTCTCACGCTTACCGCTCCCACAGCCCACAGTCAAAGTGACAACCACACCCTCTGGCCAAGGGGGTCGAGTTGGAGGAGATCAGTCGGTACCCCCACTGCCAGGCGCCAACCAAACATGCTCGGTGGACGGGGCCGATGCAAATATGAGCACCCACTGCTCTAACTGGCCGTCCATGTGCATGCACGTCTGTATGTCACTGGACAATGAACAGTCCTTAGTGATCTGTTAACCACTAAGAGACACTTTCCCTTTCATCACTGCACCATCTTTAGTTTATTCAGCAGCTCCACAGATCACTGCTCCACACAAATAAACAATGCTGCCACCCCTTCTGGTGCAAACTGCTCTCCCCTCCTCCTCCAACTCATTACTCCATTCAAATACTCTGCACTCCATCGTCATTGCACCCAGTCTGCAGGACGTTGAGCCCCACTCATCACTCACTCTTCCCGCATTGCTTCCGCTCATTGTAACTCACTACTCCCCTTAATCTCCAGCCCTTTATTCCACCCTCACTCCTCCACATCACTCCAATCCCCTCACCAACATTACAACCACTCTGTACAGCTACACACGTGTACCCACTTGAAGACATACACCAGCACTCCTTGATCCCTCTGCTCCACAATACTCCCCATAACCCTGCCATTCACTGTGAAGATCCTACCCTGGTTTGACGTCCCAAAATGCAACACCTCACACTGCATTAACTCCATTAACCATTCTTCAGCAACATTTACCCAACATCCTGCCGTAATTTACGATAACCACCTTTGCTATCTTCCTCAAACATGATGAAGCACAGTCTTTTTAAGGAAGAAGTAGGTTGACAGGGAATGAAAGGTTGTTGTAATAGCAGGTGAGGTTACAATCACATCGGCCCTGGTCTTAATAAATTGATAGATCAGGGTTGAGGAGCCGAGTGGCCTACTCCTGCTCCCAATTCACATGTTTGTGTGCATTCTGAGAATGAAAACAGGGTTCACTTGCAGTAATAAAACAGTTACTCTATGAGGGCAGCAAACACGAACCTTACGATCCGCACTGAAGATAAAAGCTTGGATACAAACTAAGCCCCATGTAGCAGCTGTGATTCAATAGTCACCGTGACTTGTCTGCTGGATCTTGCAGTGGCCGAGAGAAGTTGACAGCAGAGGTTCAGTGAAACCGTTGAACTCGTTCAACAGTGACAGACCTGCTGAGTCACCTGGAGGTACTCATCCAATGTACCTTCAGCAAGTGGACCTTTAGCTCATTGTATATTAACGAAACACCAGTGAAGGGATGTGCCCGCTTGATAACCCAAATTATATGCTTGCATCTATATGATTAGTTTTATTAAGAGCTAGTTAACATGCAGGTAGCTGTTTTTTAGCATATGGAGTTATTTATTGTCCTTGGCATAAATTGGTATATTCAGTTAGATAGTTAGATGATACTTTGACTGTGTTCTCAGTTGAGTGCTTATCCAGGAGTTATAGCACGTACTTTGTGTTTGAATTGTAATTTAAATCATTTGCTTGGTTTTAATAAACTTGTGAAGGAGTCCTGGGGTGCGCTGCCTGTGAATCTTAACCAGATTTACCCCACTCCGAGAGGTCAAGACTGAACTCGGAGGGTAGGTTTGCAACAGAAATAGCCTTCTATCTTACTATGCATTTTCCCCAGATTATTACTTCCTGTACCTGAGTAACAGGATAAGAGTAGCAAAATGCAGAATGGTAAGGCACAACTACAAATAACCTTGGAGGATTAGGGCCGATTAAGAATTTCCAAAATGCATTACATCTGGCTTTATTATTTCAGGATTTATGATATTCTGATAGAGAAGACTAACGAGGAGGTATAGTTGGTAGTGTAGGAAAATAACTGCAGATGCTGGTACAAATCGAAGGTATTTATTCACAAAATGCTGGAGTAACTCAGCAGGTCAGGCAGCATCTCAGGAGAGAAGGAATGGGTGACGTTTCAGGTCGAGACCCTTCTTCAGATTGATCCGGGTTAGGTGGTGGTGTTCAATAAGGAAGTAATTAAAATGTTGGAAGGAAAGGATGTAGTTGAGAGGTTAAATACAGAATCTATTTGGTTAGAGTTGCATTGTTTTCAGGGCAGGTTAGTAAACAGCTGGAAGAGGCAGAGCGCCAGAGATTAAGATTTACACCTGACCTTGGATGCTGTGTGCGGAGTTTGCGTATTCCCCATGTGAACATCAGTATTTCCCCTGGATGTTCGATCTATTCCTCTCATGATTTTATTCACCTCTATAAGATTACCCATCATCCTCCTGCACTCCAAGGAATAGAGACCCAGCCTACTCAACCTCTCCCTATAGCTCACACCCTCTAGTCCTGGCAACATCCTCGTAAATCTTTTCTGAATGCTTTTAAGCTTGACAATATCTTTCCTATAACATGGTGCCCAGAACTGAACACAATATTCTAAATGCTGTCTCACCAACATCGTATCCAACTGCAACATGACCTCCCAACTTCTATACTCAATACTCTGACTGATGAAGGCCAAAGTGCCAAAAGCCTTTTTGACCACCTTATCTACCTGCGACTCGACCTTCCAGGAACCATGCACCTGTACTCCTAGATCTCTCTGCTCTACAACACTACCCAGAGGCCTACTATTTACTGTGTAGGTCCTGCCCTTGTTCGACATCCCAAAATGCAACACCTCATACTTCTCTGTATTAAATTCCATCAACCATTCCTCCGCCCACCTGTTCCCATCCAAATCATTGATGTAGATGACAAGCAGTAATGGGCCCAGTACTGAACCCTGAGGCACACCACTAGTCACAGGCATCCAGTCGAGAAGCAACCTTCCACCATTACCCTCTGCTTCCTTCCATGGAACCAATTTGCTATCCATTCAGCTATCTCTCCTTGGATCCCATGAGATCTAACCTTCCAGAGCAGCCTACCATGCAGAACCTTGTCGAACACTTTACTGAAGTCCATGTACACAACATCGACTGCTCTGCCATCATCAACCATTTTGGACACGTCTTCAAAAAATCAATCAGATTTGTGAGACACGACCTCCTACGTACAAAACCATGCAAACTATCCCTAATCAGCCCTTGCCCATCCAAATGCCCGTATATCCGATCCCTCAGAATACTCTCCAGTTACTTTCCAACTACAGATGTTAAGCTCACCGGCCTATAGTTCCCAGCATTTTCCCTGCAGCCCTTCTTGAAAAGAGGCACAACATTTGCCACCCTCCAGTCTCCTGTTCTTAAGGACGACTCTTAAATTTCAGCCAGGGCTCCTGCAATTTCCTCTCTAGTTTCCCACAATGTCCTCGGATATATCAGATCAGGTCCTGGAGATTTGTCTACCTTCAAACACGACAGTACCTTCAGTACTTCTTCCACAGTAACCCTGACTGCTCTCAAGACACTTCCAGTGACTGCTCCAATTTCATCCGTCCTACTGTCTTTCTCCTCGTTAAATACAGAGGGGAAATACTCGTCTAGGACCATGCCCATCTCCTGTGGCTTCACACAGAGATGATTGTCGAGAGGTCCCACTCTCTCTCTCTCTAGTTACCCTTTTCCCCCCCTTATGTATTTATAAAATCTTCTGGGATTGTCCTTAACGCTACCCGCCAGAGCTATGGATAGGAAGGGACCGCTTGAGATGGTCCCCACCCGTGTGTCATTGTTGCCCTTTCTCCAGCTGGGGGTGGTAGGGTGTTTGAGGTCCAGCTGGAGGCCGGTGTCTCTGCCCCCCCCCCCCCCCCTCCCCCTCCCCAGTTTGTGGGGGTGAGGCGCTCCCTCGTCTCAGCGCCGGACACCAGAGGACGGGCTCGATCCGGAGCGCTCCTGGGTAGACATACTGGAGTCTCCTGGAGACTGGGTCTCCTGGGTAGACACACTGGAGTCTCCTGGAGACTGGGTCTCCTGGGTAGACACACTGGAGTCTCCTGGAGACTGGGTCTCCTGGGTAGACACACTGGAGTCTCCTGGAGACTGGGTCTCCTGGGTAGACACACTGGAGTCTCCTGGAGACTGGGTCTCCTGGGTAGACACACTGGAGTCTCCTGGAGACTGGGCAGCATCTCTGGAGAGAAGGAATGGGTGACGTTTCGGGTCGAGACCCTTCTCCAGGGGCGCTCCTGCGTGTCCCGGCCGGGGGAGAGAGGGAGGGCGAGGCTCCGGGTAGAGGGGGGACCCCGGCCGGGGGAGGGAGGGAGGGAGGGAGCAGGGCGAGGCTCCGGGTACAAGGGTTTACCTTCAGTTGAGACTTGGACACCTTGCCGCTCTTCCCTCGGTCCAGGGCTGTGAACGCGTACCAGATAGACTTCTGCAGCTCGCCCTTCAGGTCCATGTTGCTTGGCTCCCGCTCTACTGGGCGAGCAGCCGCGGGCTACTCGGCCGGGAAGGCCGTGCTAGCCCCTCTGCTAGCCGAGGGTAGGGAGCGGCCGCTTGAGCGGCTCTAACTGGCTTTGTGGCTTCTCTCTTCTTCTTTCTCTCTCTCCCCCCCCCCCCTTCCCCTCTCTACACATCCGGCCTCGCCGCTGGGCTGATGTCCCGTGGGAGCCGCCCCGCCGCGGGGTGTGTCCTCACCCGGGCTCCGAGACCCTCTCCACACGCCCCGGGCTCCGAGACCCTCTCCACACGCCCCGCTCCCAGGGGTTTGGTCCCGGCACTCGCTCTCCCGCGGCGAGAAACGCAGTCGTCGGACTCACCCGAAGGGTTCGTCGTGATGCCTCCACCCCACCTTGTTCGCTCACACGAGTTGCAATGCCACCATCTCGTGGATGGTGATGGAGGCACTGGGTGGGGAAGACTTACTATTCATTGGGTGGGGGAGACTTACTATTCATTGGGTGAGGGAGAGTTACAGCTCCTGGGTGGGGGAGACTTAAAGCTCACTGGGTGGGGGAGAGTTACAGCTCCTGGGTGGGGGAGACTTAAAGCTCACTGGGTGGGGGAGAGTTACAGCTCCTGGGTGGGGGAGACTTAAAGCTCACTGGGTGGGGGAGAGCTACAGCTCCTGGGTGGAGGAGACTTAAAGCTCACTGGGTGGGGGAGAGTTACTATTCACTGGGTGGGGGAGAGTTACTATTCACTGGGTGGAGGAGACTTACTATTCACTGGGTGGGGGAGAGTTACTATTCATTGGGGGTGGGAGGAGGCAATGGCCAGTGGATGGGATCCTTGGCCACTGTGTGGGGCCAACCGCTGGGAGGACTGGCCACTGGATGTGGAGAGGCACTGCCTTGTGTGTGACAATGAAGTACCGGCCAGTAGTTGTGGTCATACCAGGAACCCATATAATTGCAGCAAGATTCTTCTTCTACTCAAACCCTAGTATTAAAGACTAACATTATCACTCACCACGCCTGTATGTTAGCTATGTGATTTATGTCCGAGGATGTCCAGGTCCCATGAAACATTTACCATCTTTCAGAGACTCACCATTAAAAAAAAAAAAATCTTCTATTTTTTTGTACTGGAATATATGACCTCAGATGTTTGTACTTCATCTGCCATCTCCTGCCTGCCCATTTACTTAGTTCTAGCCACATCCTACTGAAACCATTCTACATTCTCCTTACAAGCCCATGTTCCCACCTAGAACTCCCTGCGTATCCACGTGCCTATATAAAAGTCTGCCTTCATATCTGCCTCCACCGGCATCCCTGGCAGCACGTTCCAGGCACCCACCACTTTCTGTGTAAAAAAACTTCAGTCACACACTTCCTTTAAACTTTGCCCCTCTCACATTAAAGCTAGACCCTCTAGTCTTTGGAATTTTCAACCTCGGAAAAAAGTTCTGACTGCCTATTCATTCTATGCCTCTCATAATTTTTTATACTTGTATCAGGTCTCCCTCAGCCTTTGATGTGCCAGAGAAAACAATCTATGTTTGCCAATCTCGCCTTAAAGCTAATATCCTCAAGTCCACGCAACATTGTGGTAAACCTCTTCTCCACCCTCTCCAAAGCCTCTACACACTTCCTGTAATGGGATGACCAGAATTCCATGCGATACTCCAAATGTAGTCTAATGAAAGTGCTTAAAGCTGCAAGATGACTTCCCGACTCTTAAATGCAATGCCTGGACCGATGAAGGCAAGCATAACATACGCCTTCTTTACCACTCTATCTACTTGTATTGACACTCTCAGGGAGCTATGGACTTGGACCCAAGATCCCTCTGTGCATCAAAGATGTTGAGAGTCTTGCCATTAACTATATACTTTTTCCTTACATCCAACTTCTCAAAGTGCAACACCAGACACTTGCATGGATTAAACTCCACCTGCCATTTCCCTGCTCATTTCTGTAGCTCATCTATATCGCACTGTGTACTTTGACAATCTTCCTCACAGTCGGCAACTCCAGCAATTTTGGTGTCATCTGCAAACTTACTAACCAACCCATCTACATTTACATTCATGTCGTTTATATGTATCACAAAGTACAGAGGTCCCAGCACAAATTCCTGCTGGTAACAGACCCTCCAGCCAGAAAAAAACACCCTTCCACCACCACCTTTTGTCTTCTGTGAGCAAACTAGTTCTGAATCCAAACAACAAATTCACCATGGACCCCAGGCATCTTAATCTTCTGGATCAGCCTACCCTGAGGGATTTTATCAAATGTATTAATAAAATCCAAATAGACAACACCCACTGCCCTACTCTCTTAGACCACCGTTGTCATCTCCTCAGATAAGTTTACAACACGTGATCGACCATGGACAATGCTATAAGAAAATAACTGCAGATGCTGGTACAAATCGAAGGTATTTATTCACAAAATGCTGGAGTAACTCAGCAGGTCAGGCAGCATCTCAGGAGAGAAGGAATGGGCGACGTTTCGGGTCGAGACCCTTCTTCAGACTGATGAAGGGTCTCGACCCAAAACGTCGCCCATTCCTTCTCTCCCGAGATGCTGCCTGACCTGCTGAGTTACTCCAGCATTTTGTGAATATGGACAATGTTATGCTCACCCTAATTACCCAATTTTCTTCTAAATGCAAGCAAATCATATTCCAAGGAATCCACTGCTATAACATCCCAAAATGAAACCCACATTCCTTAGTGAGAGACCCCCCCCCCCCCCCACAACCCCACCTCCACCACACACATCCAGGTAACCCCAAGCTCACACCCACACTGTCCGCACATTGACAAGCTTCATCTCCAGAGATGTCAACTTTTAAATCCGATTCTTTATTGGACATTTCTGTGTTCTTTTGCTTACGTAGCCAGTCAGATTTAATATTCTGACTGTTTAAGCATCTAGCCAGATCTTAACCGGGTCTCAACCCAAAAAGTTGACAATTCATTTCCCTTCACAGATGCTGCCTGTCCCACTGAGTTACTTCAGCAGTTTGTTTTTCCTCCAGATTCCAGCATTTGCAGTCTCCAGTCGGATTATCATTCATTGTTCTAAAGAAGCCCCAAGTGACACCATCTGACCCCAAACGGTATTGCAAGAGGAAATACACTTCCAGAGTAGAATGATCTTCCTTTATGAAGTTAAGGAAAGGCAGAGGGGTGGAGTAGAGAGGACACCTGTGATTAGAAGATCAAAATAAATCTGGCATTACAAAGATGTGTTGCCAGTTGAGAGAGAGAGGGGAGGTGGTAAAGATTTCTTGAAGCGATGAATGAAAGTGGAAGTTGGACTGTGAAATAAAAAAACACTTCTGATGTTGTAAGTCTTAAACAAAACAGAACGCTGGAAGTACTCAGAAAGCCAGGCACCCGCGGAGAGAGAAAAACAGAGTTTACATTAAATTTGATGACCTTCGGCACCAACAAATGTACGTACGGTGGACTTTTGGTGTTAATAGCGTTATGGGAGGTCGTTCGTGTGTTTAGGGTGTCCATGAATTGGGGGTTCGTGTGTTAGGGTGTCCATAAATTGGGCTTTCCCATGTTAGGGTGTCCATAAATTGGGCTTTCCCATGTTAGGGTGTCCATGAATTGGGCTTTCCCATGTTAGGGTGTCCATAAATTGGGCTTTCCCATGTTAGGGTGTCCATAAATTGGGGGTTCGTGTGTTAGGGTGTCCATAAATTGGGGGTTCGTGTGTTAGGGTGTCCATAAATTGGGCTTTCCCATGTTAGGGTGTCCATGAATTGGGCTTTCCCATGTTAGGGTGTCCATGAATTGGGGGTTCGTGTGTTAGGGTGTCCATAAATTGGGGGTTCGTGTGTTAGGGTGTCCATAAATTGGGGGTTCGTGTGTTAGGGTGTCCATAAATTGGGGGTTCGTGTGTTAGGGTGTCCATAAATTGGGCTTTCCCATGTTAGGGTGTCCATGAATTGGGCTTTCCCATGTTAGGGTGTCCATAAATTGGACGTTCGTGTGTTAGGGTGTCCATAAATTGGACGTTCGTGTGTTAGGGTGTCCATAAATTGGGCGTTCGCATTTTTGATCTGTGGACAGGTGCATCACATCAGCCGAACCTGGGTGTTTCGGTAGGGGCGGGAGCTTAATTAATCAGTTGATTATTTTGTCGGCGGAGACCAGCTATTGAACTAATTAACCTGAAACAGGCAATGAAATGAGCGCGTTGCGAAATCCCGCTCCCCAGAGACACACACGCCGCAATCGTGGTTGGATATAAAGGGGCGAGACAGGCAGATTAACATTCAGGTGAAGAGAAACAGGTCGGCGGAGGGCAGCCTTGGGCGGGTGTCATTGAGGGCTATCAGCGGTGAAGGGCAGAAGGGCCAGGTCCCACACACCCATCCTCAGCGAGCCTTCCCCAGTCCAGGGTCCAGATGAGCCGCCTCCCGCTCAGCGCCATCGCCCAGAAGCTCCAGTTCTCCAGCGAAGAGGAGGACGAGGACGAGGACGAGGAGGGGGAGGATGAGGATGAGGTCGGCGCCAAGTTCTGCGACCTCCTTCGCGTCCAGGAAGGAGGCGCCGTGTCCCCGACGCCCAGGCGGGAGTGTGCCTCGCCCTTCAGCCGCTTCCCGCTCGGTGCTCGGCCCATCGCTCCGTCCGGGGAGGAGGAGCTGCCCCGGAGCCCGAGGGTTCGTCTGGCCGCCCGCAGCGAGTGTCCCGGGACCCCCGACCATTGCATCAACTGGAGGAAGCTGCGGCTCGGTGACACTCCGTACACTCCCAAGGTGGGCCCGTCGACCTGCCCCATTCGTTCAGCGCCGAGCCCCGTGTGTTCAACCCATTCCCGTACCGCGGCCTGGGGTTTCATGGCAAGCGGTCTTGTCACGTCTTGTTACTGTTGCACCAACCACCGCTGTTGGGCTCACGGGTGTAAATGTAGCCCCTCGAACTTGCCCAGGTTAAACTCCAAATTTGGAGATGAAACTATCTGATTTGTATCATTTTACCTTCTTACCCCACCCCACCTCCCCTTTTCTCTCCCCCAATACTGGAGAATCGGCCTGGAATCTAACTAACGTGCTTTGTCCTGTAGTTACTACTTGGTTTACAATTTTCTACCTTTACATAAAGTAACTTTCAATCGTAGTATCACTTGGGGAGATTTTCATGGGTCCTCCACTTCAGTTTGTACAACACTCACCTCTTGCCCTTAAAATAAATGTTTGTAAGTTACACATTCATAAATTGTAGAAATGGAATTAGGCCATTGAGCCCATCATGAGAATGAGTTGCTAGAAGCTTGGGTATCTTGGTCCCCATTGTGGGTGATACTCATTTTATTGTTCTCCCTATATAAATATATATAAATATATATATATATTTGTGTGTGTTTATATACACACTGAACTTTTTTCCTCGTTTATTATATTGTTTATTATGTTTACATTCTGTTGTGCTGCTGCAAGTGAGAATTTCATTGTTCTATCTGGGACGTAACGATAATAAAAAACTCTTGAATCTAACAGCACGACTTATCTTTTTGGTTTCTAGAGCCTCTTCTCCAAGGCTGGGCAGATCTCCACTGCCAACAAGGGGCCCATCTCGAGGATTCGCCGACCGTTAGGCTTTGGCCCCAATTCTGACCTGCACTGGGTTCCAACGGTGAATGTGAACCCCTTCACCCCAACACTGTATCATGAACTGGGACTTGCACGTGGTAGACAAAACAAGCAAATGGGGAAAAGGCAAAAGAGAATTGGAGAAAGAGGCCGGTAAAAAAGCATTGAGTGTTTGGTGGAGAGAATGTGAAGTTGAGCTTACAAGTGAAACATTAATTGAACCCATCAGCTGCCTATTACTGAATGCGGTGGAAGAAGCACTGTCTTTTGTGCATGGAATATCTTCACATTTGGCTTTGGGGTTTGACATGGGAGTAACCTAAAACTACATTTATAAAGTAAACATAGAGGAATATAGAAAATAGGTGCAGGAGGAGGCCATTCGGCCCTTAGAGCCAGCACCGCCATTCATTGTGATCATGGATGATCGTCCCCAATCAATAACCCGTGCCTGCCTTCTCCCCATATCCTTTGATTCCACTAGGCCCTCGAGCTCTATCTAACTCTCTTAAATCCATCCAGTGATTTGGCTTCCACTGCCCTCTGTGGCAGAGAATCCCACAAATTCACAACTCTCTGGGTGAAAGTTTTTTCTCACCTCAGTTTTAAGTGGCCTCTCCTTTATTCTTAGACTGTGGCCCCTGGTTCTGGACTCGCCCAACATTGGGAACATTTTTCCTGCATCTAGCTTGTCCAGTCTTTTTATAATTTTATATGTTTCTATAAGATCCCCTCTCATCCTTCTAAACTCCAGTGAATACAAGCCTAGTCTTTTCAATCTTTCCTCATATGTCAGTCCCGCCATCCTGGGGATCAATCTCGTGAACCTACGCTGCACTGCCTCAATTACAAGGATGTCCTTCCTCAAATTAGGAGACCAAAACTGTACACAATGCTCCAGATGTGGTCTTACCAGAGCACTATACAAAGTAGAAGGGTTGGCCTATATATTGGGTTTGGTATAAAAAGTTGAAGGAAGAAACGATTCTATGTGAACCCGTTTCTGTTAAATGAAGTAAAATTGAAGTCAAACAATTGTCTTTGTGCTGTTGGTTGGGAGACAAAATGGAGATTATGTGGAATGTGCAAAATGCTTTTGCAAATCCTTGTTTAGCTTGTACATCTCCCTATGAATGATTGTCCACACTGATTTCCTATTGGCCAACAACCTTGATTTAAAAATTTGTTATTTTCTTTCCTATATCAGTAACACCCTCTTATCTGGGGTCCTACGCTCCTCATTTACTCCACCTGCTGGGATTTCCACAACTTACTCCTGACGTTCCATCCTTTTTCTCTGCCTATTTATATTGCCTAAGTATCCTAATAACTTGAATGGCTGCATTGTCTCATTGTACTAATGAAAGCAGGCTATTGGCATGTACTTGTAAGTGATCGCCACTAGTATCTTGAGGGCCTATAGACCACACCTAGTCACTATAAGCTTTGAAGAAGGGTCTTGACCTGAAACATCACTCATTCCTTCTATCCAGAGATGCTGCCTGCCTGCTCAGTTACTTCAGCATTTTGTGTCTATTTTTGTAATGTAAAGCTGTGTTCAAATTTGCTGATGATAAATTGGTGTAGTCAACAATAAGGAGACTCGTTTGTAGGTGAAACGAAAAGATCCATTTATTAATGGAGTCAAACTGGAATGAGGATTAGTGAGATTTTGGGAGGATGCGCATGGATCATTGGAATGTTAGTTTGGGAGAAAAATAGTGTGATAATGTCTTGAAGTGGATTCGTATCATCAGGCCTGCCCTGCCAATTAATAATCATGGCTGATCTATGTGGCCTCCATTCCTCTTCTGTGCCCGGACTATTTTAACAATTTGTGCAAAATTCTGGTTGACTTTCATCTTGATAACCATATAACAACTACAGCATGGAAACAGGCCTATCCGGCCCTACCAGTCCACGCCGACCATTCTCCCTGACCTAGTCTCATCTACCTGCACTCAGACCATAACCCTCTAATCCCCTCCTATCCATATACCTATCCAATTTACTCTTAAATAATAAAATCGAGTCTCTTCCACCGGAAGCCCATTCCAAGCCACCACCCTCTGAGTAAAGAAGTTACCCCTCATGTTACCCCTAAACTTTTGTCCCTCAATTCTGAAGCTATGTCCCCTTGTTGGAATCTTCCCCACTCTCAAAGGGAAAAGCCTACCCACGTCAACTCTGTCCGTCCCTCTTAAAATTAAAAAAACCTCTATCAAGTCCCCCCTCAACCTTCTACGCTCCAAAGAATAAAGACCCAACCTGTTCAACCTCTCTCTGTAGCCTAAGTGCTGAAACCCAGGCAACATTCTAGTAAATCTCCTGTACCCTCTCCATTTTGTCGACATCCTTCCTATAATTTGGCGACCAGAACTGCACACCATACTCCAGATTCGGCCTCACCAATGCCCTGTACAATTTTAACATTACATCCCAACTTCTATACTCGATGCTCTGATTTATAAAGGCAAGCATACCAAACGCCTTCTTCACCACCCTATCCACATGAGATTCCACCTTCAGGGAACAATGCACAGTTATTCCCAGATCCCTCTGTTCCACTGCATTCCTCAATTCCCTACCATTTACCCTGTACGCCCTATTTTGATTTGTCCTACCAAAATGCAGCACCTCACACTTAACAGCATTAAACTCCATCTGCCATCTTTCAGCTCACCCTTCCAAAAGGCCCCAGTCTCTCTGTAGACTTTGAAACTCTACTTCATTATTAACTACACCACCTATCTTAGTATCATCTGCATATTTACTAATCCAATTTACCACACCATCATCCAGATCATTAATGTAAATGACAAACAACAGTGGACCCAACACGGATCCTTGGGGTACTCCACTAGACACTGGCCTCCAACCTGACATACAATTGTCAACCATTACCCTCTGGTATCTCCCATTCAGCCATTGTTGAATCCATCTTGCAACCTCACTATTAATACCCAACGATTTAACCTTCTTAATCAACCTTCCATGTGGAACCTTGTCAAATGCCTTACTGAAGTCCATATAGACAACATCCACAGCCTTGCCCTTATCAATTTCCCTGGTAACCTCTTCAAAAAATTCAAGAAGATTAGTCAAACATGACCTTCCAGGCACAAATCCATGTTGACTGTTTCTAATCAGGCCTTGTTTATCCAAATAATTATATATATTGTCCCTAAGTATCTTTTCCATTAATTTTCCCACCACAGACGTCAAACTAATAGGTCTATAATTGCTAGGTTTACTTTTAGAACCTTTTTTAAACAAGGGCACAACATGTGCAATGCGCCAATCTTCCGGCACCATCCCCGTTTCTAACGACGTTTGAAATATTTCCGTCATAGCCCCTGCTATTTCTGCACTAACTTCCCTCAATGTCCTAGGGAATATCCTATCAGGACCTGGAGACTTATCCACTTTTATATTTTTCAAAAGTGTCCGTACCTCCTTCTTTAATCCTCCTAATTTCCATCACTACTCTACTTGTTTCGCTTACCTCACATAATTCAATATCCTTCTCCTCGGTAAATACCGAAGAAAATAAATTGTTTAATATCTCCCCCATTTCTTCCGGCTCAGCACATAGCTGACCACTCTGACTCTCTAATGGACCAATTTTATCCCTCACTATCCTTTTGCTATTGACATATCTGTAGAACCCCTTGGGGTTTACTTTTACATTACTTGCCAAAGCAGCCTCATATCTTTTTTTCGCTTTTCTAATTTCCTTCTTAAGATTCCTTTTACATTCTTTATATTCCTCAAGAACCTCATTTACTCCCTGCAGCTTATATTTATTGTATATCTCCCTCTTTTTCCGAACCAAGTGTCCAATTTCCCTGGAAAACCACGGCTCTTTCAAATTATTATTCTTTCCTTTCCACCGAACAGGGATATAAAGACTCTGTACTCTCAAAATTTCACCTTTAAATATCCTCCATTTCTCTATTATATCCTTTTCATAAAACAAAAATTTCCATTTCACTCCTTTTAAATCCTTTCTCATCTCCTCAAAATTAGCCTTTCTCCAATCCAAAATCTCAACCCTTGGTCCAGATTTGACCTTCTCCATAATGATATTGAAACTAATGGCATTGTGATCACTAGACCCAAAGTGCTCCTCAACACATACCTCCGTCACCTGACCCATCTCATTTCCTAACAGGAGGTCCAACACTGCCCCTTCTCTGGTAGGCACCTCTACGTATTGCTGCAAAAAACTATCCTGCACACATTTTACAAACTCCAAACCATCCAGCCCTTTAACAGAATGTGATTCCAAGTCTATATATGGAAAATTGAAATCACCCACAATCACTACTCTGTGCTTACTACTATCTGCTATCTCCTTACATATTTGCTCTTCCAATTCTCGTTCCCTATTTGGCGGTCTATAATACACCCCTATGTGTTGCTAAACCTTTCTCATTTCTGAGTTCCACCCAAACAGCCTCCCTAATCGAGCCTTCTAGTCTGTCCTGCCAAAGCACTGCTGTGATATCCTCCCTGACAAGCAATGCAACACCCCCACCTCTTGCCCCTCCGATTCTATCACATCTGAAACAATGAAATCCTGGAATATTTAATTGCCAATCGCAACCCTCCTGCAACCATGTTTCACTGATCGCCACAACATCATACTTCCAGATGTCAATCCAGGCTCTAAGCTCATCCACCTTTCTTACAATGCTCCTAGCATTAAAATATACACATTTAAGGGACCCATCATTTCTTATTCTCAGTTTATTTCTTTTCCCTTCTTTCTCTCCTACATATTGGGTCTGAGTGTTTCCCTTTTCTGCCTCCTGCCTCACACACTGCCTATTAGCTATCTGTGTTTGAGTCCCTCCCCCCAACCGTACTAGTTTAAAGTCTCCGCAATTACCTTAGCAAATCTCCCCGCCAGGATATTGGTTCCCCTCAGGTTCAGATGCAACCCGTCCTTTTTGTACAGGTCATACTTCCCCCAGAAGAGGTCCCAATGATCCAGAAACTTGAAACCCTGCTCCCTGCACCAGTTCCTCAGCCACGTATTTATCCTCCACCTCACTCCATTCCTATTCTCACTATCGCGTGGCACAGGCAGTAAGCCTGAGATTATTGCTTTGGAAGTCCTTTTTTTTAACTCTCTTCCTAGCCCCCTAAATTCTCCTTTCAGGACCTCTTCCCTTATCCTACCTATATTGAGTGTTGGGCATGTGTTGACCTTGGAATGACTTCAATGCAGATTGACCATAACTCCATGGTTAAATGGGGAGAGAATCTATGACCTATATCCCCTGGAATTCTCCCTTGCCTGAGGTTTTGTTTGTTTTGAAAAACAAGGTAGAAACACTTTATTAATTGGAGTCCCAGACAAAGACAGACTGAGGAAGTTTAGAAGTGACTTCATGCAAAGGGTGTTGGTAATGTGATCCCTTGTAATACTAGCTTGTTTATATGAAGGATGGTTTTCTATCCGGGGGGGGGGGGGGGGGGGTTTGAATTTGCAGATCTGTTGTCACCTAGTTGAACAACGGTGCAAGCTACAGGATTTGAAACCTGCTGAACGCGTAGGGAAATGGAGCGTTGATGGTGAACTGCCAAGGAACATCTATGAAAATAGATCTATTTGGTTAATCCCCAAGCCGATGTTGAAATAAATTTGGTGGCTTTTTTTCCTTAAATCTACTGCTGTGTGATTCCTGATGAATTGCTGCACAAAACTAACCAAAATGCAGACTGGATAAAATACAACACGCGGAGCCAAATTCTTCAATAACATCAGATAGGCAAGGATCTCTTCCAGAGCACGGATAGACCAGGCCTTGCAGCCCACGGTCTGTGCCAATCACAAAACCACTTCTACCTGCCTGTGCTCCACATCCATTCAATCCCTGTAATTTTAATGTAATTAAATGCCACTTTGATATCTGCTTCCACTGACACCCCGAGCAGTGCATTGCAGATGGTGAACTCCATAACCATGGTAGAGGAGTTCATGTTTTTGGCACACGGTGAGGGTATCAGTGGATTGCTTAGTCCTGGGTGTTGATGTTGTGTTGGAGCTTCATTCATCCAAGCATGTTTTGCATTTTCCAAACAAGCATCCAGTCATGCTTTTCACATGTGCCAGTGATGATGGAAAGTTGTCAAATTAGTCGCGCACTGTGGGATAAACCATCTCTGGCCACCAATAGCTGCAGTACTTATGGTTGGTCATTAACCAGCAAGTTAACCAGGGGTGTCAGATGGCTTGTGTATTATTTTTCACTTGCTATGCAGCCAAGAGTTAGTGTATTACCAGTGTTGGTTGTAGTAATCCACTACATTTTGATGTATGCCATTCTTTATTGCTGTTTAAATGCATCATTTTTAAATGAAAAAAACTCTTTGACTTGGATTATGTCTTTTTTGAGACCTTCCCATGGGTGAGAATATTTTTCCTGTAAAGCCCTCTTAGGATTTTTAATGTTTGATAAGGTCTTCTAAACTCCAAGAAATTAAACTCTAGGGAATACAGGCAAAAAGCTATTTGGTCAGTCTTGGTAAGAGAACCCTCTCATCCCAGGAATTGGCCTGGTCAATCTTCTTTGGGCTACCACCAATGTGACTATATTTGGTTAAGGTGCATAAAACTGCATGCAGTATTCCAGATGAGGTCTCGCCAGAGATCCTGATTATTACAATAAAATCTCCCAATTTTTTTAACTTCTTTGCAATGAGGACCAAATTATTTACCACCTTAACTTGTTGGACGTGTCTGTTAGTTGTTTGTGATTTACGGACTAGAATTCTTGGATCCCTCTGAACTTCACTCACTTGCAGTCTCTGTTTAGATGATCAGAAAATTAGGTCCACCTCAATTTTCTTCTCCAGTGTGTCAGAAAATTGAAGTTTGTATGTTGCTTAACATATCTGATATGTCTATATCTGCTGCATTCTCACAGTAGGAAGCGCGTTGGGAGGATGGAGAAAGCAACTGCTGAGGAATTGGTGCGGCAATCAGAGGTGAGGAGATCGAGCCTAGGACCTCCCATCCACTCGTACTTGATTGAAGAATGCTCCTGTCCATGCTGTCTGTTACTGCGGAGTGCGGCATAAACCTGCTGCACTGATTTGCCTGGTCAACAACAGGCCAAGTGATCAGAGGGCTGGTGTTGTAATTGGCGTAGTGCCTAGGAGTTGGGAGGGGTTGGTGGCAGGACTTTGAGGGGTAAATTATGTCTTGTACCTGACTTGCAGGTTATTTTATTGTGTATTATGGAGGGTATTGAATTAATTTGTACTAACCTGAAGCTGCCTACAACAGTATTTTACAGCAAATTTCTTCAGATTATCCAATAGACAGACCCATTATAATTTCTATCATGTTTGCTTGATTTAAAATAAATAAATCTCTGGAATCTGATTCTCGCATTGAACCTGGGTTGCTGGAGCTGTGTAGTAGCACTACCTGCTGCAACACTGAGCCCCTGAATGACTAGTTTGGTTCGGGTTATTAAATCTGACACAGATGCACTGTCCTTGAGATTAGAGTTTTGGCACCCCAATTTAACAATGACCAGGCATGTTCTGGGGTCTTTCTAGTTCATTTAACATGTGACTCCTTGTACCTTTGTCATACTAGAACTCTGTAAGCTGATTGGCATCTGTGAACCAGGGGACTGTGACAAGTTGCACTGATGTGGAGTGCCTGTTCCAGGGCAAAGTAAATAATAGAAAACTCTGACAATGAGTCTTATCAATGCTTTCTGGGGGGTTTTGTGTGATATTTTGCAAGACAGTGACATCCACCTCACTTCAGTGGAATTGCAGCACAGACTATTGGCTGCAATTCATTCATATATCTGGTTACCCATCAAGATCTGGTGTTTGGACACCATTGTAACATGGAACAATGGCTGATCCATTGTTTTTCCTCAAACTCCTTGCTGAACAAAACTTTAAGAGCACTTGCTTCGTACTGTGGCGAGCAGGAATCTGACATTAACGTCGAGAATGATTCTGTGTAGGAAGGAACTGCGGATGCTGGTTTAAACTGTTGATTCCAGAATGATTCTTGTGCTTTCTCTTCCTCAGAGGTTCAACATCCGTGAGAGCATGGGTTCTCGCTACGCCACAGAATTTTGCGAGTTGGAGAAGATTGGAAGTGGAGAGTTTGGGGCAGTGTTTAAGTGCGTGAAGCGACTGGATGGCTGCCTGTATGCCATTAAACGGCTGAAGAGACCTTTGTCTGGCTCCGTAGATGAGTGAGTGTCGAATGCTAACGGCTTCTGCTCTCGAGCAATCTAATTATAAGCTGACAAATTGTTACATAACCCAGCCATTTGCCTGAACTGAGGGGAGCAAATGCTCAGCTTCACAGCACTCTGGTCAGCAGGCAATGGCCTTGAGATTCCCTTTGAATCCCTGCTCCAAGGAACAATTTGCATCTATTGGAAGGTTGCGTTCAAATTCCACTAAAAACCGGCAACCAGACTAGTGGAGTGCTGAGGCTGACCCAGAAGGTCTGCCCTTTGGATCTGCGACTAGAGTGGGGAACTAGTCTGTTCCAGCCAGCGGTTGTTCCTCAAAGCATCAAGTGTATCTGGTCAAATCTCATTGTACAGTATTGCTGCTATTTTCTGAACCACAGTGCTTTGCAATTGAAGAGCTAGTCGAAGTTGTTACGAGTACATTAAAAACAGTTTAGGTTTTTTAACTTCTAGATCAGAGACTAGAGGACAGGAAGCAAATCATTGTTCATTGATCATTAATGCAGGCATGCAAGGAGAAGCTGAAAAGATTATTGGAATACAGTGAGACAAAGACTGAATCAAATTGCAGATGCTGGAAATCTAAAAACATAAAATTGTGGAAATACACTGAATGTCAATAGACAATAGGTGCAGGAGGAGGCCATTCGGTCCTTTGAGCCAGCACTGCCATTCAATGTGATCATGGCTGATCATTCTCAATCAGTACCCTGTTCCTAAGAGTTGATGTGGGTCAAAAATGCTGCCAGAACTGACCAGTTCTAGAAAATGATTTTTGACCTGAGGTGGTGAATAATGATTAACAGCAGGACCATGAATATGGCTGATGGACATGTGGCTACTTCAGCTGACCCCACAAGCCAGTGTTGCTCTTGGCACTTTACACATGGGCCAAGGCAAGAGGCTTGTTCTCTTCAATAACACAACTAGACTCTCACCAGACATCTGTGGAGTCTTTACTTTCTCTCCAATACAAATAACAAAATAACAAATAACAATATAAATGACATCAGTATGAACAGCGATCTTGACCCGAAACGTCACCCATTCCTTCTCTCCAGAGATGCTACCTGTCCCGCTGAGTTACTCCAGCACTTTGTGTCAATGACAAACACAGTAATTGGCCCAAGAATGTCAATTTGCATCCAAATATCTATGGCCTGACTGATTCAGCTAGCACTCAGCTACATATATAATAAGTGTTTCTGGTCTTCTGATGCCTTTAGGCTAGTGCTACCAGCAAACCTCTGCCAGTGTAGTTCTCTACAATTTAATAGTGGAGAATATATCTAAAAACCCGCCAGCATAGTTTTGAGCATTTAATAATACTGCAACTTGGATACTTGAAAGTGGAAAATTCTGCAGTTTGACTTTCAGAACTGGAAAGAAAACCAAGTTAAGGTAGTAGATGAGGCACAGTTGCTGCCTGATCCAAGTGTTTCCAGCTCTTTTTCAGTTCGGTCTTCAGGATCTGCAGTTCTTTGATTTACATCTGTGCAATTAATGATTTTACATTTTTAATCATACAAAAGCAGACTTGACATGGTATAAGATTATTTGAGACTGGTACTTGTGGTACGTACTTCCCTCTAACCGCTATCTAACAGCAGCACTCGTATCGCTAATGTTTTGTGCACGTGGCATTGTCATGAGCTGATTATATTGACCATTGCAGAAGGGATGTAGAAAGGAACTGCAGATGCTGGTTTAAAGCAAAGATAGAGGCTGCCTGTCCTGCTAAGTTACTCCAGAATTTTGTTTGTTGCAGGAGGGGTGAGCCCACATGAGTGTAGGCTGCAGACTAGTGCTATTTGTCTCTTAATTCAGTGATCTATTGCCGCATCTGTTTGTTCCGTAGGCAGTCTGCGCTGCGTGAGGTGTACGCGCACGCTGTGCTAGGGCATCACCCCCATGTGGTGCGCTACTATTCAGCCTGGGCAGAGGACGACCACATGCTGATTCAGAACGAATACTGTAATGGTAAGGACCACCTATCAAGAGCGTGTTGACCCTGTGGTGGCAACTGATTCTGCCTTTGGAGCATTAAAGAGCTTATGCACTATTAAAGAGCTTAGATCAAGGATCTGGGAGCAAAGGGGTTTGAATAGCCAGTCAGGATGTGATCATGGGGTGCATTGTAATTGCAGTTGCATCTCTAGGATACAGGGAATGTGGAGATTTGGATCAGGTGCACGCAGTGGAGGTTAGGTTAACCTGAAGCACCTGTTCCTTGGACACCAGATGATGAAGGTGACCTTGTTCAAACATAAAATCACAAAGGGGCTTAACAGGGTAGATATTGATTTTCACTGGGAGAGCCACGATCAAGGGGACATAGTTACAAAATGGGCTGTTAATTCTAAAAATGAGTTACATAGAAACTTAAGGATAGTGAATCCTGGACTTCATTGCCTGAGGGTGGTATAGTCCAGAACATTAAATATATGAATGTGGAGGCAGATAAACTTATCTGAAAGATCAAAGAATTAAAACTGGAGATGCTGGAACCTTGAGCAAAAATCCTGTTGGAGGAGCATGGCAGGTGAAGCAGCATCTGTGGAGGAAAATTGACAGAATGTTTCAGTTCAAGACACTTGACATTTTTGGTTGAGACTCCTGAGTCCTGAAGGAAGGTGTCGCACAAAACACCTGTCCCTTTACTTCTGCAAATGCTGCCTGACATTTGTTCTTCAGCAGTTTATTTTTCTAAACAATTGTGGGTTTTGGGAATCTGGGAGTTTGGGAGTTGAAACCAACCTAGATTAGCCATAATTCAATTGAATGGTTGACAGACTTGAGGGGGCAAGTGGCCTACTTTTGCTTTGAGATCTTATGAGGAACAGTTGGTGCTTCAGGATAATATTTCAGGACTGCAAACCTGCTGCTAAACTGTTGGCTGTGTTACTCTGCAGGTACTTGTTGAGAACTTCCAGCACTTCTGAAATTTTGAATTTCTAGTGTCGTTAGTTTAGAGCTACAGTGCGGAAACAGAATCTTCGGCCCACAAAGCCCACGTCGACCAACAATCTCCGCACACTAACTCTATCCTACACACTAGGGATAATTTACAATTTTTAATGAAGACAATCAACCTGCAAACATCCACACCTGGGGAAAACCCATATGTTCTCGGGGAGAACGTACAAATTCTATACAGGACCTGTGGTTAGGATTCAACCTGGGTCTCTAGAGCTGTAAGGCAGCAATTCTACCGTTAAGCCACTGTGCCACCCCATGTACTCCAGTCCCATTACCTGAAATAACCAGCATCCCATTGACAAGCAGGTTCTTGCCTTGCAGTTGGAGAAACTCTTGCATCTGCTCCTGTTTCAGGGGGCAGTCTGGTAGACGCACTGATGGAGAATATACTGGAGGGGATTCTACTGACTGAGGGGGAGCTGAAGGAGATCCTACTGCAAGTATCAATGGGACTGAAGTACATTCACAGCTCCAGTCTGGTTCACATGGATGTTAAGCCAAGTGAGTACTGGGAATTATTCAGTTACTTAAGGCCTGTTATAGACAATAGATGCAGGAGGAGTCCATTCGGCCCTTCGAGCCAGCACCGCCATTCAATGTGATCATGGCTGATCATTCTCAATCAGTACCCCGTTCCTGCCTTCTCCCCATACCCCCTGACTCCGCTATCCTTAAGAGCTCTATCTAGCTCTCTCTTGAATGTATTCAGAGAATTGGCCTCCACTGCCTTCTGAGGCAGAGAATTCCACAGATTCACAACTCTCTGACTAAAAAAGTTTTTCCTCATCTCTGTTCTAAATGGCCTACCCCTTATTCTTAAACTGTGGCCCCTGGTTCTGGACTCCCCCAACATTGGGAACATGTTTCCTGCCTCTAACGTGTCCAACCCCTTAATAATTTTATACGTTTCGATAAGATCCCCTCTCATCCTTCTAAATTCCAGTGTATACAAACCTAGTCGCTCCAGTCTTTCAACATATGACAGTCCCGCCATTCCGGGAATTAACCTAGTAAACCTACGCTGCAGGCCCTCAATAGCAAGAATATCCTTCCTCAAATTTGGAGACCAAAACTGCACACAGTACTCCAGGTGAGGTCTCACTAGGGCCCTGTACAACTGCAGAAGGACCTCTTTGCTCCTATACTCAACTCCTCTTGTTATGAAGGCCAACATTCCATTGGCTTTCTTCACTGCCTGCTGTACCTGCATGCTTCCTTTCAGTGACTGATGCACTAGGACACCCAGATCTCGTTGTACGTCCCCTGTTCCTAACTTGACACCATTCAGATAATACTCTGCCTTCCTGTTTTGGTGACAATATTTTTTTTTAAATTGGTAATACAGGTGACCTCTGTCACAGCAGTTTGAGTAATAGAAATTTGCCTTTGCAGAGTAGCCCAAATGACCTCCCAAAATTTAAGATGGAGAATAAAATCTATCTCTGAGTGGGGTAGGACAAGTAAGTTGACAATTGTTGCATTTCCTGATTCACTTTGCATTACAGAAAATCACTGGCCTGACTTTCTTGGAACACAATCCTACCTCCCCCACCCATATAATGGTGTTGCTGGTACTCTTGTTATGAAGTTTGTGGTTGAGGAATGAGTCCCAAGGCCAGAATCCCAAAGCCAGAATTGTTGATCAGGAGTTCAAATTCCATCCTGCAGTTTAATGGAGGGGGATTTATTTTATTTTGGCTCAAACTGTGATAATTGAAGTGTTTACTAATGACCTTCAGTTTAAATAAAAAAAAGGGTTCTCTGTGGTTGATATCTGGAAGATGTTGCCAGAGGTGATGGCATTGGATACAATTACAACATTTAAGAGGCATTGAGACATACTTGGTCCTAATGTGAGCAAATGAGTTTGGAGTAGATGGGCAAGAAGGTCTGCATGAACCTGTTGGGCTGAAGGGCCTACAGCTTATTAATGCCCAATACCTGCTGCTACTTATTTTAAACATACTTGCCCAGTGGATTTGGTTCATGAATTACTCACTTGGACATTGCAGTGTAGTTCAGCTTGAGTTCTGAAGATGCCCCTTGAGACTCCATGTGGAATTAGATAGAGAATTGGCGGCATTCAGCTGCTGGTTTAAACTGAAGATAGAGACAAAAAGCTGGAGTAACTCAATAGGTGACGTTTTGGGTCAAGACTCTCCTTCAGTCTCTGAGGTAGTCTGAAGAAGGGTCTCGACAGGAAACCTCATTTTTTCTCTCCAGAGATGCTGCCTGTTCTGCTGAGTTACTCCAGCTTTTTGTGTCTATCATTGGAAAGAAACCGTTGGTTTCTGGCTGAGCTTTTATCAGGGCTGGCCTTTAACCCAGAGAAAGGTTGATGACCAGAATCATTAACAGTTTCTCCTCCCACTATGGCAGCCTTACCTGGTGAGTGTCTCTGATATTTCCAACATCTAGTTTGTTTCAGGTATAATACAAGCCTGGCATGTTTATTTCCTGGTGAAAGACCATATCTTTCATTTGTGCTTTAATGTCATGGATATCCTGGACCTCCATAAAGACTAATCAGTAATGGATTATTCTTGCCGTATTTGTTCAGGTAACATCTTTATTTGCCAAAGAGTGACACCTGATGTGATTAGTTGTGCGGAAGACGAGAGTGACACTGATGAGGAGGGAAGTTTGGTAACCAACATACTCTACAAACTTGGTATGTAGCTATTCTCTCCATCTCTCATTCCCTAGTTATTGCCAATTTCATAAAGCAATTTTTAAAACATGATTTAAAGTCTTTCTTGCATAGGATTCTGCTTTCTCTTGCCCCCCGCTCTCGCCCTGCATGCTTTCACCGTTCACATCAATACAAAATCTTAATATTTGTTTGTAGAACTTGATGTGTGTTTTTTTGGAATGATTGAAGCTCGGAATTCTGATTTCTTAATTCTTCCTGTGAAACCGAAACCTTTGCCCTTTTCAGGTGACCTTGGCCACGTGACGTCAATGTCCAATCCGCAGGTAGAGGAAGGAGACAGCCGCTTCTTGGCAAATGAAATTTTGCAAGAGGTGAGTGTGATTGTGAGAAAGTTGATGCAGTCTCACGTTGCTATTGAGGACCTTGGGTTAATTGACCTGGTTCACATATTGGATGTGGGCATTGCTGGCAAGGACAGCATTTGACCCTGCATGAAGCTTCTTTCTTGAGCTGTGCAATTCTTTTAGTGAAGTTGCTCCTATAAGGTTGGAGGTCCAGGATGAAAGGGAAAAAATGGCATTTTCGAGTTTGGATCATGTTGCAAGGAGGGGAAGTGCGATCTTTTCACAGTGATGACCCAGAGCCTTCTGCTTCTGTGCTGGTGTCCAGATACTTAACACTGTTTGGTAACTGGTATTATTATTTCTGAACAGTACTGGAAGATAGCCTGTGAAAGGTAAACTTTTGCCTTGACTATCCTAAGGCTAATTTAAAAGATCCCGTAATTTTCATTTGGGAATAGCAAGTGCCTCTAGGATTTCTCTGTGCTGTTATAGACAATAGACAATAGACAATAGGTGCAGAAGTAGGCCATTCAGCCCTTCGAGCCAGCACCGCCATTCATATCATATCATATATCATATCATATCATATCATATTCATATATATACAGCCGGAAACAGGCCTTTTCGGCCCTCCAAGTCCGTGCCGCCCAGCGATCCCCGTACATTAACACTATCCTACACCCACTAGGGACAATTTTTTTTTAACATTTATCCAGCCAATTAACCTACATACCTGTACGTCTTTGGAGTGTGGGAGGAAACCGAAGATCTCGGAGAAAACCCATGCAGGTCACGGGGAGAACGTACAAACTCCTTACAGTGCAGCACCCGTAGTCAGGATCGAACCTGAGTCTCCGGCGCTGCATTCACTGTAAAGCAGCAACTCTACCGCTGCGCTACCGTGCCGCCCATGCCCATTCAATGCGATCACGGCTGATCACTCTCAATCAGTACCCCATTCCTGCCTTCTCCCCATACCCCCTCACTCCGCTATCCTTAAGAGCTCTATCCAGCTCTCTCTTGAAAGCATCCAACGAACTGGCCTCCACTGCCTTCTGAGGCAGAGAATTCCACACCTTCACCACTCTGACTGAAAAAGTTCTTCCTCATCTCCGTTCTAAATGGCCTACCCCTTATTCTTAAACTGTGGCCCCTTGTTCTGGACTCCCCCAACATTGGGAACCTGTTTCCTGCCTCTAATATGTCCAATCCCCTAATTATCTTATATGTTTCAATAAGATCCCCCCTCATCCTTCTAAATTCCAGTGTATACAAGCCCAATTGCTCCTGAAAGAACAAATCCCTACCTCTGGGATCTTGCTGATCTGTTCCCCAATCAGCTATCATGATTTCTGCTTTCACAACACTGAGTGCATTGCAAATATACCTGCTGGTAAGTGCCTTGGGTCGACGTGAAGTTGTCAAGACCTTGTCCGACATGTGTTCTGATCCCCACAGGACTATTCGAACCTGCCCAAAGCCGACATCTTTGCTCTGGGCCTTACCATGGCACTGGCTGCGGGAACAGACGAGCTGCCTCAGAATGACCTGGCTTGGCACTACATCAGGAAAGGCAACCTTCCTACAATCCCTCAGCAGCTCTCGCATGAATTTCTCAACCTCCTGAATGCAAGTAACTTATCTGTTTCTGATGGGGTGCAAGACATGTGTTTTTGTCTGAGGTGGGGGTTGGGAGTTGAATGCAACAGGTTTAACCTGTGGGGCTACCAAACATTTGCAGCTTAGGAATAGCTTATGAAGGCTTTGCAGTTTAGATGCACTCTGTGGAAACTGGTCCTTTGGGCCATTGGGTTCACGCCAACCAGCGGTCACCTGTCCCCTAGTTCTATCCTACACACGAGGGACACTTTACAGAAGCCAATTAACCTGCAAATCTGCACATCTTTGGAGTGTGGGAGGAAACCCGAGCGGCTGGAGAAAACCCACACGGTCACAGGGAAAACATACAAACTCTGTACAGACATCACTCCTAGTCAGGTATTTGCCACTAAGGCAGCAACTGTACTACTTCACCACTGCTGTCCAACTTCACCACTGCTGTCCAACTCGTCTAGTTGCAGGAAGAGCAGGAAAATGAGACGACGGGAGGTTGGATTAAAACCAGTTCCTGGAGCTGAGGAAACAGCTGTGCTGTCAGAAATAAGGCTCCTTATTTTGAAACTAAGGGCCCCAAATTTGAGATGACCACCTTGACAATGATTTTCAATGTGGTTTAAATGTTTGCCTTTATTCTTGATACCAAATAAGTACGGGTCAACTCCTTCAATCTAGTGATTAATGTTCATACTGTTGGTATATCCTTAAGCACATTGTGCTCTGTAATCTCTCCAGTTCTTTGTAAAGTTGCATCAAAACCTCTGCCTCCAGCAGTATGGCCAACATTCCACTTGCATTCCAGTTCCATTTGCAACATTTGTCCCCCCCCTCTGTTTGAAATTGTCTCATTCTATCAGTGTTGATGACCTGGTATCTTCCTCATTGCACTTGCCAACAGGTTGACCACTCACTTAACCTACCTCCATCTTTAGAGGCTGTGTTCTTAAACTTTCCTACACAACCATCTGTATCACTAAGTTTAGCTATAGTGTACTGTTCCTTCATCTCATATTTACTGCAATTGGTTGAACTGCGATGTCTTGCCAGATACTGATAATCAATCTGCAGATAACTTGTTTTTCTGTCTGTTGGCCACTATCATGCCGCCATTACTCGATCCCATGTTCACTTGTGCAACAGTGTTTTCCATATGGCACCTTATTGAATGCATTTTGGAAATCTAAAAACACTACATCCACCAGTTCCCCTTTATTCACCTTGCATTGTACATCCAGGAAGACTCCCAGCAAATTTGTCAAATGCTATCCCTTTTCCTAAAATCATAAAAGGAAAATTGAACTATTTTTTGACTGGGCTGTACATGAATGTTCTATTGTGAATGAAATTTGATGCAGCTCCATAAAGTGATCTTTAGAATGGGAGATCAATGTCACCACCTGTTGTGTGTAGCTTGCCCATTGACTTATTTTTTGGTCTTCAAGTGGATATCAATTTGAAAGAATTCAATATTTTGTTTTTAATTTGAGCTTACAATAATTGGATTCCGGTATTCTCCAATCTTAAATTTCAAACTGAAAAAAATCAAAACCTGAACCAACTGAAGTCTGTAATTTTAACTTGTTTTAGTTCTGGACACAAGGTGTATATTTTGTTATGCTATAGCTGAATAAATGTCTACCCCCCTCCACTGTTCTAATGTCTACTCTCTCATTGAGCAGCAACTGATCAGCCCGGATCCTGCGCACCGGCCCTCCTCGGCTGCACTCACCCGGCACCCTATTCTTCGAAGAAATTCCAACAAAGTGGCTTCCCAGCTCCGGAAAGAACTCAATGTGGAACGTTTCAGGACAGCAATGTTGGAAAGGTATTGGGCTGCACACTCGTGTTTGAGTAACTGGGGAAGGGGGTCGGTTACTGTAGGTGACTACAGTCAATGCATCTTGAACAGGACAAAGTCTAAACTTGATCTTCCCACTTTCAAATTGATAACATGAGCCCATTCAGGCCATGAAGTCCCTGCTGACTTGGTATTCCCACAAATTCCATTCACTTATTTCCTGTAACTTATTCCTTCACATTGTCCATCCATTCCCCTGCCATCCATTTACTCTGGCATTTATACTCTGGATTGGATAGTATGCAAACTTCCCAAAGGACTCCAGGATTGAACTCTACCAGAGGCATAAGCAAATAGTCCTATTAAACTGATAGGCCGCATTTGGAGTGTTGCATGCAGTTCGGTTCACCCTAGTACAGGATGTGGATGGTACAGAAAAGATTAACTGGATTGCTACCTGGATTAGAGGGTATAGACAATAGAAAATAGGTGCAGGAGAAGGCCATTCGGCCCTTCGAGCCAGCACCGTCATTCAATGTGATCATGGCTGATCATTCTCAATCAGTACCCCGTTCCTGCCTTCTCCCCATACCCCCTGACTCCGCTATCCTTAAGAGCTCTATTTAGCTCTCTCTTGAATGTATTCAGAGAATTGGCCTCCAATGCCTTCTGAGGCAGAGAATTCCACAGATTCACAACTCTCTGACTAAAAAAGTTTTTCCTCATCTCTGTTCTAAATGGCCTACCCCTTATTCTTAAACTGTGGCCCCTGGTTCTGGACTCCCCCAACATTGGGAACATGTTTCCTGCCTCTAACGTGTCCAACCCCTTAATAATTTTATACGTTTCGATACGATCCCCTCTCATCCTTCTAATTTCCAGTGTATACAAACCTAGTCGCTCCAGTCTTTCAACATATGACAGTCCTGCCATTCTGGGAATTAACCTAGTAAACCTACACTGCACGCCCTCAATAGCAAGAATATCCTTCCTCAAATTTGGAGACCAAAACTGCACACAGTACTCCAGGTGCGGTCTCACTAGGGCCCTGTACAACTGCAGAAGGACCTCTTTGCTCCTATACTCAACTCCTCTTGTTATGAAGGCCAACATCCCATTGGCTTTCTTCACTGCCTGCTGTACCTGCATGCTTCCTTTCAGTGACTGATGCACTAAGACACCCAGATCACGTTGTACGTCCCCTTTTCCTAACTTGACACCATTCAGATAATAATCTGCCTTCCTATTCTTACCACCAAAGTGGCTATAAGGAGTATTAGCTATAAGGAGAAGCAGGACAAACTTTGGTTTCTTTCCCTGGATTGTCTGAAGTTGAGGGGAGACCCGACTCTATAAAATTGAGGCGTAGACTGTCTGGAATGTTGGGATGTGGGTCGTGTGCATGCAGATGAGTTTAGTTTATCATGGCATCATGTTTGGCACAGACATTATGGGCCAAAGGGCCTATTCCTGTACAGTTCTATGTACCTGCTGTGCCACATTTCTCAACCCTATGTCTTGCAAGAAACTGGATGTCAAATTTTGAAATTCACTGACTGACAATACTCCAATGTAGGGGTCCAAGTCTCCTTCAGGACTAAGTTAGAACGCTTGTACTGGCACAGCGGTACTGGTGAGAGTTGCTGTTGGGATTGACTCCTGAACCACGCTAACGAGTAGGGTATGAACAATGGGAATTCGATGCTTTTTGGCCATGTTTGGCAGGAAATGCTCATCTGAGATTGAGTGCTAGCTTGGCTGTAATATTCCCTGGAAGTATGTAGAACTTTCTAAGCTGTGTGAAGAGCCAGGTGTGGTGTGATGGCCTATTCATTTTGTCGCGGTTCCTTGCTGCCATTACCCAGGTGGTTACTGCACGCTCTCTGCTTCACGGGGACATTCTTACCTCTGTCTTCAACGTTGCATCTGGCTAGGTGCACGTGCCACACTGTTGCACCTCTCTGATCGAGCACTCTAGTTCCAAGGCTTGTAACAATTCTGCTTTCTTCCCAAATGCATTCAGGGAATTGATGAAGGCAAGACTCTCGCAGGGCTTCCCACAGTCTGATGTTAAATCTCTACATCCAGGGAAGAGACCGGTCCTCCCAGACAAGAGCCAAAGGATGGTGGGGGGTCGATCCAGCCGCTCGATGAGTTTCAACTGTGGAGGCTACTGAGGGCCAATGTTACTGGGCAAGAGGAGAATGGAAACTGGTAACAATCTCTGCTTTTGGATTCGCTTCGGTATCGCTAGCAATGGTTTCAAGTCTGTTAACTTGCCCAAAGGTTTTGGCATGTTTGAAGGATATCAACTTTGCTCACCACTGATCTACTTTGGACCTTGAATACTGCACATTGTGCTGATGTGCAATAGCACTGAGTTGAGTATTTTTAATTCAAACTAGTTTCTATAAATCTGTAAATATTGCTTTTAATTCTTCCTGTTCCTGATCTGCCAGGAGGTACAAATCTCAAGGAGCAGATTGAACTACTTAATCTTTTTAATGCAGCAAATCTCTATTTTTGGACCCGAATCCCTGGAGTTGGGGTTTGAGGCTTGTTGACAAACTTTCTGCTTTGTGAATGTACATGTTGCTCAGATGTCACTGGGCAGACTTGATCTCTTGAGTTTGCTCATGTGTTTGTCATGTCATGCGACTGACTCTCCGGTATCTGAGAGCCAGTGATGCCTTTATCACAGGTACAGCAGGTCTGATCCATTTACTGGTGTAATAAAGCCTTTACCCAGTGAGTATCTTAAATCGGAAACTTTTCTTGAGCTGAGTGCTGTTTAAGAATAAACTTGTTTTTATCTATTTAATTTTAATGGAATGAGTTTAGAGAATTAAAGTTTTAATTTTCGTATGCCTGCTTGTGGTTTTTTTAGTTCTAACTGCATCGAGGGTGTGAGTGTTTCGGTAGCTCATCACTGAATGGCCACAACATGGACAATAAATTGAACTGAGTTTGGTTTACATAAGCTTGTGTCATTTAACTTGCTGTCCTACAATTGGTGTTCCTCAGGTCATTGCATCTCCAAGAACCATAACATCCCTGCTCCCCATTGATCTGCAAACTAGGCAGGCTGCTCTTTTATGGCCACTTGTATGGCCTATTTCACTAGACTGGCAACATTTTTTAAATAAGTTCTGTCAGCCAGCTGTGTGGGGTGTAAAAGGAAAGTGTGGCCAGTATATAGACATGGGACATGGCTAAAATATCTGGGCAGGCTGAAAGGGAAGCAACTGGGTGAATTGCAGCAACTAACACTTTCTAGTCCTTTTGACCAGAAGTATGGTGATAAATTGGCTGCCAAATAGTATTGACAATTACCATCCTTGACAATGGAAATGCCCCAGTTGGCCTGGGACAAGGAATGGTTAAGGGGAGATTATTTAATTTTAGCGACCATCCCATGTACTCCCATTTCTGTTTTTAGACATCCCCACATGGCATACTGGTCAGTATAAAAGCCCATTGGGGCTAAAGGATTGTGTGAGGCTGGAAGCAAAATATAATGTGATGGGTATTTGTGACTAGAGAACACAATACACCTCATGATTAGAAAGCTAGACTTGATTGAAAGGGGATCATTTAAAACAACAAATGTCTCATGAATTAAAATAGCTGGGGTGGGGGGTGGGGGGTGAGATGCTGAATGGCAGAGCTTGCAAGACATCAGCTGATTGAGCTTCAGCCCACTTGATCCCAACATTCTGATGTGTGCCAACTTCTGGCAGAGGTTGGGGGTGGAGGAGAAACATCCACCATTTCAGACTTGATCCCTGTGCCACTCCTTTATAAACTATATGCCTACATGCAACTAGTTCTGTCATTTTATCCAACCATTGCAGCTGGTGCAGCCTTAGTGCCACGTGTCCAGGTTCGATCATGACCTTGATTTGTGTGAAGTTTGCATGTTCCTGCTGCATGGGTTTCCTCCAGGTGCTCTGTTTCCTCCCACATCCCAAAGATGTGCATGTTTGTAGGTTAATCTCTCTAAATTGCCCTGAGTGTGTAAGGAGTAGGTGCATGGGATAATATAGAACTAGTGTGAATGGGTGATTGATCAATGCTCGGTGGGATTCTGTGACAGGTCCAGTTTCCATGCTGTTTCAATCAATAACCACATTTTGTCTATTAAATCTATCTTGAGTGTACACTACTTCCATAGCTGTCCTGATGTAGAGTACTATAAGAAAATAACTGCAGATGCTGGTACAAATCGATTTATTCACAAAATGCTGGAGTAACTCAGCAGGTCAGGCAGCATCTCGGGAGAGAAGGAATGGGTGACGTTTCGGGTCGAGACCCTTCTTCAGAAGGGTCTCGACCCGAAACATCACCCATTCCTTCTCTCCCGAGATGCTGCCTGACCTGCTGAGTTACTCCAGCATTTTGTGAATAAATCTGATGTAGAGTACTTATGTTCTACAACCTATCATATAGAAAAATCTTCTGTCTAGTTAACCACAGCCCCCTTTGACTCTACCTTGCAATGGAGGAGAACTTGGAATTGCCCTGTCAGAATCTTGTATTTCTTGATGAGCACTTGGACTCTCGCTAAAGTGTAGAAATGTCTTGTGAAATCTGGGCTGAATCCCATGATTGAACTCTGCTTCTGAATGGGTCTTTACAAAAGCCTGTTATGATTTTCTTGCTTTGAAATGCCACTTGCCTTGTGCTATCTCATTGCTACCTGTCTCTGCAGGTTTAGTCTCCATCTCTTGCTGCTATTGCTAGAAACTTCCATTTACAATTTCCTATTTTTGTATGATTTTCCACCCAACCCCCTTTTATCCCAATTAGGAGAATTTGCATCTGATGTAGCCAGCAGTGGATTGCCATGATTTGGAAGGTTGCCTTGAGAGGGAACAATGCAGTATTTCTTCAAACTTGATCCAGTGTGGATGGTAACTTTGATTTTAGACAATGGCCAGAGGTTGTAGTTCATGGAGAAAGCACAAGGTTGGAAGGAGTTTGAGGTTCTGCAAAGGGATGGAAGGTATTGATGAGCAAAGGCCCCTGGAGGAGTGTGACATTGTCCTCAATGACCGGAGGACTGGTATAGAAATGGATACCTGTGAAACTGGAACCACCTTTTGGGTGCAGGTATGATCTAAATTAATCATCCTAATTTTTGAACTATACCCAAGCTTAGTTTGCCATACTTGGCCTGCTATGTACCAGCATTTTGTCTTGCTTTATCTTTCAATCATTCTCAACTTTTTTCTTTCCATGATTTATTGGTTTATTTTTTAGAATATATTCTACAGTGGGATACCACCAAAGAACAAAATATCAATGGATCATGATGGAAAGGAAGCATAATTACCAGATTTAAAACATTCCAGGCTATAGGAGCTAGACATTTCTGTAAATGTGATGTTGTAAATTTTAAGATCACTTGGTATTCAAATTGGCTTTTCTCCATTTGTGCCCTTAAAGCAGATTAAGATTGTTGTTCATTGGAGGAACTGCAGATACTGTTTTACAGAATGAAGTGCTGGAGTAAGTCAGCAGGTCAGGCAGTACCTCATGAGAACGGATACAAAACAGAATGTCTTTGAAGGGTCCCAAACCTATTGCCACCCTTATTCTCAAGAGATGCTACCTGACCTGAGTTATTCCAGCACCTTGACTTTGATTACTGTTGCCTGAATATTTTCCAACCATTTCCACTAATGCCTCCAGTAGCACAGTGAATAAACTACCCCTCGTGTGTTCACATAAGCTTGTGTAATTTAACTTGCTGTCCTACAATTGGTGTTCCTCAGATCATTGCATCTCCAAGAACCATAACATTGATCTGCAAAACTAGGCAGGCTGCTCTTTCATGGCCACTTTTATTGCCATGCTGGCCTATTTCACTAGACTGGCAACATTTTTTAAATAAGTTCTGTCAGCCAGCTGTGTGGGGTGTAAAAGGAAAGTGTGGCCAGTAAATAGACATGGGAGGTGGAAGAATGTCAGATTTCCCCCTTTATCTACCTTTTTTCCTCCAAATTAATCATTTAAGCTTGCAAGAAAGCCTAAATTCATGATTTTTACCCTGACTCTCCATCAAACTAGACTGAATAACAAGCCAGGAGTTCCATGCAGGTCCTTTATTATAGAATGTTTTCCATATTCACATACATATAACTTTTATAATACAATCTTAAATAACTTTACACAAGGTTTTTGAATTATCTATCAAAACTTTGTATCCATGCTCTATAGCAAACTGACAATATATTCCACTGTACAAATTTACAGAAAAGAAACCAAGGGGAAGGATTGGTGGGAATGCAGTGTAACTGTCTTCACACCTCCCCAAAGACAGAGTGACCACTCAAAGCTTTGCTTTTCCTAATTTATAAACAAAAAACATGAATGGGGACAACAGTACTTTCTAACTAGGGCCCTGCTGCATTCTGGAAAAAATGCATTGGTGTTGGCTCCTTAATGGGATGAGCCACTGGCTGCAGTCCACAAGGGTAAGGAATTAAAAGGTAATGTACAAAGTTGATAAGGACTTTGCCAGAGAAGGCTTTCAGGGCTGAGGGCAAAGCAGAATCTTGGTTAATGCAGGCACTGGACCAATGGCCAACACCTGCATGACTTGTGTAGCTGCAGCTAGAAATTATTTAATGTAAACCAACAACATTAATTTCACAGTACATTCTTCAACCTCCTTAGTTCCCTCTCCTTAGTTCCCTCTATTTAGCTTCTGCTTCTCTAACAGATGAAAGGATAAAGTCCTCAAGTGCTGTTAACATTGACTCGGATTCCTACTTCACCCTGACCTTAAAGTCTGGTGGGTACACAGCACACTAAAGTTAAAGCTGTAAGCTGAAGCAGAGGCCGAGCACCTGGAGACATCAAAAGCTGCAGCTGGTGGTCTGGACTTGTGGCGGTGGGAGTAACTGGAATGCTTAGTGTGAATTTGTAAGCCTGGTAACTCAAACATGTGTTTGGATATCACATCTCTTTCAACCTGTTGTCTGCAAGCCTTTCCAAAAGGTAAAGCACATGCCCTTCTTCCACACAGTGGCACCACACCCAAAATGTTTAAATAGTATTTGATATTTCATTTGCTTGCACTTGGCATGAGGGCAAGCTGATGATATGGACACCTCCCTTAGCCCCTTAAAACTGGTGTGTTACAAGCAGATGCTGAATATTTACTAGTAATCCACACTTGTAAGAGGTTAAGCCATCTGTATCACATGTTTAGTCTAACATGAAAGGCCCTTTCAGCCTGGTTTTGTGATATTCCAGGCTTGCAGGTCCATGAGGAAACTGAGTTGAGGATCCCACTGGTGATCCAAATGCAGATTCTCAACTTACTAACATAGTGCAAAGCCCGGTCATTATAGGCAAAGTAAAGATCCTCACCCCCAGCCTATGCAGTCAAAACTGTAGATGTCACAACTTCAGAAATCCCATTCTAATTGAGGCAGTGCCCAAGTAGAGTAGTTTGAAAACTCCATGCCTTCACAAACTGCATTGTACCTTAAAATCTATCCTTGTAGTGAGAGGAATGTTTCTTTAAATTTAAATAGAAATAAAACCAGTTTGAAAAATAACTAATTCAAACTATTGCTTAAGTGTGTTATTGGAATGGTTGCTACTCTTGTGGTGTCAAGGTCAAACTCTCATGGCACACCTGAATAACACCAAGCTCCTGTCCTTGACTAAAGGAATGAGTAGTTCATCAGTCTGCTTGTGCGGCTGGCAAATTGCAATGCAGGAGCAGCATCATGGACAGAGCTGGTTCTGCTGAACCAAGCTGGAAATGGTGGTTAAGAACTGAAAATAGTGGTGCTCCATGACTGAAGGCAAAGCAAACATCACAATCCAGGCTTGGTTCAAACATGATGACAGAAGAAAACTATTTAGGTTTAAATTGCATTGAAAGCAATGGAGAATTGAATGCAAACGAAAACAAAGTAGTTATTAGGGTAAATAGCCTTTGCTCAATTTAAAATGTTTCTAAATCATATGCAAGGATGGTTAAAAAAAGACAGTGGTCCCTGTTTGGGTTCTGAATCTCCCTGCATTCTGAGACTCAACAACCAGTGGGAGTAAATGGAATGCTTAGTGAATTTGTACGCCTCGTAACTCAAATACATGATTATGCTGTGTTTGCACTTTTTGGATATCACATCTCTTTCAGCCTTGGTAATGAGCTACTGTGCCTGCAAACCTTCCTAAAAGGCTGCAAGAAAGCACCTGCTCTTCCACACCCAAACTCCTGACTCAAGTGTTTAGGTCAGGGCTAGGGTCTGAGGCAGGACTCTCAAGGGCCCAGCTCTTCAACCTACGAAGGCAACACCAACATTGCAAGTGACCCGAAATATTCGTAGGGACCTCGCCCCACCTGATTAACATTACCCACATTGTGGTAATGGGTGAGGTCTTTCATATCACCAGTTCTGGAAAGCAATGATTTTAAATGGCAGCTGGCAACCAGTTGGAAGCAGAGCCATTCACCACCTCCATTACCTGGGAGCATCTCCAGGCTACTTTACAGCAAAGCCCCATCCTACCCCAGTATTGCTCCCACCTTCCCTCCCGTGTAGCTATTCCAGTGCCCACAGGAGTTGCCTCCTGGGGCCAGTTACTCTCCAATCAGAAGCACTGACACCTCGGGCTAGGATTTGACATTGATGTGTTGCCCTTATACTCTCCCCAAATCCTTGGTGTGCATTTAGAATCTGTTTCACAGTTCAATCCTGTTCTAGTACTAAAGCCCACTCCACGGGCAAGACAAGTAACTGTCCATCACTCTTTCCTCCACCATGCAAAATAAGCACCAGGAATTGAGGAAAACACCTTTCAAGGGTAAACAGTGACATTAACCCAACTCCACTCACAACCATTCAAATCACCACCTGACTGCAAAGAACTGATGTAGGGAATGAAAACAAAGACGATCTGAACAAAAGCATCAGTGGGAGAACTTGTGAGCAGAGGGGATAATAAAACAAATAAATTAAAAATGTATATAAATAAACGCTGGCTCAGTATCAATGCGCATCTCTGCACCCTGCCCTCCCGTGACAGAGGAACATGGGCCAATTGAGTCACTGGACTAAAGCCCCATCCATCTGCAACAGCTCTCACTCAGTCATAAATAAGGTTATTGCACAACCACGCCTGGGGCAGAGAGGCAATGAGAGGATGCGGGTGTACAATCGCCCAGAAGAATCACGCTCCACCATTAACATCCTCTGGCCTTCAAGCTCCAACGATTCTTCCTCACCGCTGACCCCTGCCCTCTCACCACAACGTCCACCCCAGCAGTGTCCGAAGAAGCCATTTTGTCCTTCCTCGAGGGAGACGATCAACACTTTCAGCTTCTATCGCTGGTTTAAGGGGAACTCGCATTCAGAGTCAAACAACTTCAAAACTACAGCTTGGCAGAAACTGGCGGCAGAATGTGTCTTTAAAATGGTACAAATGTGGCTCAGGCAGCTCCATCAGCAGCTGTAGTTTCTGTTTTGCAGATTAAACCCCAGAACAACTGGAAGGACACAAGACGTGATGGCGGACACCTGGTTCGATGGTGATAAATGATGAACCATCTATTTGAATGCAGTAAACTCTCCTGTAAAAGACAAAACAATTGGAGTTAAGGCCTAATTTCTTGCAAATTGACTGATCTTGTCGTTTAAATTGATATTAACAGTACAGGAGACGAGTTGCAATGTAATTTTTCCTCTAACCTCTTGTGTTTGGTCTGGGACCTCAAGAGCCTTGTGCAGACTGCATATGTTTTCTTTTGCACTTTTAAAATTAAACTTTTTTTCATAAGAATGTATTCTTTACAATCATGGTGTTGTTCAATTGATACATTCGGAGTGTTATCGGTTCTATACATCTGTAGCATATTCTGTAAATTCTATGTACAGAGCAGTATAGCAAAGCAAATGGCTTCCTGTGACAATATAGATGTCAACTGTTTAAAGGGCTTCTACACAAGCTTTTTGCCCATCAATGTTTAGAGACTTTAGGACTTTAAATTACAGTCATTCTCCACAAAGCTTTTGTGTGGGGTGCACCAAGCTTTACTGCATCCCTTGGAACCAAGAACTTGCAACCTGGAATGTATCAGTTGCCAGGATTTCCCTATGGACATTTCACTATGCATTTTATTTCATTCTTCACATGTTTAAATTATAACATTTAATTCTTAATTGTTAACTGTATATCGTGTTGTTACTTGCGAGCAAAGCACCCAGGCAAATTCCTTGTAGGTATATATACTTGGCTAATAAAATTTACTCAGTTCAATTCGACCAGCAATTGTCAGGCAGATTAAAGTGGATTTTCCAAGTTGTTAAACTTTCAGCAGCACTTGATGTTTTCTTTGTGTGCATCACTGGGAACAGTCCACAGATCAGAGAGTCCTCTGTTACACAGCTGCTTAGGATGAACCTCAATAAGGACCCTTGCATAATTTTCAATTTTTCTAGATCTTTCCAAATGTGAAGTCCACAGAGAGGTGGGCGATTGTCTCGTCGCTCTCCTAAGGGCAGCGTGCAATGGGCAGGAGACTTTGACTGTGCAGAAAGGATCTGATGGGGAGGGCCTGAGTGGGAGATTCTTCTACCAAATGAAATGTTCAAGTGGACCATCCCTTGGTCTTTCACCTCTGAAGGCAGAGTCCACATCCAGGCCAAGGTGACAGGGTGAACAACCCACTGACTGCAACGGAGCCAGATTTGGGCAAGGCAAGTTACAGTTGGGAATGAGCATGGTCCTGCTTTAATCTCAATGGTAGAAGTTTATTGTGAGGAAACTTACAATGGCAGTGCCTGGGCTCCACAGCTGAACTCTGCAGCGACCCTGTGGCGAAAAACAAACTACAGGAGGAACTTAACAGGTCAGGCATCATCTGTAAAGGGAAGTGAACAGTCCAACTTTCAGGTTAAGACACTGCATCTCGTCTAAACTGAAAGAGTTGAGGAAAGATATTTAGTATAGAGAGGTGAAGGGGAAGGGCAAGAGCTGGCTTCTGGGGAGGAAGGGTTGATTGGGGGAGGGAGGGTTTCATATAGTGATAAGAGGCTGGGAGTGTCTTTGGTGACAACAAAGGCTGCAGATTATGGAATCTGGTGCGAG
The DNA here is from genome assembly GCF_053455715.1 of Rhinoraja longicauda. Taxonomy (NCBI): domain Eukaryota; kingdom Metazoa; phylum Chordata; class Chondrichthyes; order Rajiformes; family Arhynchobatidae; genus Rhinoraja; species Rhinoraja longicauda. Next base: position 16,640,972 of record NC_135972.1, on the reverse strand, counting down.
AAAGAGTGGAAAAAGCAAAATCACTAGCGTTGAAAACTTTTAAAATAAGGAATGTAAATAGTGGCCCAGAACTCTCGATTCCAATCACTTTATTTTGACACATTGTCTTAGAACACATTGAGAGTCATGCTTCTCAGAAGCTCAAACCCGTGTTGGTTATTTTATCTAAAATTGCACAGGGGCGCAGCTGGTAGAGTTGTTGCCTCACGGCGCCAGAGACCCAGGTTTGATCTTGTCTGTGTGGAGTTTGCACATTCTCCCTGTGACCATGGGTTACCATTGAGTGCTCCGGTTTTCTCCCACATCCCAAAAACATGCTGGTTTGTCGTATATAATGGCCTTTGTAGAATTGCCCCTAATATGTAGGGAGCGGATGAGAAAATGGGGTAACATAGAATTAGTGTGAACAGGCCATCGATGGTCAGTGTGGACTCTGGTCTGAAGGGCCTGTTTCCATGCTGTATCTCTAAACTAAACAAAGTAGAAATGGAGATCGGAGGAGAATGTGATAAACCATTACCAAATGCCCAAGGGGTTGTTGCACTGGTCATGTTGTAAAAGGTTTTCACACTGTACATGATTCTCAGTATCTGCCTTGGATGTCACCTGTTCTCAGCACGCTCCACCACTGTCAGGCAGTGTGGGGTCAATGGGCTTCATGGCTCCCTGCCTGCCCTTCAGGATAAGGGCACATGTGCCTTTCAGACTTCAAAAACCTACCTACAGTAGGTGTTGGTCACAAGATGAAGCAGAAGATCTCTACTCTACAAACAAACCAATCCAGCAGCCCGCAACTTACCTATATCTTTACTATGGTAAGTCATTGAGTGTTCTGGACTTGGAGATCAGGATACCTTCACCTGGCTATTATTAAGGCAGATATTTTAGGATTATCATGGACAGTTTGTGGGATGGTGCTGTGTGTATAATAGCTGCTGTATTTTTTATATTACACAACAAATGCTTTCATGCAGAAAGATGTGGGCATTAAGCACAAATAGAACTGACAATTGCAGGTCACAGAGAGTGTAGATTGCCCCTATGCCCAATGATCAAAAATAGTCAGTGATGATGATAGAGAATCCTGATTCTAAACTTTGCAAGAACAAACCAGTAGAGCAGGATGGGGAACAATACACTCACACCTACTTGTAAACTAACGAATGATCAGATTCATGAGGTCCTACTCTGGCGAAGGGAGAAACGCTCCCTTTCACCACATATGCACTTACCATATCCTCCAGCCTGGATGGGCGTCTTTGGGGAAGCGCAGGTGTACAGGCTGAAGTCCTCGGTCTGGAAGCCGGCACGATTGAGTGAGGGCTCTGACGCACTGCGGTGAATCTTTGGCAAGGACCTGGCCAGCAGCTCAATAGAAGCGAGAATCTGTAATGCAGAAATACGTCATTATTAGGCTGGTTTAGGAGCTTCCTGCAGTTGTTCATCATTCATCAGGACTTTCCCTCAGCAATTTCCCACACACTTTGCCGATCCCATTACCTCTGCAAATAATAAGAGTAACAAAGGTTTCCGGAAAGAGCCTTGAACTAATGGCTGGCCACAGGAGCGTGTCTGGGTTTAAGATTTAGAGGTGGAGCCAGGAAAATGAAACCACTGGCAGGATTCTGATATAGGTGATACATTGTCCAAGCCTGCAGCATCCAACTTGTCAGCAAGATCCAAAGTCACCATCAGGTTGTGTTGAGCGTCTTCAAAGAGCATGATCATGTCACATCACATAGAAAATGCGATTCTTCGCATTATCTGAAAGTTATATCCATTTTAAACACAAATAGGCCTACAACTGCCCTGAAAGGAAAAATTTGACGAACAGGATCAACTCTTGCTCGGCTATTGAAAGCCACATGGGAGCTGTTGTTGTGGTTGGTGCCTCACCTCACTATGCACATGTGTACTGATGCTTGTACACAACTGAACTGGAATCTTGGCCAACTTCGACAGCTCATCGCCAGAGTGCCAAAGGGAGATGGTACCAGCAAGACCAGTCGGGGCATGAAGCTCCACAACTTTGGGCAAAGGTGATCGTTGGTCGGTGCGGACTTGGTGGGTCGAAGGGCCCGTTTCCATGCTATATTTCTAAAACTTAAACGAAACTAAAAATAGGGACACTGCTGGCATGGACATGGTGGGCTGAAAGGGCCCATTTTCGTTGCGGCGTTTCTCCATGCCCGTTCTATTCTTGTCGCTGGGTTAAAATTCTGGAATTCCTCAGTTAACAGGTCACCACACATCAGGCGGTCAAGAACTCGGATAATAATGAATGTCCTTCACACACAAGCAGCATTTGACTGAAATCAAAGGGCATTTTTAAGGGGAGAACACTGCAAGGAGGAAGACCTCACACAATGGAGTGTGGATGTTGTCGGAGGTCAATCATACCAGCCCAAGGATATCACTGCAGGAGTTCCTCAGGGCAGTGACCTGGGCCCAACCACTTCCATCATGGGAAACAGTGATGTTTATTGAAGATTGAACAATGTTCAATTCTACTCTTCCATAAATGTAGTCTGTGCTACATACTGCAAGATCCAGACAATCCACAGGCATGGGCTGGTATGTGGCAAGTAACATTTGTACCACATTTGTATCTCCAACAAAGATAACGTTTTGCCACTGGGCCAACTTTGTATCTCAGAGGCTTTTATTTATCTGATTAACTTCGACTGTGTAACCTTGCCATGAAATCTTGCTTAAAAAAAGCCATTTAAACTACATCAAGCAATTCCATTCTTGGTCATGCACGGTCACGCACAACCTTCCCTTGAATCCATGTCGACTACCCAACATGGCCCTAAATTATCAAGTTCTTTTGTTAATTCAAAGTAATTGAATGTGTCACCCCTTTTCAGGACTCTGTTATCCTTTCTGTAAAAAAAGGTTTCCCAAGCTGCATGCGAATCTCCACTTGTGGCTAGCTAAATGTTTTTGCACAGATCAAGTGCACCTTGGTTTTACATACAGTACACAACCCTGGAGCTCTCTGCCAAATGTTTCAGCAGATCCTGAGACTGAATTGGGAAGCAAGGTGCCGAGCGAAACACTCACCTGAGGGAACAGAGGCCTTTCATCCCGTTTCTTTTTCAGACAATCTGCCATTAACCGCTTCATTGCCTTTGGACAGTTATTGCGCACCTTGCTGAGGTCAGGGGTCAGGTAACCTCTGCCAACCATGAAGATTATCTAAAAGACAAGTCGGAAAAGTCAATCTCTAGAAATCAATTAACTATTAAACCTGGACGATGAAGGTTCAAATCTGACCCAAAGTTATCCACTTTGGCGGCAAGAACAGGAAAGAGTAGGAATAAACGGGTCCTTTTCGGAATGGCAGGCAGTGACTAGTGGGGTACCGCAAGGCTCAGTGCTGGGACCCCAGTTATTTACAGTGTATATTAATGATTTGGACGAGGGAATTGAATGCAACATCTCTAAGTTTGCGGATGACACGAAGCTGGGTGGCAGTGTTAGCTGCGAGGAGGATGCTAGGAGGCTGCAGAATGACTTGGATAGATTAGGCGAGTGGGCAAATGCATGGCAGATGCAATATAATGTGGATAAATGTGAGGTTATCCACTTTGGTGGCAAGAACAGGAAAGCAGAGTATTACCTGAATGGTGAACGATTAGGAGAAGGGGAGATGCAACGTGACCTGGGTATCATGGTGCACCAGTCATTGAAAGCAAGCGTGCAGGTGCAGCAGGCAGTGAAGAAAGCGAATGGTATGTTGGCATTCATAGCAAGAGGATTTGAGTTTAGGAGCAGGGAGGTTCTACTGCAGTTGTACAGGGCCTTGGTGAGACCGCACCTGGAGTATTGTGTGCAGTTTTGGTCTCCTAATCTGAGGAAAGACGTTCTTGCCTTAGAGGGAGTACAGAGAAGGTTCACTAGATTGATCCCTGGGATGGCGGGACTTTCATATGAAGAAAGACTGGATAGACTAGGCTTGTACTCGCTGGAATTTAGAAGACTGAGGGGGGATCTTATAGAAACATATAAAATTCTTAAGGGGTTGGAGAGGCTAGATGCGGGAAGAATGTTCCCGATGTTGGGGGAGTCCAGAACCAGGGGGTCACAGCTTAAGGATAAGGGGGAAGTCTTTTAGGACCAAGATGAGAAAACATTTCTTCACACAGAGAGTGGTGAGTCTGTGGAATTCTCTGCCACAGAAGGTAGTTGAAGCCAGTTCATTGGCTATATTTAAGAGGGAGTTAGATGTGGCCCTTTTTGCTAAAGGGATCAGGGGGTATGGAGAGAAGGCAGGGACAGGTTACTGAGCTGGATGATCAGCCATGATCATATTGAATGGCGGTGCAGACTCGAAGGGCCGAATGGCCTACTCCTGCACCTATTTTCTATGTTTCTATGACCCTGTGGCAGGATTGTGGGGCTAGTCCCACCTCTGGTTCAATACAGAAACTTCTCAGAAAGCATTTCTTGGTCACCAAATGTTTTACCTTGGCTCGAATGGTAGGCAGTATACTGGGTCACTCATGAATGGGGAGATGTTATGAATATATTCACAAAATGAAATGTAAGTTGGGATATGATGCAGGTTAATATTTTATTATAAAGGGGGCTTTCCATATTCCATTTAAATTTAACTCATTTTATTTTTTAACATCTGTATATTAATTAAAAGGAACATCACTTCACTGAGATATGAAAAACTGGTGCAGAAACGCGCTGAAATCTATGAGCAGGATACACGTGTTATCTCTTTTCCCTCGTTTGACCCAGTGGCAGTGAGAAGCATTCCAACCTAGATATAAGAACTTGTGGGCTCCTCAAAAGAGAAAAACGCTGCATTTGTTTCAGAGGTTGAGAGGAGGGGAGACTTGGAATAAGTAAATAAAATTATGAGAGGCACAGATCGGGTACAGTCAGAACCTTTTTCCAAGAGTGGAAATGCCCAACACTAGAGGGCACAGCTATAAGGTGAGAGGGGGAAAGACTAATGGAGGTGTGCGGGGAATTTTGCAGAAGGAATGGGATTACTCACCTGATCACGGTTATTGATGTTGGAATAGGGTAACTGTCCGCTCATCAACTCGTACAGAACCACCCCAAAGGCGTAGACATCAGACTGGAAACTATAGGGGTTCTTATCTTGCATTCGAATCACCTCAGGTGCCTAAGAGAAATCAAAGGTTTGGTCAACAAGGCAATATTTCAGATTTACTGGTGAAAACTAGAACTCCCTGCCATGAGGGAGGGACTCTGAGCTCGCAGAGTAAACTTCAAGGAGCACTCAGCTGTTGATGATACGTTATTGACCCGAAATGGCAACTCTGTTTCACTCTCTCTCTGTGTTTGTCCCACTAACTGGATGAGTATTTTGAGAAGGTGATGAAGCTGACTGATGAGGGTGGGGAAGTGAATGTTGTCTACATGGATTTCAGTAAGGCATTTAGTAAAATGCCTCATTGCAGGCTGATCTAGAAGATTAAGATGCATGGGATACACAATGACTTGGTAGTATGGACGCCGCTCTGTTAATAGGTTTGCAGATGACACCAAAACTAGTGGAGTTGCAGACAGTGTGGGAGGATGTCAAAGGATGCAACTGGCGGCTCCCAAGGGTCGGGCCATACCACTACCGAGCCCCTCGGCACGGGAATAGACTAGTCCAGGGGGGTGGCCCTTAGCTACGGGGATAAAGTACGAGAATTTAGGCGCGATCTCCCTCTCGCAGACTCGACCGGGCTAGAGAACACAACAAATAAATCCCTCCCGAAATACCTGGCTCCTCGCCTTTATTTCGGGCTTATCGACGCGCCACATTGGTGACCCCGCCGGCCTTTCGACCACCTGCACGTAGACATTGTGGGCCCTCTCCCGCCGTCCCGGAGCATCACCCACCTCCTCACGGTGGTGGACCGCTTCACGCGGTGGCCGGAAGCCATACCGCTGGCCGATACATCGACAGCTACATGCGCTCATGCGTTATCCGCGCATTGGATTGCTCGCTTTGGGGTGCCGGAGGCCACAGTTCACCTCTGAGCTGTGGTCGGCCATGGCTCACCTGTTGGGTGTGCGACTGCACCACACCACGGCCTATCACCCGCAGGCAAACGGCCTGGTGGAGAGGTTCCACCGGCAGCTGAAGGCAGCGCTGAAGGCACGACTCTCCGGCCCGGACTGGATGGACGTACTACCGTGGGTCTTGCTGGTCATCCGGACTGCGACCAAAGAGGACCTGGCCTCTTCTTCAGCGGAGCTCGTGTACGGGTCACCGCTCACGGTGCCCGGGGAGATCGTGCCCTCGGCGCCGGGGCAGCAGGAACCGCCCTCATCCGCCCTACAGCGCCTTCGCGAGCGAGTTACATAGAAACATAGAAAATAGGTGCAGGAGTAGGCCATTCAGCCCTTCGAGCCTGCACCGCCATTCAATATGATCATGGCTGATCATCCAGCTCAGTAACCTGGATGCCATATGAGGGCCCGTTGGCAAGCTTGCACCTGTGCCAACGTCCCGCCACGGGACATTTCGCCCGCACGTGCCATCGGCCCTCCGGGACTGAACCTGTGTTCCTGCTCCGTGACGCCCACCGGACGCCGCTCCAGCGGCCGTATGAGGGCCCGTACCGGGTGCTGCAGCACGGACAGACAACCTTTGTCTTGGTCATGGGGGGCAGGCCGGAGGCCGTGTCAATTGACCGCTTAAAGCCAGCGCATTTGGACCTTGACCAACCGGTGCGGGTTGCCCAGCCTCGACCGCGAGGTCGCCCCCCTTCGCGGCTCCCTCCACCTGTCCCTCCGCCGGCCCCTCTGTCGGCCGATTTCCGTACGCAGTCCGGTCGGGTTGTGCGACCGCCAGTGCGTTTCGTGCCTCCGGTTCTGGCCACACAACGGTATATTGATCGGTTACAGATACTGATGGATAAATGGCAGATGGAGTTTAATCCAAGCAAGTGTGGGGTGTTGCATTCCACAAGAGGCTGAATGCTGCTAACCCTTTGCAGCCTTGACTTTGTTCCTGCATCAATTCTGTTTTTTTTGTTGTGATCATCTTCTGGTTTTGAAGTGGTTTAAACTACAGGAACTACCTGTGCTTAAGTGTTTGCTTGCAAACAAAAATGTGACCTAGAAGCTTAGGTTACAGCGTGTGGATGTGAATAAATTGACCTTCAAAAAGCATAATTGGTTCAGAGCTAAACTGGCTTGTGTTTCAAGCACATTAAATTAACACGAAAGGCGATAATTATTGTTCCCCAGTTCGATATCAATTCCCTGAAGTAATAATGGATTCTGAAGAAAGAGGAAATGACAATGTAATTTATTATCTTTTGTTGGTAACCACCTGCGCTCTTTGTTCTTCCTCATTTAATTTGTTAGTTAATACATAAATTGGATTAAAATTGGAAAAATCACAAGGGACAAGAATTCCATACTAGTCATTTGCAATTCTGGGAAATGCTGTCCTAGTGCCAGGTTGAAAGCTTTTTCAGGTAAAATTGTTTTTAAAGTAGATATGTTTTAAAATCACTTTTAGGGACCTTTGAGATGAATTGTTGTTCTGGCTAATTTTTCATTCAAAATAAAAATTCACGTTTTGCAAGTTGCATAGAATGACCATTCCCCTACAATGACAAAGTCAATGGGTTCTTCAGCAGGATTGTAATAGATTTTTTTTTTTTTTTTAAACAGGTTAAACAATGATATGTTGGAATCGCAAGTGTTAAAGCAAGAATTTTAAGAACTTGTTCATACATCAAATGACACAGCACGAGCACACTAAACCTGCCTGCATAATCTGTGTTGTGAGTGTCAAACCCTAAGATGAACAGCAATGTCCCGACCCAAAACATCTCGAGATGCTACCTGATCCGCTGAGTTATTCCAGCAATGTGCTTTTTTATAAACCAGTTCCATGTATCTGTAATGTTCCTTAGTCTTCCAATTTAAAACATAATTATTCTGCTATTCTATTCTTCTCCTGTTTATTTGCTCATTCATGTAACCCGACACACCCTTATTTAGACTGTGTAATTTCACTAATTACATTCACACCTTCTGCCTTTGTCGCACATGTGACCATAGTACATTTGCTCCCTTCAACCAAGTCATAAATATAATCCAATTAAATCTAGATTCGACCATAATGAAAATTAAATTATCTTAAATGTGTAAATATTATGGTTCTCTTTTTCCACATTCATAACAGGCTTCAGACATAGATTAATCACTCACCATCCAAAGGATAGAACCAGACAGCTGTTCAAATTGATGCGACCCACTCCATCGGGATTTCACTGTCGCCAACCCAAAATCTCCAATCTTGACTGTTAGATCTTCATGTAGAAAAATATCTTTGAATTTAAGTTAAGGAACTCAGACATATTGCTAAAAATTACACATGTCTTCATCCCTGAAAGCCATTGACCAATGTACAAAGAAGTGCTGAAGAAAATATTAGTCTAGGCATCTTTTTCTTTTCTAGAACAGTTTAACGGGGCATTTTATGACCAAATTAGCGAGTTAATGAAGCCACAGTTTAATGCAAGAAAGCCCAAACATGGCCATTTTCTTTGAAGTTCGAGGAGAGGACTTGGACCAAACCTACAACCAGCAAGTTTCATACAGCGGCCACTGTGACATCAAACAGCACACCAGACACACTTGATGTCAATTGTACGTACACCGATACTGTGTGCATTAGCCCTACAAGAACACAAGTAGATCTTCACCCCACCATCTAACTATACTAATGTAATTACAACAGCAGTATAACATGCAGTGTCACAGGTAGATAAGATGGTCAGAAGGCTTTTGGCACAATGGCCTTCGTCAGTCAGGGTTTTGAGTATAGGCACAGATATCGGTTTAGGATGGTGTGTAGCTTGAAAGAGATGTAGGTATTGGCCCTCTCATGCTGAGAGGTATGACTAGGAGGTACTATCACCTTCTCGATGAACATTATGGCTAGAGAAGCCATTGAAAAAGATGCTGCAATGGATTTTGTAGATGGTACACAATGCAGCCACAGTTCACCATTGGTAATGGAATGACTGCTCAAGTATTAGGTGGTGCAGTGGAAGAGTGACTGTCTAGGGTGGGTAGGGTGCCAATATTTCAAAATACTTTGGGTACTTCAATGTTATTAGATCTGCCCTTTTCCAATTAACGAGAAAGGCATTTAATCTCTCTCCTGACCTGCAATTTGTATTGCAGGTTAACAGCCCAAAGGCTTTAGGAGATGAATCACTCACCTCCGAATAGCCAGCCTGACTTGTATCTACCATATTCATGTGCCTGGTCCTGTTAAGTTTCTCGTAAAAAATAACCCCTTCTCACCATTCCTCGTGGAGGATGATGTTGTTGAAGGAGAGGTCATTATATCCTTTTACTTCCATTTATGAGCCATAAATACTACTGTTAGATGTCAACATAACTTGAACATCATGCAGGTCCTGCTGCATGGTTATTGACTTCTTCATTATCTGAGGAACTTGAAAACAAATTGAACAACATGCAATTTTCAGCGAACATTCCTACTTCTCACCTTATGTCATAGGGTGAGCCATTGGTCAAGAACAGATGAGAACATCATATGAAATAGGAGCAGAAGGCCATTTACCTCCTTGATATTGATTTGCCTTTCAGAAAGACCATGATTACTCACAAGACTCCGCGCTGAAAGAAATTCAGCAACATGTCGATTCTGATTAAAAACAAGCCATGCTGGCCTGTTTGGCAAAGGTTTACAAATAGGCCGTTGCAGGAGCCCTGCACATTGGTGGTGTAATGCCAACCACTCAATGCCAATACTCCAAGTAGGAAAGGATGCTATTACTCTTCAGATCTCTGTGAATTATGGATTTTGCATGCAGGTAGCTGTAAAAAAAAATAATCATTAGCATTCTGTCCAATGTTAGTCAACAATTTAAACATGAAGAACAGGACAAGGTTGCTAGAGGCATGTTAGATGTCTTTCAACCTGTGTTGCTCAACAGTGGACATTTCAGGTCACACACAGTTATACCATTTTTTAAAATCAAAGTTTGTTTCCTCCTTTCTTAACGCAGATAGTCATTGAGGCACTGTCAACAGTGAGTGACACAGCTCAAGGAGGTTGCTTTGCATTTGTAGGCTTGAGCAGCAAGCCAAAACTGGCTCATGTCCTCCTGGTCAGGAATGGCAAATATAGTGAAAGCTGGCATACACCAAGCCAGACACCATGCATAGGAGGCTTGCGATTCCAGCCATCCATCTGCCAAACCAACACCATTTCCAGCAGTCAATTGTTTTCTGCTTTGAGTTTTAGACTTTTAACAGGTTGAAACGTTGGACTTACTCCATGCCCTGTGCAGTCTGGCGGGCAATATCGATTAGCTTAATCATCTCAAACTTGGTCTCAATGATGTGAAGGTGGTGGTACAGACTGGAACCCTCACACCACTGTGTCACGATGGCAAGCTGTGGACTCGTGGTGTAGCCCATGAATAAAAGGATGTTCACATGCCGAGTTTTCCTACACAAGATAAAATATTCCATTAATTTACCATCCATTAAAGCTCAGTAGTTAAATATTGCGAGCTGAGCCAAATGATTCAGAGCGCCAAGGAGTTGAAATGTCTTACTGGACAGGAGTGTTGTACTAGATTATAGGTTACAAGTGCCTGACTTATCAAAACCCGTACACACAAATGAACGTTTGGGGGACAGGTGGAATAGATTTGCCGACTGCTGTAGACATCTTCTGTTAAGTGGGGAAGGAGGGCATTTTTGCATACCTTCTCTCCCCAACCCACAATAATTGGGGGCTGGTTGAGCAGAGCACAGCTGGGAGTGCTAAGCAAACTCATTCATTCTTCCCCCATGCCTACTGACTCCCCCATCACAGCAATTTCTGTGATCCTTTCCCCACACACCTTTTTTGACATTTTCATTTCTGACTAATAAACAATTCAGGTTACAAACAATTCTCAGGAACGGATCCCTGTCAGAACCTTTAACAAGTCCTTCTGGTGAATGGACTTTAAATAGTATTAATTTGATCCAGGCAATTTATCCTGTTAAGAGATTGCTGTGTATTTATTCCTATCTAGTGATCTCTCTCATAGCACTCAATGAAGCAACTTCAAAGCGAATGTATGGTCAATTTACTCCTAGCCAAGCAAATGAAGTCATTGGTTGCTGAGGGTACATTTTACTCTTAGATAATTAAGGCACAGAGGGGCTGTGAGGGCAGGTGGGAAACAAGCACTTGGGATGGAGAGTGGGGAGACAGTGGTTGGAGAAAATTGAGCGGGGTGGGGGAACTCTGTGGGGAAAGGAGCCAGTGGAGGTGCAAAGAGCAACAAGTCACAAAAAATACTGAATGTGTGCAGCACAGGAGGCCATCATTTGGCACGCCGTCAGTACTAACTACATGCAAGAGGAATCTAGCTTACTCCACTCCTCCACCCTTTTACATATTGATCCAGCTACTTTTTGAACATTGCAATTGAATCTACCTAGATGAACATCTAGGTACTTTTTGAACATTGCAAGTGAATCTACCTGAATGCTATACCAAGAAGTGCATTCCAGACCCCAACCATTCACTGTATAAAGAAAAAAATCCGGTCACTTTTGGCTCTAGTGCCACTCGCCAAGATTCTACACCGCTTGATATTTTACCTCCTCCCCCTGTGGGAAGTTTCTGCACCAGTGGCAGTGAAGTGGGGCGAGACTTGAGGAGAGAGGTGGGAGGAGCAAGGGGAGAAGCTGAGCATCATCCCAAGAAATGCTTTAGGCTTCGTCGTTTTATTTGAATTGTGCCCAAATCCATTCTGGCTTTGTTATAAAGGTTGTTGCATGAACTTAAAAAAAACACTTGATAAAACTACATTTCATACAAAAGATATCTTGACCAACAATATCCTTCCGGATCACGTTGACATTAACTTGCATTCCACATCTGATTTACGTTATTTTTGGCCACTACAGTCATAACCTCCTCCAGTAGGACTGGCACTACAAGCAGAGAAAAATATTGCTTCTTCAACACACAGTATATGGAAGCACTCACATTATCTGGTGTATTTCAATCCTATTCTGGTCTCATCAATATTAAAATATTAAATAAAGCCAGAGAGGTTAGAAAACATTTTTTTTACAATTTGCTTTGAAAAAGGCTTAGGAAGTTTGGCATGTTCCCAACAACTCTCACCAACTTCCATAGAAGTGCCTTTGAAAGTATTTTATCAGGATTTATCACAACTGATTTGGGAACAGCTCCATCCAAGACCACAAGAAACTGCAGAGAGCTGTGGACGTAGCCACATGCAAACCAACCTTCCTTCTATCCACTCCATCTACAGCTAATGCTGTCTCGGTAATGCCACCAGCATAATCAAGGGCCAGTCTCACCCTGATCACTCCCTCTTTCCCCTCTCCCATCAGGCAAGAGGTACAAATGTTTAAAAACGCAGACCTCCAAATTCAGGGACAATTCCTTCCCAGCTGTTATCAGGCAAATGAACAGTCCTCGTATCAGCTAGAGTGTGATTCTGGCCTCCCATTTACCTCATTGGAAACCTGTGAACTATCTGTAATCGGATTTCATCTTGCACTGAATGTTGTACCTTTTATTCTTTATCAATGCACTCTGGATGGTTTGATTGTAATCATGTATAGTCTTTTATTTGACTGGATAGCACGCAAACAAAAAGCTTTTCACTGTGCCTCAGTATGTGACAATAATAAACTAAACTAAAATTCCAAGCATTGAGCCTCTTGCTGCTAAGTTTGTGCATGCATGAAGGAAAAGTAGACTGGTTTTGCCTCTAATGATCACCATGGTTAAATAGACTGCCGGCCCTCACTGCCTATGTTGGGATCCGACTAGAAACTTCAACAAATTCTTTGCCTCCACATATGCTGCCTGATCCGCTGTTCCTCCAGCAGTTTGGTGTTTGCACGTGAATGGAGAAACTGCTGTCTGATGAACCATACAGTGGGAAAGGTGGTGAGATGGGAAGAGATGCCATCTAGATAAATCTAATACAATTGCACCATCCACACAGCCCCAAGGATCCCAAACGCTTGGTCAGCTGCTAATAATTTACAGTTTAGGGTCAAGATGAATAATTACAGCCAAATTATATCTGAGAGCAAATTATTGAAATCAATTTTCATGGAACTGTATAAATGTTCATTTGGAAAACCATTAATTAATTAAGAACAGACAACATGAATTTAACAGAAGATTAACTGACTTGGTTAATTTTCAGAGGGGGTAACCAGTGCGGTGGTCTAGATGGGATTTTGAGACTTTTGATAAGGTAGCAAATGGTAGTTTGGGCAGAAAAAGTAAACACCCACGTTATACATAGAATCAAGAAATGCAGCACAGAAAACAAGTCCTTTCTGCCCACCGGGCCCATGCCCATTTAAGTTAATCCCACTTGGCCTCCTTACGGCCATATCCCTCTACGTCTTTTTTTTCCGTCCAAATGCCTTTTAAATGTTGGAATTATTTCTGCCTCCGTACTCCTTCTGATAGTTTGTTCCAGATATCTATCCCCCCTGTGCATGAAAAACATCCTTTTGAACACCTTTAAACCTCTCGCTCTCACTCCTTCTCTCCTGTGCTCACTAGTTTTAGAGTCTCATTCCCTGGGAAAATGATTCAGACAATCTATCCTATCTGTGCTCCAAAGGAGAGGAGAGTACACAGAAAGTGATAAACTCAATCCAAATGCCAGCTTAGGGCAAGAAGAAAAGGACAATGTCTGTCGGGTGTTTCTCCAATAGGATTCAGTTGGGCTCAGTGCTCAGGACCCTGCTTTTGGCAATATCTATGGATTATTCAGATTTAAGTCATGATAAAAGGACTTGCAAATAATATTTTTAAATTGGCATATGACCGACAGGTGAGGAAGAAAGGTTTAAACTACATTTGTGGAAACACAACAGAGCAAGGATATATAAAACAATAAAAAAAAGGATATAAAAATGAGGAAGAACAGAGGACTTTGGAACTGTGTATTGATTTTTAAAAGATAGCAGAGCAGGTTGATAAGATGCCTGCAAAAACAAATAAAACGACATGGAATGTTTTCCTTTACTGGTCAAGTCACAGAATGTAAGAGCATGGACATTGTGCAGGACCTGTATTCAACATTATGTAGGCCACAGTTTGAATACTCTGTACCATAACGTAAAATATGTGATTGTGTTGAAGACGACAAGAAGATTTACAAAGACATATTAAGAGTGGATTTATTTTTAGTTATAATGAAACATTGGATTTTGCTGTGGTTATTTTTTTAAACACGTGTGGCCCTGTGTCAACAGTTAATTAACAGTAATTAAATTACAAGGGTCCTGGAGAGTAAATCAGAAAGAGCTTATTCGTAAATCATTTGAATACCTCCAAGGAGAACAGAAAACCTTAACATCAAAACACCATTCTCAGTCTGAAGAAGGGTCTCGACCCGAAAAGTCACCCATTTCTTCTCTCCTGAGATAATGCCTGACCTGCTGAGTTACTCCAGCATTTTTTCATACCTTCGATTTGAACCAGCTTCTGCAGTTATTTTCCTACACCATTCACATACCTCTCATGACAATGGATAATCTGTATTCCTCCAAGAATGATGCATTATCTTATAGTAATCATTAATGTTTTTTCCGTAAATGTGTGCTGACCTGCTCAGATTTTGCCTCCCAGGCTTGTTCAGTCCTCTTACCTGAGAACTCCTACTTCATTTTTAAAGGCTTGTAGCTGTTGAGGTGTTGGAGCTGTAACATTAAGCATCTTCACTGCAACGTCACCTGTGAACAAACAGCATTTATATCACATGGCAGTCCCACAGGATAAGGCCAAAAAGTAGCAAAACAGCTTTCACAATTGAGGTAGAAAGTTATTGTAAAATCGGTGCCTCACACAGTGGCTGAGACTTTATCTGGTGGGTAACTGAATATGATTAAATTTCCAACATATGTTTCTCTCAGTCAGGATGGTGGAAGGATTAATGTCAATAACTTTGCAGTTGATCGCTGTTCATTTACTCCTTTTGGAAGGCGAGTGTGGGGTGGACATTATTCCACAATTCTATCAAATTCAGCTTGTGCTGACCTCGCTACAATTTTGAAACAAGATACATGGGTGAATAATGATTTAAATACTGGGGTATATTCATAAATTCATAAGTTACAGGAGCAGAATTAGGTCAAACTGGAAGGGGGAGGGAGAATTGGTTGGGTTTGGGCATTCTTATACTGAGGCTGGGTAAATGGTTAGCTTCAAAACCTTGCACTAACTCATTCTGGAAGGGAACAAAGTTGCAGCCACACATTCTTCTAATTCAAATGGGGCCACACAATGGCACGGCGGTAGAGTTGCTGCCTTACAACGCCAGAGACCCAGATTCAATCCTGACTGCGGGTGCGGTCTTTACAGAGTTTGTACGTTCCCCCTGTGAACGCGTGGATTTTCTCCGGGTACTCCAATTTCCTCCCCCAATCCAAAGACACAAAGGTTTGTAAGTCAATTGGCATCTGTAAATTGACCCTCGTGTCTGGGATAGAACTAGTGAACAGGTGATTGTTGGTCGGCGTACACTCGGTGGGCTGAAGGAGCTATTTTCATGCTGCATCTCTAAACTAAACAAGCTGAAAATGACAATATAGAAATAATTTATCAGCTGGAAGTTTATCATGCTGATCACCCTGCTTCCCTCTCAATAATAAAATATAGATGGAACCGAAGGAATGGATATGTTACATGTTAAGTGATGTAAAGTTTTCCAAACACTTGCATGTTAGTCCAACAGCAAATCTCACACAGTAAGATTTGAAAAAGATAAACACTTTCAATACATAAAGCAATACTTTTCATTTGGCAGAGTTCTGCAAGCCTTTGGTTTTAAGACCAGTTCATAAACTAATATCTAAAGCTGCTGATATAATGTTCAGCACGAATCAGATTAACAAATTAACTTGAATGAAAACCAAAATATATTCCCCCTTCCTTCACTTTTGCAGTGATAGCAAGTCTTGCACATTGTGCTTCCAAGTGAGGGAAAATTGGAGAATGTTCCATTTACTTGGAAGAGGGTACCTTGATTTTAGCATCAAGAGTCTGTACAGTATTTTTCTTTCATTAAGAATGAACATAAAGGGCCTGTCCCACAGGCGATTTTTTTGGCGACTGCCGGCGACTGTCAAAGTCGTAGCAGATCGCCAAAATTTTATTTTACCCGACGACAATGACCACGACAATGCCGAGTCAGGTTGAGATTACAGCGTCTTCGGAAACATCGCAAAATTCCCACTCTGTCAATGCTTTTCCGGCGTCCTAATTTTCACTGAAATCACTGACAAGTCGGTAAGTACTTGAGAGTTTTGAACTATAACATCTTGTATGGGTTACTTAAAAACCAAGCTTCACTGTAACAAGGCATAAACTGGATTTACTTCCAGTTTACTAATAGCTGTATTAAAAAATAATAATTTTAAAAGTGGTTAAGTGGATTTTTGTGAAAAGTGTGTGGGCATTCTTTGAAAATGTACGGGAGATGCATATCTGGTTTCTGGGTTAGGAGCCCACTTTAAATGTAATGGCTGATGGCCATAAACATCGCAAAAATTCCCACGCTTACCTGACCATCAAACTGTCGCCTCCAATCTACCTGTCAAATGTCCTGACGGTAAATAAATTGGTTAAACACAAGCATTTTATGGTATTTTGAAATGACTTTACTTATTTTAATATTATGTGCTTCTAAATGCATCTAAGAGAACCTATCAAACCTGGGGACAGCATGCGACAGCGCCCGCAATAAGAAACGGTGCCTGGCGACAATCCAGCTGTCGCCGGGAAATTTCACTCCGGATGATTTCTCAGCGACGTGCTGAGATCCACTACGATTTTTGGAAGACTCCTCATGATCATGCTCGCGACACCCCGGCGAACTGTCGGCGACAGCCTAGTCGCCGGCAGTCGCCTTAAAATCACCTAAAGTGGAACAAGCCCTTAAGAACACCCATCTGTAAAACACAACAATTTATACAATCGATGATTCTCAGAGAGGTGACTGGACTGATAATTCCTCAAATACCTCTGCATTGGATAACCATACACCAAGTGTTTTAGATCACTGAAATATTCAGATATATTCATTTGCATTACTGATTCTCTTCAACAATGGTCCTCTCTTAGGCAATAACAACCTCTTCAATACTTCATGTTCCATACCATGCCATTTTCCTTTATATACTGTTCCAAATGAGCCTGATCCTATCCTTTGGCCTTGTGTGATCTGTCCGTTTGAAATCTCCCAGTCGTCACTGGAGTCTCTTCGGCCTATAGTTTTCTACAAAGAGAGGATTATAAAACTTGTGTCGCGTATTTAAGTATTAAATATTTCATTCTGAAAGTTCCATTCACACCAACTTACTTCTATGCCAGTCACATTAAGCATTCCACCGTCACACACTGTGAGCATTCTCAGAATTCTGCAACACCAGGGGGGGGCACTCTGTTCCTGCAACTTTCAAGGGTATTGGCCTTGTGCCTGAATCTGTATAACAATGACTTGACAATGAACAATGTCCCAGCCAAGTCCACTTCATCTTAAGCATCTTTTTCCTGGCACACAAGGAGAAACCATTGCTTTCCATACATCAAAAGTGATGGTCAAAAAAATAAGCAGGTGCCATGGTGTAATGAGATCAGAGCCTACATTAGTGAAGGAGTTGTGAAGGCTGGATCATTGAGTATATTCAAGGCTGAGATTGAAACTGCAATCAGGTCAATGGGAATAGGGAGAAAAGTGGGATTGAGACAATTATCAGATCAGCCATGAACTTGCTAAATGGTGGAGCAGATTCAAGAAGACCCTACTTCTTTCTGGACATTGATAAATAATCTGTACATCCAATACCCTGATTGCCAAAATGAATTGAAGTATGTTAACACTGGCTTCCTGCAAAATCCATTCTTCCTGTGTACTTCATGTAAGTTTATATCCAAGTACCTGAAGTTAAGTTTTAATTTATGAAACATTTATCATTACATTATATAATTATACAATGTATTGGCTATTACGTGTCCTCATGAAACTATGGTTGAGCAACAAGCTACCAGGAGCAAAGACCTCTGATTCCTGACCTGGAAGAAAGGAAATGCTTACTCTGACAGCTCAGGCATAAATGATCCCTTTAGGAAGTATATCCCAGCAAAACTGGCACTTGGAATACTGTATCCCAACAAGAGTCAAGTCATAAATCCCAACTTGTTTTGCTGTGTGTTCAACAAAAGGTTTTCCCTTATAATCATTGAGTTCCTTTATAAGAACTCTGTAGACATTGTGAAGAGCATGAGCTCTTCTTTAAGGATTTCATCAAATTTTACCACCTGCATTTGGATTCTATCACCCATAAGGAGTCCGAACTTTTCATTTCATTTCATTTAACTTATCCCCTGTCCAGATCTGTTCCCTCTGTTGGGAACAGTTTACATTTGCCTTCTGTGAACATCCATACAGAGGCTGAGGAATAAGGCCCCAAACTCAAATTCTTGTTTTGGGTGATTGAAGGGGAAATCAATAGAACCCCTTGAAGTGCAAGATATTTAGTTGAATGGTTCCTAGATGAAGTATTTAGGGATTGTGTTAAATTGCACCCAATTAGTACTTCGTGATTTGTCCCCTGGAAATTCAGGAGGTTCCCTGGAGACTTCAAGATTTCTGTAGTGCCATTCTTCAACTGAATTGATGTGGTCTCGGACACCAAGGAATTGTATCATGTCAAAGCTTTTGGGTAACCAATGATCAATGAGAAATGGGGAGAAAGATTTCAACCTATAAATTACTAGAATGAAAAGATTCCAGACCAAATATAGAATTTCTAATAAACGTTGACCTACTAGATCAAAGGTTAAAGAGAAACTCCACCAGTCTGTGGACACCTCCTTTGCTGAAATACCCATTACAGTTATGGGTAAAACTCTAATGAACCCCTCCAATGTTAGTGTATCATTGAAGAAAGGTTATACTAATCATGGAGAGCATTTGGAAGATTTAGGAGAAATTCACCAGCTCAGTCCCTTAGAGGCTTGCCCTAATACGAATGGCTGGAAAATCAACTCTATATTGTTTGGCAATGAAGAATAATAAGATCTATATTCTTTGACCTTTAGAAGAATAAGATCTTATTGAAATATAAAAGACGTTAAGGAGGCAAAACAATGTCGATGTTGAAACGTTTCCACTAGTGGGAGAGTTTCATACAAAGGTTCATGGTTGCAAGATAAGGGGGTGGTCACATAAAATTGAGTGGCCAAGAGCAAGAATCCAGTCAGAATCCAGACTGGAAAGTCAGAATATTTATCCCAGGGTGGGAATGTCAAACACCCGGGGGCATAGATGAGAGGTAGAAAGTTTAAATGAGATGTGGAGGGGGTACGTTTTATTTTACACACAGAGTGGTGGGTGCCTGGAACTTGCTGCCAGGGCTGGTGTGGATGCTGTGGTGTTTGAGGCTTTTAGATAAGCACATGGATATGCACGGACAGATATACCGGCAAAAGAGATTCGTTTATCGTGGCGTGAGACATTCTGGGTTAAAGGCCTGTTTCTGTGCTGTACAGTTCTATGTTCTATGTGCTCTAACATCTTCAGGGAGAGTTCACTAGGTTAATTCCCGGAATGGCGGGACTGTCGTATGTTGAAAGGCTGGAGCAATTAGGCTTGTATACACTGGAATTTAGAAGGATGAGGGGGGATCTTATTGAAACATATAAGATAATTAGGGGATTGGACACATTAGAGGCAGGAAACATGTTCCCAATGTTGGGGGAGTCCAAAACAAGGGGCCACAGTTTAAGAATAAGGGGTAGGCCATTTAGAACGGAGATGAGGAAGAACTTTTTCAGTCAGAGAGTGGTGAAGGTGTGGAATTCTCTGCCTCAGAAGGCAGTGGAGGCCAGTTCGTTAGATGCTTTCAAGAGAGAGCTGGATAGAGTTCTTAAGGATAGCGGAGTGAGGGGGTATGGGGAGAAGGCAGGAACGGGGTACTGATTGAGAGTGATCAGCCATGATCGCATTGAATGGCGGTGCTGGCTCGAAGGGCTGAATGGCCTACTCCTGCACCTATTGTCTATTCACCCTGGTACAGTCTACAAACCCTCAGTCGCGATTCATCCCCGGTCACAACATGCATACAGCATCTCAGTCTCTCATCACTCTTGCACCAAGGGTAAGAGCTTACCATCTTATTCCGGTCTTCAGATGATGATGACTTCCTCTCTCGAGGCTGTGTGCCAGGTGACTTTTGCAATGTTTTGACACTGCTCAGAGATCCAGGCAGCGAAGCAGGTGGTGTGGCAGAAAGTCCTGCTGTGGACCCTGTTTGTATATATTTTTTTAAAATAGGTTACAATGGGAACAGGAACAGAAGAATTAATAGGTAAGAGAGAAAGCAATTAATACTACTGTAACCAGTGATCCTTACAAGGCAATGAGCTAAGCTATAACCTTGACAGCCCATGCAGGGTACGACACAGGTGAATGACCTTGCAGCCAAAGTGGCTTCCAAAGAAAGGCGTGACCATGCAAATAACTAATGCCGTATTTGTGATTGAGGTGGAGGAGAAGGGAAAGAGAAAGAGTGAAGCGTGAAGTTATAGCTGTCAACTGGAATTATTTTGTTTCTATTGCAGTGTAGCAATATTATCAGTATCAGACCTTACAGCGTTATTGAGCAGTGGACAATAGGTTATTTTGATCAAGTTCTTCAAGCCTTTAGGTCGACTTCAGATTGGAACAAAAAAAAAACCCAGTGGATGGAAGTCTACGGGGTTCATAACTCAATAAAGCCACTTTTAAAGGGATTATAAATCAGCAACTACATATTTTAAGATTACTTCATGGAGTGTTGGGGCATAAGCTACTGCTAAGCCTGTCTTTATACAAGCAAATTCACTGATAAACAGGACTGCAATACTAGCTAAGGCAGGCCACTCAGCACTGGAGGTAAAAGCAAAGGTGCCATAGTGCGTGGACCTTAGTTGAAAGATTACAATGGGTCTTAGACTATTAGAGCTTAAAATACGATTTTGGAGACAAGATATTTTCATCTTTCTGGTACTAGCAAGTTTTCAGAGGAACCGTACCCCGCCAACAGCCAGCACCCGAAGAACTGCACCCCACCGATAGCCTGCACCCTAGGGTGTGTACCCCACCAACAGGCATCACCTGAGGGCCTGCACCCCACCGACAGCTGGCGCCCATGGATGGGACAGTACTCCACCAACAGGCATCACCCGAGGGACTGTACCCCACCAACAGCTGGCACCCATGGATGGGACAGTATCCCACCAACAGGTGATAATCAAAGTACTGTACCCCATCGACTGTGGAATTCATTGCCACTGAAGGCTGTGGAGGCCTTCAATGGATATTTTTAAGGCAGAGATAGATAGATTCTTGATTTGTACAGGTGTCGAGTTATGGGGAGAAGGCAGGAGAATGGGGTTAAGAGGGAAAGATAGATCAACCACGATTGAATGGCGAAGACTTGGTGGGCAAAATGGCCTAGTTCTGCTCCTATCACTTATGAGCAGGCGACACCCTTGAGACTGTACCCCACCAACAGGTGTCAGTAGTGGGACTGTACTCCACCAACAGAAGACACATGAGGGACTGTACCCCACCGACAGTCTGCACCCATGGGACTGCACCATACAAGGGCTATTTTTTTTCCATCTATATTAAAGTAAGCAAAATGACAGAGTTTAACAGAGTTGAAGACCTGCGCACTACTTTTGTTCTTTTAAACATTCTCAGACAACCTCAA
Source organism: Rhinoraja longicauda (assembly GCF_053455715.1). Classification (NCBI taxonomy): domain Eukaryota; kingdom Metazoa; phylum Chordata; class Chondrichthyes; order Rajiformes; family Arhynchobatidae; genus Rhinoraja; species Rhinoraja longicauda. Next base: position 16,619,165 of record NC_135972.1, on the reverse strand, counting down.
CTGATAACTTGCTTTTAATGAATACATCTTGAATAGATGGGGAGTGATAAAAATATTTATGGAAGAATATTTCTTCCCAGCCCCTCGAAGCTTAAAGTACAGAATGTAAGAATAGCACACAACAGAAACTGTAGACCTTTTAATCTGGTTTAGGTTCAACATCAAAATCATGTCAATGGATGTCATTTCTAAATTCTGCTTTTTAAGAATATTTCTTCTTCAAAATGATTTTGTTTTGTGCCAAAACGGATATTATAGGTCTTATAATTGCCGTTTATTGGAAGGCAGTTAACCCAGAGAGAAGGCTTACAGTCTCATTCAACTTAAGGAGTGACTCTAAATTATAAAACAGTGCAGGAATGTGTTTGACAAAGAAACCAGGTGCTGACCAGAAGCAGTATTTTGTTTGTTGGCCTCAAGAAAACCCAATGCGATCCTTTTCACCAACTGTCATCCATACCACCCCTGAATACAAGACCTCAATGTATTATAATGACATTGATCTATACACCCCACCATGACTCCTTGCTCATACAGAGTATTTTCATCTTTGTGGGCAAAGAACCTGTTTCTCTATGAATTATTATTACACCTTTCAATGTTGGCTGGTTATTGTTTTTCTGGAGGCAGTCAGCCTACAAGACAGAGAATGTAATTATAACTCTTGGAGGTAGAGCTGTGGGGATAGTTCTTGCCATGGGAGACTGCAAAATCAAGTCAATCTACTGCTAAATTGATATTCTGATAATGATCATTGCTACTCCACCAAAGATGCACATCACTCCAACCTTTGGAAAATCAAACCAGATGGCTGTGCTCCTTCTTCCTCTGTATTGGTCGCAAGTGAAGAGCACAGCTTCAGTGATGAGGATTGCAGAGAGGATTGCAGACATCTTCAACCTCTCACTACTACGATCCAAGGTCCCCATCCACAGGTTCATTTCTTGGAAAAAACCTATTCCAAGCTGGCAATGTGGAAACTCTTTCCATGTTGACGCATATAAATTCCCGATCTTCCAATCTACCGTGCAAGTTCTCTGTAGCTGTAACACTATATTCTGCACACTTTGTTATTTTCTCTTTTGCTCTTCCTGATGTACTCATGTACTGTATGATTTTATACAGCATGCAAAGCAGAGCTTCGTGCTGTATCTCAGAATGTGTCACAATAATAATAAATCAAACCAACCAACTCGTACAGCCTTCGTAACCAACACAAACGTTTGCCTACTTATTGGGGCATCTATCTGCTAAAACCAGTGCATCGTGTTTGCAGCCGATTTTAGTGCCGGGGAGGCATTATTTGCAAGGCCTCAGCCTGATACTGCTTCTGATCAAACTACCTGTTCCAAAGTTCCTGGATCCGTGGTGTGGCCGTGAATCTCAGGTGAAGCAGCAGTGGTGAGAGAACCAGTGCAGTGCGATGTAAAGTATGTCTGAGGAACGTGCAAGAGGTGGGTATGCAATGAGAGGTTCCCAAGTACCTCTGAACACGGGACCAGGCTCAAAATCAAAGACAATGTCATTGGGGTAAGATTGCAACAAAGGGCTGGGAGTCCGAGAGCGGTATTTCCTGAGGCACCTGACCGGCTGCGTCAAGGGGCCTGTGGGAAGAGAAAAGAAAAGGAGTAAAGGAACAGGAAAATAAACCCTGTAAACAGGGTTTCTTCCTATTGGAGAGCAAAAAAAAAAAAAAAAAGCAGGATGTCAGCTGGGAGATCTTCCCTTGTTTCGTACAGTGCATGTCCATCAACACTTCTTTCTGGCGAAAGAGCAATGACTAAAGTTCTTACATATACACATCAGTCCCATTTAATCCCTTATTCATAAATCATATGGGGAACATACAAGTGGACAGACATCATAGCCGTTTTACAGGAATAGCTTTACAACAGGGCCACACCTCGTGTTGGAGTGGTGCTCATTTTGAAGTGACCAAGTGTCAAAGTTAATGCCCGATTAACTTTTCCGTAAAGGAGCTCCATGCTTAAAATGGGATTACTGTGCAGCTTTTAACATTTTGACTTCCCTCAAAAACACAGTAGAATTATTTTTAATTGCCAATTGTAATTTCTGCCAATTTCACAGGTTCAATTCCATACGAATGGCAACTCGAGGCTGATCACATTACAATGCAATTTCTGACAACAGCCTGAAATGAACTCTCTCTCGACACCCACTCCCAGACTGAAAGCAACATGGGCTTGGACAGCGTCACTTCACTCTGTGATGAGCAGTCCCCATAGAAAAGCACTCAAAGTATTTCAGTTTGTAAATGTAACTCAATTCAGCCAATGCAGACCATAAAAATCCAATCTATCATATATGTGCTCAGTCAGATAAACTCACTGAATAAAACCTATGGTGGAAGTGAGAAATTTCAGCTACTCTTAAAAAGTTAATCATCTTCTCTTCATCAACAGGTGTTTTCAGTGAAATCTTTTGAGAGGTTCCCAAGTACCTCTGAACATGGGATCAGGGTGAAAATCAGAGACAATGTCACTGGGGTAAGATAGCGACATAGGAGGGCTATTTCCTGCAGGTACAATTTTCTAGCCCTGCTCCCGTGAAATACAAAGGACGAGCTAATGACATTCCAAAATGGGGTGATTAAATAGTGCTTATAGTTAGGCCTTTAAAAGATCGCTGTATCAAAAGAAGTGGGGTCAGCCTGACTTTAAAGACGACTAGTGATACCAGTGGTTTCTCACTTGCTCACCACAGCAATGGTTGCAGGTCCACCTGTATGCTCCACAAGTTGTGCTGGAGGTGGACTGCAGGAAACTATTGGGAACTAAGGCGCACGACCTTAACAAGTAAAACTGTTGGCCGTAAGCCCAAGGTCTACATCAAACTACAGAACATGACAATCTTATTTGCATCAATAGGGAAGACACAGCTTGAAATTATTCCAAACAACCTGCAGGTTTAATGAACCACATATGCAGACAGTCCATTAATTCAGTCCCTTGTGCTGAGCTCACTGATCACAACTCATTTGAGGCAGAGTAATTGTGTTATGGAAGGTTTAAAGTCAGATTAGGATCCTGCTCTTCATCAGCGTTTTGGGATTTCTGGAATGTGGGCATGGAAATCACTAATGACACAGTTGCAACACCATCTGTGATCAGTTTACCCACCCACAGACAGACTCTCGCCTCAGACGAAGCAAGTGGGCAAGTAATTTGCCAGCAAGGAATTGATGTCTGGTTATGAGGTAAAGTCACCAATTTAAAAAAAACAAAGGATCCCTAAAGTGCTTGGATTGCTTTTTAATTGTGTTATTTTTAGAGGAAAGTTAACAGCCAGATGTCCAAACCTAATAACTACATTGATGCCCTGCATCTACGTCTTGGGACTTCTTCCATTCTCCCCATGCCAAAAGTAATTGTCATTCCATTAAAATCTGTTCATGTCACTAGATAGCATCACTCGAGCATTATATTAAAATTAAGTACTTCATTGACTGCATTGGCCACAGCATGCACTGCAAACATGAATATTTTTAGGGCAGATATTGTCCACTAATCAGAACTCATTGCTTCTAAGGACAGAAAATCACAGCTTTGAGAAGTGGATTGGATGAGCACTTGAGGGAATGCTATTTGACAGGCACCAGGGAATTTGCAGATGGCCTTTGTCTATAGCATCTTGAATCACTCATTAAGGAAGGGGGGGACAGGACAGAGAGAAAAAAAAAGGAATAGCACAAAACAGAACTAAAAAACAATTTTGTTTTATAAACTCCCTTCAAACCTTTAGAAGATGTGTTTGTCGCACAACAAGCTCTTACCTCCATCACCTCGCTGTAGATCCTGGTCTCGGATCAGACCCTAGGGGAGAAGGATCAAATATTAGCCACCCTGTTGTATTGCACTTCTAGCAACTGGTTGAAACTGGATTACAGAAAAATATGATTTTTCATCACTGGAGGGGCAGGTTTCAGAGAGATTGTGCAACCCAAGGTTAATCACCATCAGCATATCAGTATCTGCTTCTCAGGAGCGTTTAAGATGCAGCATGCACAACTCCTTGCTATTGAATTATCTGCTATAAGACTTGGTGTAAATGAGCTATAGAAATCAGAAAAGTTTCATTTGTCCCAATATAGATGACTCAACCAAGTGCATTTGGGCAGGTTTGGAGAAAGTCAATCAGCCATGATTCTCACCCTTGATCATTCTGACTGAAAGAAATCCCATTTAGGACTCAACCTCTGTAATGCTCTCAAGGTGAATGTTACCCCCCATTTTCACGGTCTTGGCTTCTAGGGGAACAGTGATTAGAATAAGATTATAATTGTCAAAATCACTGATGAGATAAATCCTCCAGGAACAAAAATCAAACTGCTGGATGAACTAAATGGGTCTGGCAGCACCTGTGGAGGTGAAATGGACAGCCAATATTTTGGATCAGTTTGCTTCTTCTGAAGGGGTAGAGCGGAGATATGGTAGAAAGAGATGAGGAGAAAGGGTGGGGCAAGAGCTGGCAAGTGTTAGTGGATCTAGGTAAGGAGGGGTTGATTGGCAGATGAGGCAGGTGAGGGAAAGAAGGGTGGAGATAGAACGAAGGGTGCAAATGGTGGAACCTGACAAGAAAGTAAGGTGGGGAGTAAAATGTAGAACAAGAAGAATGTACGGTGGGATGAGAAGAATGTACAGTGGAACGAAAGGAATATTCGGGTGGGGGAAGAGATGATCAAAAATAAATGTGGGTGGAGGGAAACTGATGAAATTGATGAGTTCTGCATGGGTGCAGGAATCATCAATGTAGCAGAGAAACAATTGGGGAGTGGTGCTGTGGTATGCTGGGAACAAAGTGTGTTCAACATGACCAACAAAGAGGCATGCACAGCTGGGACCCATGTTAGTGGCTATGGTTACTTCTTTAATTTGAAGAAAGTGAGAGGAGTCAAAAGAGGGTATGTAGGTGAAGGGAGTGGATAAGTCAATGCAGTTGATGCCACAGTAGGAGAATTGGAAGTGAAAAGTTTGAAAGAAAGTAGAAGGCTAGCAGCGGATTTCCAAGAGGAAGAAGAATGTTGAAGATGGGAGAAAGGGTCATCAGTGCGGGTCAAGGATTCCTTGCCAAAGAAACAGTCATGGAACCAGAGGCAATAGAAGATGATCTCAACATCATGGCAAGCTTGAAACTCAATGAAATGTGGGTGCATGGGTACAAAGGAAAACCCTCCGCTGAAGACAATGTATTCAGCATCAGACCGAGAGGTCAGGGGGGACGGTGAAGACATGTTAGGGGTTAGGCCTGGGGGCAGACCAAGAACCTGGACAAGGAGATAAAAGATAGAGTCAAGGTATGAGGGAATAGGAGTTCAGTAGGACAGGAGCTGACAGAATCCATGGGCCTACCAGGGCAGTTATGTTTGCAGAAAGCCTTCAGGACTGGTGGATGAGAGATGTATAACCTAAGAGTTATACAGGGTATAACCCTATATCTATGTTTTTACAGGGTTCTCAATAAGAGAAATATCTCCAAATGAACAGAGCAAGAAAGATGCACAACACAATCCGTCATGACCTACCACATGCTCAGTCACCATGTTCCCATATATTAAAAAGATATTATAGAGATGTCTCAAAACATCCTCACAACCAATTAAATCATTTTGAACTGCAGATATGTAACATGGAATATCTGATTGCCAAGTTCGAACCACAGCAGAGATAAGATATCTTATCAATTGAGTGCCATTGGTTGAGGAATAAGTATCAGTTTGAACATTGGGAAAAACTCTTGTTCATTCTTAAGCTGTAGCTTTGGGTCTTTTAATGGCCATCTCAGAAGGAACTTTCTTAACAACTCATCTTAAAGACACCATCTCAGATAGTACTGTGCTGGTGTGACCCAATTATAGAGTAGCATTTCAGTTTAAGTTCTTCTCCATAGTGACCTTTGATCATAGTACTATGGAATGATTATCCTATTGAACACTCAATGGCAAACATCAAGCTGATGCGAGAGATACTTACATCAATATTGACCTGCTCGATTGTGTTGAGATGTACATTTGGAGCAGAGGATGATCTGTCTCTCTGCCCAAACTGATTCCGTTGGTCTTCCTCCCCAGGTCTGAAAGGCTGTGGGATTGGAATTGATTTTGTTGGGGAGGCGACGGGGTGAGAAAGGGACCTGTAAACATAAAAATATCCATTACATTCATGCCCTCGGTATCAGGTCAAATTTCCATTTTTCTTCTTGCTGTTTCCTCCCAACCCAAGCAAAATACAAGCAACAGCATTGTTTAATAGTTCAAAGCTGTAAGGTTGTACAGTAAGATAATTCAACCATGGAAAGTGTCCATTACAAAGTACCTGACAAGGTGAGACCAGGAATTAATCCTGGGACCAGTGGAATACACCTATATGATAAATGATTTAATGTTCAGAGTGCTCTGTGCATTGCTTCCAAGATGGTTCTCGAATAGCAAATTCTTTTGTCGGAAGAGTTGGCCTTGCTTATAGTACATTTCTATAACACTTGATCCCTCTCGCCACTTCAACTTCTATTTTCTCCCTTCAGTGTCATTCCTCATGACCTCTCCAAACTTTCCTGCCTCCTCCGTAATATCCTTGCCACTCAAACTTAAAATAAAAACATAAGAAAAGCAGCTAATAGATTGCAAATAGCTGGCCCCTAGCATTGATTGTTGCGGCATGCTATGAGACAATTTGTCAATCTGAAATGGCCCATTTATCAACACTGTACATTTGAGCTAATCCTCGATCCAAGCCAATTCATCACTCTCAACTGTGAGCTATTAATTTCGATAACAATCTGTTGTATGACACCTTATCGTATGCCCTTTGAAATTCCAAATATGTTTATACTGATCTGCCCTGCAGGTTACATCTTTACTTAAAAAAAACAATATAAAAATTCAACACTAATGCACAGCAAGGAAAATGGTTGTGTGACCACTACTTTAAAGATTTCCAGTGTTTATTTCTTGATGAATGTTATGTTAGCTGGCATACCTCTTCTCCTGGTAATTTTATTGATCAGTCACATTATATTTGCTACCAATTAATCAACTTTGACTGATCCAGAATCTAGAGAATTTAGAATTGCATTGACCATCTCTGCAGCCACCTCTTTTTCACCAGATTCTCACGCCCACTTGCCTGCCTCACCTCCCCAACTTCCAACATTCACTATACCTCTTCCTCCTCCTTCATCCCTCCTCCTTATTGTTGCTCGCTCTCAACCTGCCTGCCCCCTCTGCCCACCATCCCCAAGACGAAGACCCTCATCACAAGACCCTCCCAGCCTATCTGACTTTTCCTGACTGCTGCAGTTTACAAGTAATGGAAATATCATCATAGACCTCCTTTGCACCCGCTCCAGTGCAACAATGTCTCTCCTGCAATGTGGTGGCCAGAATACAGTGCTCAAACTGTGATCTAACTGGTGTTGTACAGAGTTCTAGTGTAATCCCCTCTTCTTCTATGAAAAGAATCCCATATGCTTTTTTAAGCACATCATCTTCTAGTCCTATTACGTTTAAGAATTTGTGGACAGGCATCCAACTGTCCTCTGTCCTCTGAAACACATCTCAGAACCTTTGGTTTTTTGCACCTCCTCAAATAAGTGGTCTGTGGTCTGTAATACTTCCATTCTATCTACCTACGTCTTTTGGATGAGAAAAGAAACTGGAGCATCCCTGCGATGTGCAAACTCCACGCAGGTGGTATGAGATGTTGGGATTGAACCTAGGTCACCAGATCTGTGAGGCAGCAGCTCTACCTGCTGGACCACTGATGCCACAATGCACTGGAGAGCTACATACCAAGTCCTGCATGAGGGAAGACCTGTGAAACCCACAATGGGAATGGAGGAGCCACAGTTTACAGAAGAGGCAAATGCACCATAAAGCAAATGGAAATACGTGAGCTTCCTACGAAAGACTTAGAAACATAGAAAATAGGTTCAGGAGTAGGCCATTCGGCCCTTCGAGCCAGCACCGCCATTCAATATGATCATGACTGATCATCCAAAATCAGTACCCCATTCCGGTTTTCCCCCCATATCCCTTGATTCCCTTAGCCATTAGAGCTAAATCTAACTCTCTTGAAAACATCCAGTGAATTGGCCTCCACTGCCTTCTAAATTCCAGCGAATACAAGCCCAGTCGACCCATTCTTTCATCATACTTCAGTCCCGCCATCCCGGGAATTAACCTGGTGAACCTACACTGCACTCCTTCAATACCAATAATGTCCTTCCTCAAATTAGGAGACCAAAATTGCACACAATACTCTAGGTACAGTCTCACCAGGGCCCAGTACAACTGCAGTGGGACCTCCTTGCTTCTAAACTCAAATCCTCTCGCAATGAAGGCCAACATGCCATTAGCTTTCTTCACTGCCTGCTGTACTTGCATGCTTACTTTCAGTGACTGATGTACAAGCACACCAGGTCTCGTTGCACCTCGCCTTTTCCTAATCTGACACCATTCAGATAATAATCTGCCTTCCTGTTCCTGCCACCAGCGGATAACCTCACATTTATCCACATTATACTGCATCTTCCATGCATCTGCCCACTCGCCCAACCTTTCCAAGTCACCCTGCAGCCTCATAGCATCATCCTCACAGCTCACAGCTTTGTGTCATCCGTAAACTTAGAGATGTTACATTTAATTCCCTCGTCTAAATCGTTAATATATATAGTAAACTGGGGTCCCAGCACCGAGCCTTGCGGCACCCCATTAGTCACTGCCTGCCATTCTGAAAAGGACCCGTTAATTCCTACTCTTTGCTTCCTGTCTGCCAACCAGTTCTCTATCCATGTCAATACCCAACCCCTAATACCATGTGCTTTAATTTTGCACACTAATCTCTTGTGTGGGAGCTTGTCAAAGGCTTTTGAAAGTCCAGAAACACCACATCCACTGGCTCTCCCTTACCCATTCTACTTGTTACATCCTCGAAAAATTCCAAAAGATTAGTCAAGCATGATTTCCCCTTCATAAATCCATGCTGACTTTGACCGATCCAGTCTCTGCTTTCCAAATGCGCTGCTATAACATCTTTAATAATCAACTCCATCTTCCCACTACCGATGTAAGGCTAACTGATCTATAATTCCCTGTTTTCTCTCTCCCTCCTTTCTTAAAAAGTGGAGTTACATTGGCTACCCTCCAGTCCACAGGAACTGATCCAGAGTCGAGAGAACATTGAAAAATGATCACCAATGTATCCACGATTTCCAGGGCCACCTCTTGGAGTACTCTGGGATGCAGACCATCCCGTATACATTCCAGGAAATCCTCCTCCTCAGCCAATTTGGTTGGCCCAATCTATATGTAGATTAAAGTCATCCATGATAACTGCTGTACCTTTGCTACACGCATCCCTAATTTCCTGCTTGATGCTATCCCCAACCTCCCTACTGCTGTTTGGTTCTGTATACCATTCCAACAAGCATTTTCTGCCCATGGCTATTTCACAGCTCTACTCATACTGATTCTACAGCATCCATGCTAATGTCTCTCCTTGCTATTGCATTCATCTCCTCTTTAACCAGCAATGCCATCCTTTTCCTTTCTGTTTATCCTTCCTGAATATCGAATACCCCTGCATGTTTAGCTCCCAGCCTTGGGCACCCTGGAGCCATGTCTCCGTAATTCCAACAATATCATATCCATTAACTACTAACTGCACATTCAATTTATCCACCTTATTTCGAATGCTCCTCGCATTAAGGCACAAAGCTTTCAGGTTAGGTTTTCTTATCTCCCTTCTACCTTTTGCTTCTGTCTTCCTTTTATGGCCCTCTGTCTCCTTGCATTGGGTCCCATCCCCCTGCCCTGTTAGTTTAAATAACTTTTTTTACACTTTCTTTCCCGTTAGCTGCACGGATACGTTTCCACGTTGTTGACCCCACACCCCCCCCTTTAGTTTAAACCCACCCATTTAGCACTAGCAAACCTGCCTGCCAGAATGTCGGTCCCCTTCCAATTAAGGTGCAACCCGTTCCTTTTGTACAGGTCACCCCTGCCCCAGTAGAGATTCCAGTGATCTAGAAATCTAAATCCCTGCCCCCTGCACCAACTCCTCAGCCACACATTCAGATCCCTTATCTCCCTGTTCCTACCTTCACTAGCACGAGGTACTGGAAGCAACCCAGAGATAACCACCCTAGAAGTCCTGCTTTTCAGCCTCCTACCTAGTTCTCTATATTCACGTTTCAGAACCTCCTTTCTCTTCTTACCCACGTCATTTGTGCCTACATCAACAACTACTTCCGGCTGCTCACCTTCCCTCTCGAGGATGATCTGAGACTTACCCTGTGGAGTCGGAGGGTGGGACTGAAGGATACATCCCTGAGCCAGGTGGTGTTCCTATGGATGACACATCATCTTGGGTAATTGGATGGTTCTCATAGATTCGTGAAAGAATTAGCAAACTGAAGAAATATTGTAAAAAAAAATAGAACAAGGTGGGATAAACGAGGGAATGAAAATCAATATTTATAGATCTCATTAAAATTGCTCCATAAAACCCAAAATGCTTTGCTGAGAAACAAGAAAATCATCCCTTTATTCTGCGGCTTGTGCCAGTTAATCATTGAAGTACAGCGACTATTTTAACAGCAGAAATGCAACATCCATATACAGTAAGGTTCCACCACCAGGGATGTTGTAATGACAGGTAACATATTCTCGTCAAGTTAACCGGAGAATAAGTATTGGACAGGTAACCAATTAGGGGTTCAGTTTTATTTTCATACCAGTCCCATTAGCTCTTTTACATCAACTTGAGAAAACAGGTTCAATAGTACATTTTAATGAATTTTACTAGTTGTCTAAATATGTTTGCTTCACTCTCTGGAGTTGAACTTATGAACCTTTGGATTATGAAGTAAGAGTGCCACCCAATGTTCCATTGCTTACATGATGTAATGAATCATTCCATAAATGTGCTCGGTGAAAAACCATGCCATGACCAGCGGAGAGGGAACCACATTATCTTTCAAGACCAAATTATTTGAAATCTCATGAGTGCAATTTTCAGGTCAAATTCTTGAGCAAAATACATTGACATCCGCCCGAGGTAAGTCCATTATTATTTTTAAAGCATTTGTTCAAAGTTACAGTTGTCATAATTACGCCCATCCTTAATTGTTCCCGAGTTCTAATAAACATTAACAATCAAACAAGGGGAAGTAGATGTAGACCGACATTGGGCATGGGCTGGAGGTTTACTGAAGAAAATTGAATTTCTGCAACAATCTTGCCTTAGTCACTTCTGGTGTCAGTTCATAAATGGCCAAAATGATTGAACTAATGTTGGGTTGGAACACATAACCTCTGGGTTTCTTGTCAAGGAGCATACCCACCAAACTAACTTCACTGATCTTTTAAGTTTGGGATGAAAGTTTTGGAAAGGCACTGCTCTGTTGGCCTGTATTTCAGCCCCTATATTATTATGAGGGTTTATCCAATTAAAGCTCCCATTTAACTCCAGACCAATCTCAGTTAATGGCCTTTCATAATATTTCCACAGCCAATACACTCCTCTGTCTTCCTTCCAGTGCCAATGTACTTACTCTAGCTGGTCAATATTCACACACATGAGGGGCACCTCTGTGCTACAGCGTTGGTGGAACTTGTACCCACATGTCTGACAGCGAAAACCCTGAAACAGCAATTTACGGCAAAAATCGCAGAACGCCAGTGTGAAAAAAGTCTTTCGAACCTGGAAGGGAAAGAAATGAAAATCAGAACCCGACAGGAATAAGATATCCTGAAAGGAAAAATCTAAAGCTGTGGTCACAACAGCAGCCAATAAATGGGTACATTCCAACACAGTTGCATCCCCCTATTAGATCATAGCGGATGACACCTCATCAGACATCAGCATGGCCCAAGAATACCGTGTCATGGATACATAGCGCAAGTATTCTAAACCAATTAGAATATTTCTCCAAAGGCTTACCTAATCAAACAACCAACCATTTATATATCACAAGTAAGCTGCTGAGAATCCCAGACACTCACAAAGTTGTGCGTGGTGAGTGGAACGTGCTCCAGCACCTCCACCTGCAACTCCTCTCCCGTTAGCCAAGACATATCTGTGTCCCAACCGATCGGCTTCTTCTCCCTGAAAGCAACACAAAACTCAGTTGGCACTGACCAAAACAGGACAAAAAACCAAGCTAGTCCAAATGGAGATTTCCTCGAATCAAAACTACTGCACAGAAAAGCAAGCTGCAATTTGCTTGCTTCTAGTTTGGTGCAATGTAATGACCAGGGCAAGCATTTCCATAAAAAAACAAATACAAGGAGCATTTAACCGCAAATTCAGCTGATGTCACCCATTTGGCAATAGCAGCTTGCTCTCTGCCAGTCTTCCTGCTGTGCTTTTGTTCAGGATTCACACATTCTATGTGTCCAGTGGTTATATCCATACAATGTTTTATATTTGGGAACAGAATGATCCAACGCCAGAGTGTCAAAGGAAAAAAAGTCAATGGTAGACCACAAGCAAACACAACTACTTTAGTGCCAAGCATTTACTTGTAACTCTCAACGTCAGATTATGTCTCTAGGATTACGCCCAGTATGGAATTAGAGTAAATGCTATGTCTTTGATTTTAGAGCGTTTCTGGTCAGGTTTTGTTCTGCCAGCAACTCGCACTCCTAGTGTTCAAGGAATCTTGTTTTTGGTGTGCAAGAGGGTGCATGCTAGAAGATAAACATCGGGGACTGGCCAGGTTTAATGAGAGACAAAATAGTTCAGTTTCTAAATATAATAAATCAGTCTCATTGCACGATGCATAAACCATATTAACGATATTTACAATTTATAACTAAATAGCGCAATATTGGCAAGGGTCTGTACTGAGATATATCTGAGAAAACAAAACTTTAAAAATACAACCTATTTTTTTAAATTGGTTTCAGTGCAAAGTTTAACATGCAGGCCTACCCTCTGAGGGGCCAAGAGCACTGACTCCAACAATAATGGGATGAACATTCACCCATCACCTGGTGGGCTTTTTAGCCTTCCAGAAATGAAAAGGTGGAATGAATCCGCAATTCACAATCCCTAAGCTTCCCACTAATTCTGTCCCCTTGCTCATTATAAACGGGATGAACAAATAATTTAGTTATGGTACCTTGCGCCACAGGCGTGAGAACTGAAGGACCGGTGGGTCCAATAGTGTTGTTTTCTTTTAATTTTTAGAGATATAGCGGGCAAACGATCACCCCATGCACTAGTTCTAACCTACAGACTAGGGACAAATTACAGAAGCAAATTAACCTACACATCTTTGGAAGAAAAGCAAAAATTTACAAAAATTCTCAAATTTGATAAATCATCTGATGCCTTGTTATTTTCTCTTACTCGATAGTTTAAGAATTACATGACCTCATTTTGTTGGCACGAGAAGCTATAAAAATATAGTTGAAATTACATAACGAACTGTTCATTTGAATGTTCATTAAAAACAGTTACTCTATTTACGCCATCAATTGCAGCTTAAAATGAAGCAGAATGAAATATTTGTAAACATAATGCCTATCGACAGAAAAGCTTAACATTGCAACAGGAATAGACAGCAAGAGCTAGTTATTTTCATCTTTTCACCAAAATATATTCCTGTGCAATGTGATGTAAAGACAGACACAAAGATCAATAAGGGAGATGGCAGATGAATTAAACAGATTTTCATGAAAGGGGATATAAGGAACATCCGAAATGTTGTTAAGTTGGGAAATGGAAGATAACAAGAACTCAAAGATCACCCGGAAAATCACCCAGGAAATGACTTCAAGCAAACTGTTGGAGCTGGAGTCTGGCAAATCTCCAGTTCCTGATGGACTTTAGCCTGGGGTCAAAGAAGTGCCTAGTGTGACAGATAATATCTTGATTTTAATCTTCAAACATTGCCTAGGTTGAAATAGATGGGAAAATAGTGAATGTAACTCACTACAGAGGGACAAGTCACTTAAGAGCCATAATGGAGACTATGTTTGAAACTACAATTATAACAAGCCATTTAGAAAAACTCAAAGGTATGAGGTGAAAGGGGAATCTGTTTAGCCATATACTGGGAATTCTTTAGAAGAAGCTGTGGATAAAGGAAACCAATGGGGACATAAGGTAAAAGGTAATAAGGTAAATGGGGACATAAGGTCTGAAGAAGGGTCTCAACCCGAAACGTCACCCATTCCCTCTCTCCTAGATGCTGCCTGACCTGCTGAGTTAGTCCCACATTTTGTGATACCTTCGGGACATAAGGTGACGGATATATTAAAAGTTATTGCTGAAAATAAAAGATCACAGTATAGGGGGGGAGAATATTGGGTAGAAGACAGATCATCCAACAGGAAACAAAATTATTTAACAATTTGGAATAGCAAATGGTAACCAGTAGTGTGCCACAAGGTTTAGTGCCGAGGCCACAGCTTTTTATAATCTACATAAATGACTTAGAAATTGACAAAGGCAGGAAAGGAAGTTGTGAAGAGGACATTATCTATATACTAAAACTCTCTCGTTTGTTATCTTGTTTGTGACTGAACTTCAGCCAAAATGGTACACGATAGCGCGACAATTTTAGGCCCACCTTACTCACCATTGTCACTTTAGTGATAATGCAAGTAGTTTTATTGAAATCGGTGTTATGTTTTTAAAGTTATTCACATTTTAAAGTTTAAAAGGAGGGGAGGGGAGGAGGGAGGAGGGAGGAGGGAGGGGGGGAGTGGGGGATAAGGGAGGGGGGGGGGTTGAGGAGAGAGGGAGGGGGGGGGAGGGGGGGGGGCTGCACCAATGCAGGAGAGGTTTGGGACCAAAAGGTCCACCTTGTCTAGTAAAGCTCTAAAAGATAGTCGATGATTCAGGTCTGGACTCTTAAGATTCTGGTCCCAACCAGAGTTGACCAATAGCATCGCTCTCACAAATGGAAACCACCTGTCACCTGCAGAATGTGGAACAACGTTTCAGACAAACTTACTCAGATTAAGGGTCATAACCGCACACATTTCTACAATGGCAATCACCTCCTGAAGCATCCCCTCCCCGCAGCATGTCTGCTTTAAATCCTCGCTACACCACTCACCCATCCTGTGTTCTATAGACTGCACAGCAGTCTGTGGTCAGTCCCCTCATCATCAGAGCTTTCTTCAGGCTGTCTCGCACTGTCACCCCACATCGTGCTGGAACCTAAAACACCAGAAATATAATAGGCAACATATTTAACAGCGGGTATTTCTCTCAGAGTCTGCAAGCAGCATTGGCCAGTCAAATGTGCATAAATGTCAATAAAATCCCCACAGCAGAATGGGGATGAATTGATAATTCCTCCATCAATCATGTCTGGTGACTTTCCGTGCTGCTGTAAAGTTTCAAATTGTTTGTGGTGGATTCCACTGAGAGCACGGTGCCAGCCAAGAAGTTGAAAATTGAACAAATGGAGATTGTATTTTGAAGCAAAATTTATACAAAGGCTATTTATACAGAGCCTGTAGCAAACAGAACTAATGACTGAAACAGTGCAATTTCTCTAAAAAAGCTAGAAGTTAGCTCTTAGGTCTAAAGGAATCAAGACCGGATACGAGGAGAAAGTAGGAATGGGGTACTGATTTTGGATGATCAGCCATGATTATATTGAATGGCAGGGCTGGCTCAAAGGGCCGAATGGCCTCCTCCTGCACCTATTTTGAATGTTTCCATGTTTCTAAAATGTAGTTACAGTCATACAGCAAAGCAGCACAGAAATGGGCTCTTCGGCCCACCTTATCCATGCTGATCAATTTGGCACACTGGGCTAGTCCCACTTGCCTATATTTGGCCCACAGCCCTCTAAACCCTTCCTATCCATCTCCCTGTCCAAACATCTTTTAAAAGTCATAATTGCATCTGCTTTTATAGCTTCCTCTGGCAGCTCATTCAAGAAACGACTACCATCTTAGTGAAAACATTGCCCCCAAGCTCCCTCTTAAATCTCTCCCCTCTCACCTTAAGCCTATGCCATCTAGCTTTAGTAAGCTCTAACCTGGGGAAAACACTGAGTGTTAACTTTATCCATGCCCCTCATGATCTTGTACAACTCAATAAGATCACCCCTCAGCCTCCTACACGCCAAAGGAAAAAATCCCAGCCTATCGAATCTCCCCACTGACACTTCAGTCATTTTCCCTATCTCAATCCCTGGGAGGACATTCAATGTAATGCTTTCTCTCGTTGAGCCCTCTGCATATTAAGGAAGCTTTCGTGAACACATTTAATAAATTCCACCATGTCCCGCCCTTCACACTATTGGAGATGTAGTCAATATATGGGAAGTTGAAATCTTCCACTAATAATACACTATCACTTTTTCCACTATCTGTAATCTCTCCACATCTGCTCCTATAATTCACGCTGACAATGTCAGTCCCAAAGAGATCATCCCCTTTCTGAAGGGTCAGTCTGAAGAAGGGTCTCGACCCGAAACGTCACCTATTCCTTCTCTCCCGAGATGCTGCCCAACCTGCTGAGTTACTCCAGCATTTTGTGAATAAATCGATTTGTACCAGCATCTGCAGTTATTTTCTTATATCCCCTTTCTATCTCCAAGTTCTACTCATATGGCCTCAATGGACGATCCCTCGAGAAAGTCCTATCTAAGCACTGTATTTATGTGCCCCCTGATCAAAAATTCAACCCACCCCCTCTCCTACCTGCACCTCTAACACACTTGTAGCATCCATAACCAGGAATATTGAGCAACCACTCTCTCTGCCATGTTTTCCTTCTGGCTAATTATATCCCAGTTCTCTGAGCCAAACCACCCCGAGTTTGCCTGCTTCACCTGTTGATCTTGTGGTATGGAAATGAATACAGTTTAACCACTGGTCTTCACCTCGCTTTACCATGCATCTGCCTGTCCTGTCTGCTAATCTTTGCTTTCTTCAACTGCAGTATTTGTCCCTGACCTCTCAAATGCCCCCTTTCTGCTTTGTGACCCAATTACTTGAGAAGACATGCTGCGTTTAAAATAAACCCTAGTGATTTTTAAGTCGTGCGATCTGCGGGCATAATTGACAAAGAATCAACTCTATTCTGAGGTGAAGCAGTGGCATCACTAAAATAAGCCACACTCGCTGACACAAAGTAAACAGAATTGTAACCAGGAATCTGCCTGTTCCTCTTACTGTTTTATTTTATTTCCCTTGTTTCTTTACATTTGTTTTCATCTAATAGTTCCACAATTAAGTACCTATCACTTTAACATAAACACATTGCATTTAAACAGTTGTGTTTGCAATAAAGACCTAACAAAGCATGAGACTGAAGATTTAATGTTTGGGTAGTAACACGGAGCATGTGGAATACCAATGACTCTTATTGATGCAAATTCTGGTACATTTGAACCAAGAAACATCTGACGGAATGGGAAACTTTCAGAAGACCATGATCAAAATTAGTTAACAAGTTGCCCAAGAAGATAGGTTTGATGGTGGTGTTAAAGGTGATGAAAGAGATAGAGTAGGAGAGTTCAAGTTGTACAAAATGTACAATGTTCCAGTTTAATTATGTAAAGGTGATTTATTAATGAATCATTGAAGTCAATGTCTGAAGAAGGGTCTCGACCCGAAATGTCACCCATTCCTTCTCTCCAGAGATGCTGCCTGTCCCGCTGAGTTACTCCAGCTTTTTATGTCTATCTTCCAAATCAACAGTCAGGAACCGTCTAATGACCCAAGGATTTTTTTTTGATTTATCCCATATATATCCTGAGGATTTATCCTAAAGCCTTAACGCAATGATTAGGAACCTTAACAGCAATCTGCTTTTGGAGCTTAAAATCTGTCAGCAACCCATTTCATTAGGCTGGATTCTGTAAAAATAAATCACTAGCGATTATTAATGTTCTTAACCTTCAGATCCACAAGTGCATTTTCTCTTGATCCTTCAAATTATCAACCACCAGATATCCAGCTGTTTCTAACCATCCTCAGCCCACCTCTACAGCTCTAGTACAGTGAAACACGTATCCCCTGCTCTACTGTGTCTCAGTAGCAAGAGCCAGGAATAAGATAAATATTACAATGATGGGTGAATTAGGATAACAGCATGAAGGGAAAGAGCTGTTACTGCTGCATTAGCAGAATTGCTTCGCTGGGAGGAAAATACCCAAGAGAAGGTAACCTTGCAAAAGACATGGATACTCTGCAGGCTTGTCTAGGCTTAAACTTGCAATACACAGTGGACTCAAAGTATGCACAAATTAACAGAGCACCAATGCACAAAAAAAAGTACCTCGAGGAGAAAGCCATTGGACACAGATTTCTATCATTTACTTTCCATTTGAACATTAATGACAATAGATCAACAAACTAAATCTTAGTTCAAGTGGAATAGATTGTGGATTCAATTGGACAACACACTTTTATAAAGTTCATGAGTCAGGGCAGTGGAGACACATTTAAATCGGGCACATTAAAAAGGAATGCATTTAACAGGGGAACATTGGGCATTAAGCATGAGATAAGACACATGAAGGGGGAGTATATTTAATGGCTACACCATCCTGGGAACATATTGAATGGGATGGAGTAGCACATGAATGGAGGCACGCATATGGGTGGACCAGGAACATGATCATAAGGTATGTTTAGGGGGCACATCAGTTACATAAACTGAACATGCCATTAAGAAAATGAATACAGGAAAAAAACTCGACAAAAAAGTGCTTTCTGTATTTAGTTGCAGGTGCATAGATGTGATATCAAGGAAATATGTTTGTATCGTATCCACAACACAAATTACCTTATTATTTTCCATCATCGTGAAATTAGGACCACTTGTTAACATCTAAATGTTCCTCAAAATCTCATGTTATTCCCACACCAGTTTGCCTACAGAGCAAATAGGTCTACAGGGGATGCCATCGACACTGCTCTTCACACTGCACTGACCCACCTTGAACACCAGGGGAGCTATGTGAGGATGCTCTTCCTCGACTTCAGCTCTGCCTTTAACACGGTCATCCCGAGCAGACTGGTCACCAAACTTTCCGACCTTGGATTTTCCCAAACCATCTGCCAATGGATCAAGGACTTCCTGGCCAACCGCCCCCAGACCGTCAAAATAGGCCCTCACCTCTCCTCCACCATTACACTGAGCACCGGCTCACCACAGGGCTGTGTGTTGAGCCCCATCCTTTACTCCCTCTACACTCACGACTGCGCCCCCACCCATCCCACCAACACCATCATCAAGTTCGCGGATGACACGACTGTGGTTGGACTCATCTCAGAAGGAGATGAGACAGCCTATAGGGATGAAATCCAAAGGCTGGCAGCATGGTGTTCAGTGAACAATCTGGTCCTGAACTCCTCCAAAACAAAGGAACTTATAATTGACTTTAGAAAAACCAGTGGAGATTACGACCCACTCTACATCAATGGGGTCTGTGTGGAAAGGGTACCAGCTTTCAGGTTCCTGGGTACGCACATCGCAGAGGATCTTACCTGGTCTACCAACACCATCACCACAGTAAAGAAGGCACAGCAGAGACTCCACTTCCTGAGGATCCTCAGGAAAACCAACCTGCAGGAGAAGCTCATGTTGTCCTTCTATCGCTGCTCCATCGAGAGTGTGCTGGCATACTGTATAACCACATGGTATGCCAGCTGCTCAGAAAAGGACAGGAAGGCCCTTCAGAGGGTCATCACGACGGCCCAGAAGATCATCGGCTGCTCACTGCCCTCCCTGGAGCACCTGTTCAGCCTACGCTGCCTCAGTAGAGCAGGCAAAATAATAAAAGATCCATCCCACCCCGGCCACCGTCTGTTTGTTCATCTGCCCTCTGGTCGACGTTTCAGGTCGATCAAATCCCGAACAAACAGACTTAAAAACAGTTTTTACCCCAGGGCCATACGAGAACTGAACACTACCTTTGCACTAGGCATCACCGTTAAAAAATCTTGTACTTAATATAATTGTATTTAATTGTATTTATGTATTTATTTGTTTTTGCATTTATTGCATATATGTTTGTACGCACCGTCAGGATTGGCTATTTTTTAATTTCGTTGTACTCGTTGCAATGACAATAAATGAATATTATTATTATTATTATTCACTGTATTTACTCACCACTGTCCTCTGCTTGTTGGGCAGAGAGACTCGAACGATGGGTTTCTGAGGCGATTTGGGGTTGACCATTGAACTATCATTTGGGTTTGGTAACAGACTTGGAAAGTTCCGAGTGACAGAAAGGTGAGTGCAGGGCTCCAACAACTCCGTGTTGGTGGGGTTAGTGTTTGCGAACTCCGTGCCATTGCTGATGGACTCCAACTCCAACAATTGCTGTTCACGCTGTTGCAGTGCATCCAGCTTGCTTGTGTACTCTTCATATGCCTGGAACACAATACAGAATGTGAATTAATTAGCAACTGAAGAAGAGTAATCACTTTTGGCAGTGCTCCACAGAGAAAACATGGCCCTTTGGTCCATGAGCCAGACATTACACTAATCCTACGCTAACCCCATTTTGTTCTCCCGAATTTCACCTCAACTCTGCCGCTCACCTTCACTTTACAATAGCCAATTAACCTTCCAGCCCAGCACACCTTTGGAATATCAAAGGAAACCTTATATTCCAGATGGCACAAGAATTAGTGAGGAGCTTAGTCTCAGGCTACAGAAAGATACTTTTCAGCCGGTAAATTGCATAGAGAAAAAGCAAATGGTATTTAATCCTGACAAATGTGAAGCGATGAATGTTAGGTGGTCAAATAATATATGAAATACATGATGAGGCCCTTGGTGTACAAGGATTAGAGAGTTGTGAATAGTGAAGCTATTCTTAAACTGCATGTTTTACCATCTAGAAGGCTCGAGGCAAATCTGTGGAAACTGTACCACCTGCAATTTTCTTTCCAAAATATGCACCTATCTGACCAAAATATATTGCTCTTCACTAACATCATTGCATCAGAATCCTGGAACTTTCTACCCAAGAA